>NW_017731460.1:266939-275745 GCF_001890085.2 Hipposideros armiger
AAAAAAAAAAAAAAAAAAAAAGAAATGGACTGCTTTAAAAAAAAAATAGGTATAAATGACTTTGTCAATGGAAGGAGAAATGTCACCGACTACCTTGCCTGAAAGTAACAAACCTTGATCACAGTATACTCTTAGCTTCCCATGAAAGTGTTTTTGTGGAATTATAGCATAATGCTATGGTTTGGGCTCTATTGTGGGGATGGAAGAAATAGCTACATGAAGACTTTCACATTTTTCTAAAAAATTGTTAAAGATAACACCCATTATGTTATTCAATGCCTCAGCATGTCAAAAATTTTATGCTAAAATTCAATCCCAGAAAAATGTGCCTCTCTAGAAGAACTGACATGCTTCCTTTTATCAGACATATAATACTATCTAACATAAAACCCTACACATTTCTTTTGTGCCCTTGGTAGCAGGAAGCTCGGAGTCAAATCGCTCAAATACAATTGTCATTTTGCCTTGGGTTCCTGACACACAATTGTCTCCCCTCTTCCTCTAGGTTTTGTATTGCTCTAAATTTTGTAAAAAGGATTTTGCTATACTTGTATATGTGTTTTACTGTAGGCTACCTCAAATCCTTTTTGGAAATAATGACAAACGTTAGAAGTAAATGAATTACTAAGTATCAAAGGAAAGGAAAATCAAATCAGATGTCGACCTGCCTGCCAGAATCCCTCCCCCTGTGCCCAGTGGAAAGCAACGGGAGTGGTAATGTTACCTGCAGGCCACTGGGTTTGATCCAGACAGTCACATTCTGGGCATAGCTGCGTTTGTTTTTGGGCTGCAGGGGGAATGGGCTCTTATTGTCATCCTCACCATAAGGGTTTTCTTTGGCATCTTAAAAGAAAAAGACATTCTTGAAATGACAGCTGGCAAAACATAATCAATTACATTTCCAATTAGGTTAGAAGCTCTGAATCATTCAATCTTTTATATCCTGTTACTTCCCTAATTAAGAAAATCCATTAACTTTAGTCAGGTTGGGGAACTTGCTCTCAGTAGAAATCAACTGAGGCTCATGTATAAGTAAAAAACATCTTAATGTTTTTAAAGAAAGATGCTTTACTTATATGCTTTATAAAGTCAGAGAGGATAAAGCTAATACACACAACAATGCTAAAGTACTATTTTAAAAAATATATAAACATACATACTGCAATTCTATATAGTTTAGTCCAGCATTCTCCAACACAACTTTCTGCGATGACAGAATGGCAGGCACTAGCCCACATGGCCACCGAACATTTAGTGTGTGGCTACTGTGACTGAGGAACTGAATTTTAAATTAAATTTAAATAGCCTCATGTGGCTAGTGGCTACTGGTTTAGACAGTATACGTCTAGGCATTGAGAAAATTAAAAAGGAAAACTATGTATAGTCAAATTAAGGAAAAGGGCAAGGGAAAAAATATTTTTTGATGAAACATATTCCACCTTATTATAGCTTTTTAGTTTATTGTGTCCAAAGAATTAAAGCCATGTTGGTTTTATAGCCACATGGATAAATGAGGGTTTTTATTTTTTTACTGGCTTCTTTAGCCAATGAAATGTTGCCACAAACTTACAACGCGTACTACCATCTAGTGGCTTCTTTTATCCTTATTAGTATCGCCTTCTGAGGTAGACAGAGCAGGAATCATTTCCCCAACAGGTCAGGGAGCTTATATCACAAATGTTCGTGCTGAAAACTGGAATTCGCCCAGTTTCTAACTGAACCAGAAGTTTTTTAACCCTGATTTAGTAATTAATTTAAATGCCTTATATTGGTCCCATACTCCTCCCCAACCCCTCCAAAAAACACTGACCCAGCTTTCCAGACGTATTTCCACGAACACGTGTCTCTATATAAACCTGCTCAGTCACACCAAGATCCCAACAGTCCTTTCCCATGCGACATGCTGATTTCCAACCTCCCTGCCACTATTTCTGTTATCTCCCCTGTCTGGAATGCTCTCCTTTCCTCATTCATTCATTCCCTCACTCACTTATTCATTCATTATCTATAGTAAGACCCCTTTATGTAGCAAGCACTGTGCTAGAAGTGTGGCTAGAGAAGATACTTTTCTGGCCTCCAGAAACTTATAAAGAATGTTTATTAAATCTCAACTATGTGTCAAGCACTTTACATATATAACTTTTCTCCTGACAGAAACCCTACAGGGTAGATATTATTAGTCCCATTAAAGATGAGGAGACTGAGGGTCAGAGAGGTTGGACCTTCATAGGTTTCAGTGACTCAGCTGGGTCTGGTTTCAAGCCCAATACTTTTTCAACAACTCAACACTGCCATTCTTCACCCACCCAAATTTACCTACATTCCAGGTCCAGATACTATCCTACCTTCCCCACGAAGTTGTCCCAACGTTTTCTGGCAGACAGTGATTTCTCTAGACCCTTCTATTCTATAGACTCAGTATCAGTACCAAACATTTCAACAGCTAATCATAGTCTATCTTGTACTGTCTCTAATTGTTTGGAATCTATATGTGAAAACTAGCTTAGCTGACAGGAAATACTGCTTTTATGAAAAAATAACAGGAGACTCTTAGAAATAAGAAATATGATAGCAGGAAAAAAAACAGTTGCAAGATAAAAAGTTGAAGATACCTCATAGAAGGTAGAATGAAAAGAAAAAAAAAGGAAAAATGGGTAGGATAAGAAAATCACACACACACACACACACACACACACACACACACACACACACACAAAACATAAACATATGTTCTAGAAAGGGAGAACAGAGAATATAGAGAGAGGAAAATCAAAGACATAACTCATGTTCCCAGGGCTGAAGAATATGAGCTGCCAGATGGAAGGGCCCACTGAGTGTCCAGCACAATGAATGACGAGAACAACGAGGTACATATTCCTGCAAATCCGGAACACCAGGGACACGAGGAGGCGCCTCAAGGCGCGAAGAGGACATGCAGATCAGGGGCAAAGCCCAAGCAGTCAGCACGGCACTAGGCTCTCAGTAGCAACACTGGAAGCCGGAAGAGACAACACAGCAATGTTTCAAAACTCTAAGGGAAAATGGTTTCCAACCTATTGGGTTGTCGGAAAAGTCATGACACAGTTTTGCAACGAAAAACATAGAAAAAATACATCATAACTTTTCTGACAACCCAACAGAACTCAATAACCCAGCCAAACTGGCAATCAAGTGTAAGGGATGAAATACAGACATTTCTAAATGTGCAAGATTTCAAACATTTACTTCCCATATACCCTTTTCTCAGGAGGATTCATGAAATAGGAGATCCATAGGAGAGCTGTGAAGGGAAGACTCAGGATGACAACCACGTGAGGGCCGAGAGAACAACCAGTCCATTTATGAAACAAGAGGAAGGGAGATGACTCGAAGAAACAAAAAAAGAAAACTGACAAAAATACCTGAAGAATGTATTTCACTTAGATAGGAATTAGTGATAGGTACACAAAAAAGAGCAAAGAATAAAAAAAGTAAAGTAGAGGAAGGCCATGAGCAAGCTGGAGTGAGGGCTGCACTCATGTACGGCCGGCTCCCCCACAGCCTGGCTGCTCAGCTCTTTTCTGGAGCCTCTGAGGAACCTCAGTGTCTTTCCAGTAGAGCCTTCCATTTAACTGAAGTCAGTCAGACTACATTTATCTTGGCTATTAGAAAAAAAATTTAAAAAATCTAAAAAAAAAAAAGAAAGTAGCAACTGGGGTAGAGGACAACAGCTGTAAAACAAAGAAATGTAACTTGGTATATACCACATGGCTTACTTATAAATAACATTTACATCATCTAACAAGGACATAATACTGATTTAACCAAAAAGGACACTGGAAGGATAGAGGCAGGAAAAACATGCTTCTTGGGTGGATGGATGGGGTGGGGATGGTGGTGGTAAAGGAGGTTAAGTGGTCATCCTTAAAAAGTAAAAAAAGACATTTGCAATGAAAAAAAAAGGCAAGAAATAGTTACATACTTATATTATTTAGAAATGTAAGTAAATACCAAAAGAAACAAAACTTGAAAGTATTGTATTTTGCCGTGTATAACTAGCTTCCGTGTATAATATGCACCCACATTTTTGGCCCAAACTTTCAGGGAAAAAAACTTTCACTTTTAATTTTTTAATTCAAATTTTTATTTGTTTACATTTAGGTAGTTTTTTGTATTATAAAGGAATTTTAGCATTTATATTTTAACATATTATGGTACAAGAAATTTTATGTACCAGTAACAAATTTATGATATTTATGCATAATTAGAAGGCCAAGAACTCTTTGTCGATGCAAGTCCAACAAAATGATTATGGTATCCAGGGTATTTTGCAGACAGATATCATTATTGATTTCTACAGTTACACTTTTAACTCGTAAACATAAATAAAAGAATTCAAAACATTTATATAGATAACACAATTAGTACTACCCATGTATAACGTGCATCCTTATTTTTCCTTCACAAATTTGAGCAAAAAAGTGCACATTATATATGGCAAGATATGGTAATTATCTCTAGGAACAGAATTAGGAGTAGGAGGGACAGGTATAAACAACAGTACTATTTTGCATGCTTTGATTAAAAAAATAAATAAAAACAGCAGGATCCAGCATTATTGTGTGCCGACTGTATCAGGCACTGTATACACATTCCCTCAATACTATCAACAACCATCTAACATAGGTTTCATTATCAATTATTACTTGTTACCATAATGGCAATCCCAACCTCATAAAATTGTTGTGAGAATTAAATGAGATGATACATTTCATTGTGTCTAGCACAGTGCCTGGAACAAAATTAAATTCAATAAAATGTTAGTTCCTATTACCCTCATTGAAAAGAACAGACCCAGAGGAAAAAAAGAACATAAATATATAAGGCAGAGTAAACAGTAGTTCAATTTGAATGAAGAATACGTATAACAAGACAAGCATTGCTAGGTTGAAGCCAAACAGAAAGGAGTTTGAATGCCACCATCTCAGGTTATAGACAGGCATCTGTGGTGAAAACTATCACAATATCTAGATCAGGGGTTGGCAAACTCTTTCTGTAGAGGGTCATACAGTAAATATTTTAGGCTTTGTGGGTGATATGGTCTCTGTTGTAACTACACAACTCTGCCACCGAAGCAGGAGAGCAGCCACAGATAATATGGAAAAGGAATGTGTGTGCCCGTGTAATAATAAAATTTTATCTACATACAGGCAGTGGGGTGGTTTGGCCTGCAGGCTGTAGTTAGCTGACCTCTGATCTAAGTAAAAGTTAAACACAGCCAAAACAAGGTGAGAGCAGTGAGAAGGAAAAGGCAGAATGAATGTAGGAATGCTAGAGAGAGGAGGATAGTCCCTTCTATCCTACTGAATCAGCATCTCTGTAGGTAGGGCCCAGGAAACAGAATTTTTACAAAAGTTCTCCATTTTTGTACATAAAAAAATCAAATCTGTGAACCATCGCCCTAAGTAATCTCCCTCATTCTCACCATTTTAACTATCAGTGATGCTTATAACTAAAAATTATATTTCTAACTCTGCCTTCTCTCCTGAACTCCAGACTCTTCCAGGAATTGTCTCTAGGCATCTCTACCTAAATCTCCCAGGCATAACTCACCATGCACAGAGATGCTCTTCCCAAATCTATCCTTCCTCCTCCTGTTCTCTGTTTCAACGAATAGTACCACCTGTTACCCTGCAGCCCAGGTTAGAAACGTGGGATCACTCTCAACTCTCTTCTTTCCTTTATTCTCCTATCTAAACACTGTTGATTCTAACCCCTTAACATCTTTAGCATGGATCCCATCTTCTCTGTCCCCAGCCACCGCCCCTGTTCTGGTTCTCACCTTCACATCACTAGGACTAGCACAATTGACTTCTAACTGCAGGATGTCCTTACCTTTTCAAATCCACACACCACAATTATCTTTCTAAATGCAAATTTACTATCTCTTACTTGGATTCTGGCCATATTGCACAACTCCAGGGGGCACCAATACCTAGAATACAGAGTCTCCTAACTGGTATCTCCACTGTTTTTATCATAGCTGGAAGGATCTGATCACATTACTCCCCTTCAGGGGCTCCCAGTATCTGCAGAATGAAGCCTCAGTTCTTCCCATTTCAGATGAGGCCTGCTGTGCTCTAGCCACTGCCCACCTGTAACCTACCATCTGGCCCCCCCACTCCACCCTCACACTTTGTGCTCCAGCGCTCCTTTCTCTATAGGTGTTTTCACTTCTTCAGGATGCTCTTCTTCCTTCATTGGCTCAGAAAATCCCCCCATCCCCCCTCAGGTAGAGTATCTCTTCTCTGTGAGATTTTCCTGAGTCCTTTAGGCAGAGGTGGTCATCCCCCCTGCAGGCCAACTCTGATCTTGTGTCAGTCTGTGTTCATTATTCCACTTTCCACTAGACTCTGAGCAACTCCTGCTAACTCTTTTATCCTCTAGACCTGGCACAAAATAGGTTGCTTGGTAGATGTTCTGGAAATTGAAATGGGTCCAAATGAATCAAGGATCACGCTACAGTTGGAGCCTGAGTACCGAGGAGTACAAGGCCTCCATCAGAAGGAACAGGAAAATCAGAAAAAGGAATAGTTTAAGAGGGAAGGGGTGTGAGACAATGGTTCCTGTAACAAACATACTGACCTTAGGACTGGCAGAGGTCCAACTGGAAAGTGGAAATACAATACGCAAATTCCAGGGAGAGATCAAGCCAGATTAGAGTTATAGATTTGGGGGAATCTGAAGCTATAATGGCTGATGAAATAACCAGGAGAGAGTAATAACCCAAGAGAAGAATGCCAACAACAACATCTTGGGAATCATGAGGCAAAAAGAAGAAAAGATGAAAAGAAAAAGTTGCAAAAAAGAAAGCTAAGTACCAGAAGAATGCAATGTTACGAAAGCCAAGGGAAAACTGTTTTCAAGAAGGAAGGGGATTAAATTACCTAGGAATGACTGGACGTTACCTGGGTTGAAAATTATACTAAGGAAAATGTACGTTAAGGAAAAAAAAGTTTATGGAGAGTAGCTTTTCACTCGAAGCAGTTGGAGCATTTATATGTACTTAAAGCAACTTAAATGTTGGTTCTTCCTGAGCGATAAAGTTAAACGTTCACATATCAAACTCTCTTGGGGTTCTCCATGTACATATGCAGTATCAGAAACCACAGCACACCCATAGGGGAGATCACACAGCTCTCTGACTGCACAGTCAGAGCCATTCAGAACAGCAGAGAGAAAACAAAGTCAAGATAAATAAAATCTGATCTGGGATATACCTGAAATAGGACCCAACTGTGCCATTTTCCCTAGCCATGGGAGAGGTTCTGGGCCAGGCTCAAAGAGAGACATCATGAGGTTTGATTTCTTCTTGCTGTCAGCTTGGGAGTAGAGCATTCCATGCCATTCAGGACTAGATAGAGAGAAGATGGAACATCAGAACGTCAAGCCTGGGATTATCAAGTTCAATACATCTCACCTGTGGTTTTCTCGAGTGACATGGGTCAGCTTTGAAATCAGGTGCATTAATTTTACTAAAGCCAAATCTTAAACCTGAAAATGTATACTGCTGCCCCCTAATATTACCATTCCTCTGGGACAATGTATTTTTATTCAATTATGTAGATATGGCAATCAAAAACAGTCTTAAAAGAGAAAAAAAATCACAAGGGCAGCAAGTAGGGGCAGGGGTGGTGAGGAGGGAGGGCACCAACACAGAGCAGCCCTTGTAACACAGAGCACAAAGCCATCAGCCAGCTTTGCTCCCACTTCTCAAAGGGCCCCAGGTGATTCTCATATTCAGAGCCAGTACAAGTAGCTTGGGTACCAAGAAATACAGCAAACTATAATAATAGCTAACAAGAACTGCAGTTTTCTTTTTGGACCAGCTAATTTTCACTCAAGCAGACATGGAGCCATGCTTTCTCTGAGTACTCCTAACCTCTTGGTCTTCTACATTAGTCAACCCCAGGTGATGACCAAAAGATGATCAGTCACCTCTTCTGTCCTCACAGTGGGTATCACAGAAAGAGAAGCAGGTAAGTTTTGCAAATTTTGAGACTGCAGTGAATGTGGAAGCTAGAAGGGCTTTCCTCATAGGGAAGGAATATAGCAGAGTGGTTATAAGCATGGGCTCTGGAGTCAGGATGCAAGGGTAAGAATCCTGGCTCTTTCATTTACTAGCTATGTGACCTTGAGCAAGTTTCTTGACCTCTCTAAGCCTCATTTTCCTCATTGATAGAATGGTGATAATACTGATACTTTCTGTATAGCGTTGTTTTGAGGGGTTAAGTGGGTAAATATATGGTAAATGCCTAGAGAAGCATACAGTAAAATGTTCAATGAATGGCATCAGCATCTTTTTTCATTTAGTTCTACCTCATTTTATAGCTTATGAATACTGCATAAGATTTTATAGCAAGTTAGTAGCATTGCTATAATTGAACCCAGGTTTCTTGATAAAATAGGAAACAGGAAAACTAAGGAAGGATATAATATAAAAGCAGCGCAATTAAGAAGCTCATTATGTACTTATTCTAGGGGATCATTTAAAGAGCAGTTTAGAAGGTGATAATAGGTGGGAAGTGTATAGCAGGGAGAGGAAAAAGGTGACAAGGACCTTTCTATTTCTTTCAGAAAAGTCTGGGGAATACTTCACTTTGTAAACTGATTCTACCTTTCACACAACCAAAGGGAAACAAAGTTACTTACCCTAATTGAACTATTGCCACCATTCCTTCCACTTTTAGGCTGCCATGGAGCAGCACACAAAAGTTGGGTATTTTGCCTGCAATCTGATTGGCTGAATTTTCATCTTCATTATCAT
>NW_017731460.1:282544-288075 GCF_001890085.2 Hipposideros armiger
TTGCTTCACTGGCCCAAGTTGGCACCATCATTGCGCTCTTCCCAGGCAAGGCAGATCAGTCGCCGGCTTCTGCATGGCCGCTCACTGTGGCTGCTGGCCGCTCACGCTGGCTGCTGGCCACATACACAGTAGCCCATGGCAACCCACTGCAGCAGGGGCTGCAGCCTACGCCATTGCCAGCGACTCACGGCAGCCCAGCTCCAGGTCGAGCTGTTGTTCAGCATCTTAGTTGTAGAGGGCAGTGCCACTGGCCTTCATATGTGGGATCTGAACCAGGGCCCTCTGGCATCCCAAGCCAGCTCTTAACCAATGCGCCACTTAGCCGGCCTGGCACTTACTTCTAAAGCCCAAGAATGCTTAATAGAGGTCACCTGGAGCGATGTCATCTTTTGGGAAGATAGTCAATTGACTACAAGGTAATTTCCTCTTCTAAATACCAGTAATTGCTATACAATGATTTACTTCTGCCAGTAACTTATTCAAGTACTGTGTGATAATGAAATATTGGGCTGTCGGAAAAGTCATAACACATTTTTGCAATGAAAAACATAGAAAAAATACATCATGACTTTTCTGACAACCCAGTATGTCATATGTCAAAATGAGACCGATTTCACTCAGAAAATGAAGACACAGTTCAGATGTCTAAAAGGTTGGTTAAAAAAATTCCTCATTAAAACAAATCTGTTTGATGCAACTGATTATAAAAACAATCACTAATAACTTCCACTTTCAGTCCAGTGTTTTGAATTATTCATCTGAAAACTCATTAAGCAAGTCTAAGTGGATTCAGGCCCAGCCCCTTGCCCTCATGGTACAATGCATCTCAAGTTCAGATCCTTCCATTTTGCAAAGGAAGAAAAACATTAAAAGGCAGAGAAGTCTTTCTGGTGTACATATTTTTTGAGTTTCTTCTCTAAAACTACTGAAGAAGTAGTAAATGGAACCTGCTAGCTTTCAGTTCAGTAGGTATTGACAACAAAATTTCATTTATTCAATATACTGTTAGGAAATTAGATATTCTGTATGCATGGATTTACTAAATAGCGTTTATTAAGTAAGGTGCCAAACATTTTTATTTCTGAAAAGAAACTGATCAAAAGGCATTCACTGGCTTTTTTAGCAAGTATCCACTAGTGATTTGATTTAACCTTTTAATGCAGCTCAGGGTCTTCATTAACTCACAGGTTCATACTCTAAAAAAACCGAGTGGTTTTATAATACGAAAAAACAACTTAAAAAAAGTTGGGTTGAGATATAATTTACAAGCAATAAAATTCACCCATTTTATCTATGAGTTCCAACAACTGCTTTCAGTGGTGTAACCACTTCTACAATCAAGATAAAGATGAATTCCATCACTTCTCATATTCCCTCGTGCTTCATTTGAGTCAATCCCTACCCTTTCCTTCACTCCCAGGCAACCATAATTTCATTTTTAATTAAAAAATAAATACCAGTGATGCCATTGACACGACTGAAGAATTCTATGTTTGACCCTAAAAATCATACACCGTGGCCCAGTTTTTGTAAATAAAGTTTTACTGGAACACATCCATGCCCATTTATTTACTTATTATCTATGGCTGCTTTCATGTTATGATACCAAAGTTGAAGAGTTGCCACAGACACCTGCAAAGCCTAAAACACAGAGAAAGTTTGTTGAATCCCGTTGTAGATTACAGTATGATTATCCTTTTAGCAATTTTTCTTCTTTAAAATATGCTACCACTTCTCAAAGTAACTGTGTAGAGCAATTCTCTTTTTCTGCTACTACTATGCTCTGATTTGATGCTAAGTGGACGGATATACTGTGGACCTAAGTAAAAGACAACTGATTTTATGACATTCATACTCACGTTTTAGGTAACTCAGATAGTTGTGGTAGTTAAAAGTTTGCTGAATAAAATGCTACATCAAGATAATGAAGATCAGGGGCCGGCCGAGTGGCGCAATGGTTAAGAACTCGCTTGGGATGCCAGAGGGCCCCGGTTCGGATCCCACATATGAGGGCCAGTGACACTGCCCTCNAGCACTGTTCCCATCCCCCCAATTCCCCAATAAAAATCTTAAAAAAAAAAATACAATCTATAACAAAGATCTTGGACTAAAAGTTTATATGGGAAAGAAAAGACCTATTCAGTTACTCATCAAAAAAGGATGGGAGGGAAGTGGAATCTAATTAGTTTGAAGTTAACACATTTGACACAGCTTAATACACTGCTGTGTAATCACAATGAAAGAGATGGATGCCCTACTTCTAGACAGTCAGGAGCTAAAAGCACAAAAACCAAAAAGCCTGTGCAGAGTCCCTCACTCTAAAACTCCTTAAAATCTATACACCCAAGAATGAAATGAACATTTACTGTGCACTTCATTTTAATCATTTGTTGGCTGAACAATTGCCTAGTGAACATCTACTAAGCATCAGACATTATGCTACGCACTGAGGGTGCAACGGTGACTGAAACAGTGATGGTTTAATATGTACCCACAGCTGAAGGAGTCCACCCTCCAACAGGAGCAGCTCTCCTCTCTACTACTGCTTGTTACTTTTGACTCTTCACTTTGCCAATCTCAGCTAAGCACAGCACTAGAAACATGAACCAGGTAAAGTGGCACGTCGCTTTTAGTCATAATACAAGCAGCAGGGCTAGAGAGGCACAGTACTTGTATATCAGAGCTGAGATTTTAGAGGCCATCATTCACCTAGAGATTCCACTCACCTAGCCAATAAGAACTAAAGGAAGCAATTTGTCCAGAGTCACATAGCCAAGTCTAGAAGCTAGCCCTTCATATGTGACCTCAATTATGATGCTAATCAATCTTAGTACCCATTAAGAATTACCTCAAGGATTTCAATGCTAGTGAATCTGGCCATGATTTCCAACTCTAGTAATTTGTGGTTATAATTATCTAGGATTGGAGATTAACTCATGACCTCATCATCACCACAAAAGATCACTCATCTGCCATCCCTTAGGCAGTGTATCCTCCCATCCAGAGTGTATAACTGATGACAACAGCACCCTAGTATCAGAATTTAAATCTTTTCAACCCTCCTGGATAGAAAAAAGTAAAAGCCAGAAGTTAGAAAGTCAGGATACCAGAACTAAGAAGGAAGTTGACAAAAAGTTACCTGTGTTAATGACTTTGGGGATAGGATCGATTTCCTCATCTACCACAAAAGGCTCTGGCCTGGGGAAGACTTGCACATCGGCAGTCAGGTGGCCGCACTTGAGAACAGCATGGAAAGGTGTGTATGCCAGATCAATCAGTTTTCTAGAACATGATTTGTTAGACAAAGAATATTATGATACATATGATTTTTTTTTCAAGATGCTGTTTGTTTTCCCTTTGAGTTGACTCCAAAATGATTTGACCATTATGTAAAATAGAACAAAATCTGACATTTTTGGTGAGGCAATTTCAATTCTGAATAGCCCAAAAGCAAGTTAATCTTTGAAACTGCTGAGTCATTATAAGGAAGACAGTTATGTACAGGTATTATAGATTTAGTCATGCTTAATTTAAAAGGGAATAAACTTTAAAAAATCACTACTACCAAGCATTTTACCTGAAAAAATGAGCAACTTGGGGAAAATGAAATGACACAATTAGAAATAGTAAAACAGACATTATTGCTGGATATCAAATTATCATGGATTGTAAGAAGGCAAAAAAGCTTTCAGTATACACTCACCCAAACATAGACTGTACATTTTTCAAGCACAGGGGACCATCAATAGTAAAAATCTGCCCTTCACCATTGTTTAAATCTATGAGACGTTCAAGGCAGTCCAAGGAATCAGTGCTCTGAAGCTGCAAAGCAAAACAGATGACCCTTTTAAAGTGGCACAAAATGCCAGATTATCATCAGCACACTATGTTCACACCCATCACAACAACACAGGCAATAAATATAAATGGAGATAATTTTTTAACAATGTGAAAAAGGAAAACAGCTATAACAATTTTGACTCAAGGTTACTAAGAGGGATGGCATATAAAATGATACCAGTAGAGCTATTCCATTCAGAAGTAGTTTTGCAAAGGTTCTCAGAGATGACCACAGTTGGTATTTATACAGCATCGTCCCTCCAAAGTGTTTTTAACATCTTTTTGGTAAATACCATTATTATCTACATTTTAGATAGAAAAAACTGAGGTGAAGAAAGGTTAAATAACTTTCCTAAGTAAATGGAAAAACCAGGAAACAGAGTTTAATAAAACATGCATCAGAGTAATGTTACTTTATGAAAAAAATCAAAGCACACTTCTGTCAACATTTCTGGTGGGATGGATGTAAGAATTCCTAAATGAGGGAAATATCTAACACCAAAAAGAACATTTTAACTCTTGAGCATCTGAAGAGTGTGGGAACAACTCCAGCTATGTTTCCCAAGATGGGGAACACTGAACTTCAGAGAGCATTTGAGATCTAGAGTCTTTTCATATATAATTAGTGACCAGCCTTGGCTAAAACGAATGGAGTTCAATGTTATAGTATGTGCAATATAATACTAATGGAACACATGTTCTAAAAAATAAACTGAGTCCTAAAATGTATCTAATCAAACTAAGAAAAACTTAGTAAGAAGCATTACCTCCTCCAAATTTGCCATGCACATGATGTATAACTTAGATGGAAAAGGAAAAGGTAGTGGAAACCTGTTGCTCTCGCTTCGCTGACTGTGAGTAGCTAGGGAATGACGCAGTGACCCTCTACCAATGCCAAGGCAGCCATCTGTCACTAGAACAACCTGTTTGCAAAAAGTGAGAGAAGGTTTGTATATGAAATAACACATTCATTCAAAGCAGTCTCATTTAGCAATGTTTCCATTTCTAATTGCATTAGCACTGAAAAACCTAATTCTGTAGGGATACAATGTGAATAAATCTCAAAAACATTTTGTCAAGTGAAAGATGACAGACAAATTGTATGATTCTATTTATATGAAGTTCTAGAACAAGTGAAACAAAGCTAAGATAAATCAAACAGGGGTTCTGGGGTGTGGGGGGATACTGACTAAAAAGGGGCATCAGGAAACTTTGTGGGGTAATGGAAATGTCCTATGTCTCAACTGGCACAGGTGTATGTATTCATCAACACTTAATGAACTGTATTTTACTGTATTTTATCTAATTAAACCTTTTTTTTTCTTTTAAAGATTTTTATTGGGGAATTGGGGGGATGGGAACAGCGCTGGGGAATTGGGGGAAGGGGAACAGATAAGTTGCTATCCTTTTGTTCTTCAGTCTAGTTGTGGAGGAGGTTGCTTCACTGGCCCAAGTTGGCACCATCATTGCTCTCTTCCCGGGTGAGGCAGATCAGTCGCTGGCTTCTGGATGGCCGCTCACGCTGGCTGCTGGCTACATATGGTAACCCATGGCAACCCACTGCCACAGGGGCTGCAGCCTATGCCGTCGCCGGCGACTCACAGCAGCAGCCCAGCTCCAGGTTGAGCTGTTGTTCAGCATCTTAGCTGTAGAGGGCAGTGTCACTGGCCCTCATATGTGGGATCCGAACT
>NW_017731460.1:292665-297392 GCF_001890085.2 Hipposideros armiger
CTGTTGGCAGCTCAGCGGCTGCTCAGCTCGGGCTGGACTCGAACCGCTGTTGCTCAGAGCTCAAACTCTTGAGCGAGCTCTTAACCAACTGAGCCACTGCTAACCTATTTTTAAAATAAGAAAAGGAAGGTACAGAATGATTAGGTAACTTTCCCAGGTCTCATGCCTAGAGGTGGCAGAGTCTAGATTTGAACCCAGTCAGCCTTACTCCAGGACTCCTGGTCTTAACAATTACTCTGCATTACTTATATAGCAATTCTCTAATTTCAGAACTGCTGAACATCCAAAATACTTAGCTTATTCACCTATAAGAAATCCAGTGCAACAAAAAAAAATAAAAAGCTTTTGAGTCACTTAAAAAATGTGAGATAATAAAAGTAATGATTTAACAAAATTTTATTATATTTAAAAAAATCAAACGACATTGATCCTGGATTTCTCAACTGCCTAGCAATTATTAAACTATTCAGTTCAATTCTACAAACATTTATTGACTGCTCACCATGGGTAAGGCACTGCTGGAAATATTAATGATTTAGAGATGTTGTCAAAAAGTAAATTCTCAAAAAAAAAAAAAAGTAAATTCTCGGGCATATCACAGATAACACCTTTGGAAGATAACACTTATCAATTGTGGTTTAAAAATTATAATTTCTTGGCATCTGTTAGAGAGAAAATAGAATTTTAAATTACTCTAGAATGAGCTTTTATAAGGAAGAGCTATTTTTCATCTCCTCGACTTTTATAGGAAAAGAAGTGCCGAACCTAAAGATCCTGAACATTAGGGAATAGGGCACCACATCCTGAGAGAATTCCTGAAAACCAAGGGAAGAAAAGGCAACAACTCACAGTTGTAACTCACAGCTCTAACAAAGGCATAAAACGCACTGGTTGTGAATCCTTGTTTTATAGGTATACTCAGATACTATACCTATAGACTTATCATTAAATAATTCCAACTTCTAAACATTCAGTGAAATAAAACACTTTTTCCTCTCTATAAATTTGAGCTCTGTACATCCAATAACTCATTCATTTTGTACCTGTAAGGTGTTATAATCTCTTGTGAAGGGCACCATCAACTCCCAGAGTGATGAAAAAACCACCAGGGCTGTAAACTCTAGCTTGTAATTTGTGGCCATGTGCTCAAACAGCATTGTCAAACCATGGGCTGCGAGGTGCTTGCGCTGATATTCCTCAGACCCTTCGATAGACACAGGTCGGGTCATGGAAAGGGATACGTCCATTACCACCACTGTTGGCATGATGAAAACGATCCCAATGTTCCCAGTCAGAATGCAAACAGACAGCTAAAAACAGAGAAGTGCTGTAGAAAATAAATATTGTTAGGCCTACATGTCAAGGAGAGTAAGAAATATTTTTTTCACCATAATTTTAACCAAACTTTTCAGAAATGAGTGAAGGCAAACCCCATTTAAGTTGAGGTAAGGGCAAATCTATAGAGAATTCGGTGGGAGAGAACAAGAAGTTTAGTTCACTGTAAAAACTACTCCTAACATCACCCACGAAATGGCCATAATAAATCAAGGACCACCTTACGTATTTCTACTAAAAAAACCCAACAATATTAAATTCAGGTAGTCCTTGACTTTCATAGTTCCAAATTTTATACAACTTAATACAACAAACACTCCTACATCACCTCTCCAACACTTAATTTACTAAAAAACATTTCTAGTCGTCAAATGGCGGTGCTTTTTGACATTCGACCAGTCTTTTTGGGCACTATCACTATCTTAATTGATACAACAGTATTTGTGCAAGTGTTTATTTAATTATCTTGTTGTTTGGTGTCCCTCCCCCCTCCANCATTCCTTCCACTTTTAGGCTGCCATGGAGCAGCACACAAAAGTTGGGTATTTTGCCTGCAATCTGATTGGCTGAATTTTCATCTTCATTATCATCAGTTATGCCAGTACCCACTTCATCACCTTCTGTGAAAAGAAAATAGGTTAGACTGAGATTAGCTACAAAAATCCCAAACCCCAATTATATTCTTGGCTGTTTCTAGCCTTGGCAGGAAAGTATATGGAGTTAAAAAAGAATATATAACAAGTAAGAAAAACTCATATTCTGGTATTCCTATGTCCACATAAAAATCAGTTTTTACATGTTATATAAATTCCATATATATGAAACATCGAGAAGAAGCACATTAGTGGTTACGAGGCGCTGAGGGAGACTGGGGGTGGGGTGGTGGGATTACTAAATTCTAAAATTGACATGGTGATGGCTGTACAACTCGGTAAGTATACTAAAAACTACTGAATTGTATACTTTAAATGGGTGAAGTGCATGGTATATGAATTATATTTCAATGAAGCTGCTACACAAAAAAATCAGCTTTTCAGTTTCTACTAGGACACTCAGCCAGGTGCTCTCTGTGGGTTTCAAACACCATCTAATCAGAACCAGAGATTCAGAGATGTCAAGAGTATTCTCAACTGACAGCCTCTAGGCAGCACATGGATGGGAGCCCCCAAAGGTGAGCAGTAATTACTCCATAAGCTTCTTGACTCTCCAATTTCAGTTTCTCTCATACACCCGGCTGACAGATGAAACTTCCTACAATTAACTTCCCTCTGGAACTATCTGTGTCTCAATCTCGCTCAAAGACTTTCTAATTCAATAGAAAGAATTTGCCCAGTTTAGCTTGACATTCAACAGCCCTTACAGCATGGCCCCATTCTGCCTTCCCATACTTTTCTTTCCACTGCTCCCCTACACAAACTCTTCATTTTTCCCACTTTCTTTCTTGGCAATTCATTTGGGCATGCAGAATTGTCTCCCCAACCACGGACCTTAGAAATATGTAAAAGGTGGTTGTTATCAATATCAGTATCAAGAACAATATGGTAAATTATAAACATAATGATCACAATAAGCCATCTGTGGGAACATATCAAGATTCTGTCTGTGAATGTGTGATAGAGGGCTATGGAATACCCAACTCTCCA
The DNA here is from genome assembly GCF_001890085.2 of Hipposideros armiger. Lineage (NCBI taxonomy): Eukaryota > Metazoa > Chordata > Mammalia > Chiroptera > Hipposideridae > Hipposideros > Hipposideros armiger. The sequence continues at coordinate 295,644 of NW_017731460.1, forward strand.
AATGAGAGAGCTGGCATAAATGGAATGTGATCAAAACACAGTGAGTAGAAACCTGATTGACTATATACATTTCTTGGAGAAAGCTGGTGAATATAAAGTGGAGGGTCAGCCTAGAACACAGAAAAGAGAAGTTTAAAGTGCAAGAGACTAAAATTCTCCAGAGATGCTGAATTTGGGGGACATGACTTCACATTTCCTGGAGAGCTTTATTCTGCAGTAATTCATCTCTTCACTCAATAGTATTTACTGAGTATCTGCTATGTGCTAGGCACTGGCAGACAAAAGATGTAGTTTCTCCCCTTATGAAGCTGTATTTGACTCTAGATTTATCAGGCAACCCTCTAAAAATTACTTTGGCTTCCTCAGCATGCTCCTCCCAGGAAAGGCAGAGCCCTGGATGAGGGACTAAGAAGTCTCATCTGTAAAGAGGACTTCCACTGTAAATTAACAAAGCAGCACACAATAAATATGTGTTGATATGCTTTCCACAGTGTAAAGCAGCAGAATTAGTTGTCTTCATTTTTTAAAAATCCAATCCAATCCAGTAACTATTCCTTTCTCACAACATTTAAGAATAACTTTAGATGATAAGATGCTTCATATGTATCACTGGATAGGAAGAGAACTCACCTTTGTTAAGAGCTATAGGTAGGACTAGATGCCTGGACAGGACAGGGGGACTTGAAATATCAGCTATATCAATAAATCCCACTATTTCCAAATCTGAAAAGAAGTAATCAACATAGAACTAATTAGTGCTATTGGAAAAATATGTTATTTTCTATGTACTAGATTTCACAAACACAATGTTTAATTTAAGCAGGGAATTCAAATATGGTGACTAGGAAGGTTATTAGAAGTTTCTCTGGATAACTCTAATAAATTTGCTTTTAAGTAGTTCAAAAATAAGGATAATTGTCTTTTATTTAATGAATTTAAGTTATATAACAAATCAGCTAGACTTTATTTTTATGAGGCTAGGTCCCCAGCTAAGGCAAAAAAAGCTTAAACGTCAAATCCCTCTGCATAATCAGAGATGTTCCGGCCACCAGGGGGCATCAAAGTCAAACACTTCTACAACAAACAACTCCAAGCAGCCATCCTTGCAGGGTAAATTGTTAGAAACATTTCCCTGAGAAAAAAATACATTCTCTGCAAAACCAAGGTAACAGTCTAAATATGACAATGAGTAAAAAATAAATGTTGTAAAAAATAAGAAAAATAAAAGTTGTAACCCAAAGTACTTTTAAAAAGTTTTTTGATTATATAGGTAGTATAAAAACTTGAAAAACTCTAAAAAAAGGTAAAGAAGAAAAATAAAGTCACTCATTATTCATCATCAATGGAAACCTCTATTAATATTTTATTGAATTGCTTTTCAGTCTTTCTTCTAGGCATACACACACACTCATATTCTCAAAACAATTTCTAAAACATGAGGCTTATGGTAAGTACACTGTACTACTAATACATCGGGAAATCTGCTTCTCTGAAGATGTGCCGTCATTACCTCCTTTAGCTGAGTAACAAATGAATCAGCAAAAGCAGTTATATATTTTTCATTTGAGTAGAGAAAGGCCTACATTTAAAAATGGTTTAAGGGCCGGCCGAGTGGCACAATGGTTAAGAACTGGCTTGGGACGCCAGAGGGCCCCGGTTCGGATCCCATGTATGAGGGCCAGTGACACTGCCCTCCACAGCTAAGATGCTGAACAACAGCTCAACCTGGAGCTGGGCTGCCGTGAGTTG
>NW_017731460.1:307662-310500 GCF_001890085.2 Hipposideros armiger
ATAAAAAAAATCTTAAAAAAAAAAATGAATGCAAAGTATAAAAATGGAAGGGCTAGTAAAATCATAATCCAAATTAGACAAAGCCAGAAATCATTAAGCATGACAAAAACAATAGACTGCTAGCCTCAGCAGTGCTCACCGAATGTAAACCTGGCAATAGGGCTTTAACGGTGAAGGAAAAGAACAAAATGAAATATGACAACTGGCATTATCTCATGAAATTGTGTATAAAAGTCAAAATGTGGAAGAAATGGAGAAAACAAAGAGTTGAGAATTAGCACAAAGAAAACATTTTGCTCAAAAATACAGAAAAAAGTTCAGATCTACAAACCTGCTCATGGGGACACAGCTAGCTGCTACTCTATTATTAAGCAAACTATATAGTCTATTGACACAATGAAATATCATATATCTATAAATGACACATGTAGATATCAAAAATATTTATATAAAGTATTAATAACTAAGACAAGCAGGTCACAGGATTGTATGTACATGCTTATTACAATTCCATAAAAATCATTGTATGTGTGTGTATATATATATATATATATATATATATATATATATATATAAAATTAGGGAAGACTCTGAATGAATATAAACAGGTTAGAAATTTGATGTTCACTAATTTCTTTTTTGGAACTTACTTCAAAACACAACAGTGGTCAGACTGTTTTAGTACAGTTTCCAACTGCAAATGTGTGATATTCTAAAATTCCATTTGTAAATAGGTTGTTGGGAACTCAGAACATATTGGTTCATGGAACAATGTTACCAATAGGGCCAGGAACTCAAATCAGGTAGGAAAAGCCTTTTTACCACATAATAGCCTGAGATACACTTCAAATACAGTAATGCCCAGTGTATTCAACATCAGTAAAGATTAAACAGGAGATATAAACAGGAGATTGAAAAAATATAAACAGGAGATAGAAAAAGATAGATTAAACAGGAGATAGAAAAAATTTTAAATGTGTATCTCTCCTCCCTGCCTCATTAAAAACTGTGCTAAACATAATTCATGCTCTTATGATGACTTGGCACTGCTACTCTAAACACCAGTACTGCCCAGCACACTGCTACCCTGAAGTTTTACTTTATACCAGCATTCTCCCAAGTGTGTGCTGCAGAACCGTCCTGGAGGGATCATGCAAGAAAAATGAGTTCAGGCCTTATTGAAGACACTAAGTTCTACAGCAAAGAATCCCGTTTAATTTGCTACCCCTGTGTTTCCCATTTAACCCTTCTCTACATAATGACTGTTAAGGTCCCACAGAACAAGAATGTTATAGAACATATAGGAAAACAATGCCCTGTATTGAAAGGATCCTGGCTGTTGTGCTCCATTTTGGTGCCTCCTCTTTATAATTAGTTTTTAGATCATCAGTTTGCCTTCTACTTTTCTCAGTAATCCTATGTAATCATCCTCCCTCATTCTAATTTGCTGCTTCTTGGCTACTATGAGCTGGAAAGCCAGGTAATCAAGCTTGTTAAACTGTGTCCAAAGTCAAAGTTAACAGGCTCTGAGAGCCGGTGAGTTTCTTCTAGTGTCAAATGCATGCACTTAGGGTATATCAGCTTGGTGCTATTTTATCTACTCAGTCTTTTTTATTTCCTTTCTGGGTCTCAGCTGTGTTGTTCAAGTGAAGTCCTGCACAATACTGATTCAACTACATTAGATCATACATCACTAAGGGCAGGGACCATGTCAGATTTTGCCCATCAATGTCTCCTCAGAGCCTATCAGTAACTGGCACATTTTAAGTGCTTGCCAAATGTTTGATAATGACTAATGAACTACCCCTAATCACCAGATATAACATTAATTCTTTGGCTAAGTACATGATGAATTTTAACTCTGGACACCAGAAACCCATTTCCTCCTCACCTCATTCGAGCAGAGATACCAGGGACTCCTATGCCTCTGCCCACATACAGAGTTTATTCAGCTCTCCTGGCAGTCCCATTCATGCATAGCGGCCTTTGTGTTATTCAAAGTTGGGGATCATAGGGAGTACTACCCTCACCTGGAAACAGGACAGATTTAGATCAGGTTTAAGAAAGCACTTCTGGCCCATGAAATTTGCTGTAACACTGGAATGGGTGACCATAGCTGGCAGCCTTGCCTTCTCTGCAGACACCTCTAGAGCTGGCTCTTTCTCCTTACTGATGCATTTGGGTCCATCAGCAAACACACCTCTGTAACAATGGCAAAGTCATGGGAAGCCAATTTAGTACTCAGGTTATAAGCATAAAAGTAAAAGAGGGAACTGAATGTTCTTGAAGGATGGTTCACTCAAGCAGTCTAGGCCCGAAAAAAGAAAATCTCTGTCCACTACCGTCCAGCACGTTTTTGACGGCATGATGTATTTTTTACTTGGGTTAATTCTCACGCGCAAGTCGCCCACCCCATCCCCACGTCTTCTCCATAAATACTGCTTGCATATGATGCTTAAGACAGCTAGGGGTCTTCTTTCCCAAGAACAGTCTATTCCTGAGAATAGACCCTAGCCACCTGATTTGGCCTTAATGCCAAGTCTCCATCAGTACACATTTATAATTCTTCCTTGAAGGTAACAATTTGCTCATTCATAAAGAATTGATTCGCAGCAGTTTCGCTCTCAAAGTAGGATTCCACTAGAATTTCTGAGGGCCCACCCATTCATATGAGGGACTTCATCGACCCTTAGGTTTCCCTGTCAGCCTGACTTCCCTTGCCCTGAGGAGTCCCTCCAGAGCTCTCAAATACAACCTTAAAATCAATGAGAGGGAGAGAGAATATGAGAGAATGAGAGGGAGGGAGGGAGAGAGGGAGAGGGAGAGGGAGAGGGAGAG
>NW_017731460.1:310676-361581 GCF_001890085.2 Hipposideros armiger
AGAGACAGAGACAGAGACAGATGAAGTCTCTTACGGGAGGAGGGGGGCGCAAAGGGCCTGGGCAGGGGGCGAAATCGTGGTGTTCACGCAGAGCGGGCGACCCCCAGAGAAGGGGGAGGCCGGAACCAGGGCCCCGGAACTGGCGCCGCACAGACGGCGCGGAACGGCCGCTGGGATGACGGGAAGGCCGGGCGCTGGCCTCGCGTTGTTCCCCACCCCTGTCCCCTACTCCTGCAGGTCCAACAAGCGACGAAAGACAGCCTGGAGCCCCAGGCTCCCCCACTCACCCCGAGCCCATCGCCGGCACAGTCCGTCCGCGTAAACTTTCCGCCCGCGCGCCACGGCCGGAACTATAGGTCCGTGCGACAAAGGAAGCCCGGCGCCGGGACGGCTCCAGGAGCTGGGGCGGGGCTTTAAGGACGTGGTGGGGCTGAGTTCTGGCTCCGCGGGGATGCTGGCGGATGCGTCCTTTCTCAGCGCCTCTGTCCACAGCGGTTCATCTGCCACGACCCCTCTCCCCACTAATCTCAAATTTCGCTGAGCCCGGGCTGTGTCCTTCCTTTCACTTCCTCCCTCCTCCATTCTCGGGCTCTTCCTCCATTTACCTTTGGTCTCTTGCCCACCTGCCCCATGTACCTGTAACTCTGTTACCCCTTCTGTCTCCTACTGACCTGGGCCCGTTGGTACCACCAGCCTAACCCTCCCTGACATTTGCCCCTCTTTCCCATCACTCTTCAGACCCCTCGCTCATGTCCTCGGAACCAGTTGACAGTATCCTCTTCATACTCTTGTAAAACTATAATTCCTGCCTGAGGAGTGCTTATACTAAGCTCGCTGAGTATTTTTCTTAGCTGACTTGAGCCAATTTACACGTCAAGACTTTCCCTCTTGGTCTCCCTAGCACGTTGCTCACTTTAGCCCCCCACCCTTCCTTTGAAGGAAGCAGAGGGAATGTTTAGTTAGTTTCTCCCCTGACCAAGGTGCGTTGCTGAGCCATGTGCACTCGGGCTTTCCTGTGCGGCATCATGGGCCTTCACCTACCTCACCTTTGGCTGTCCCCACAGCAGCCTGTGCTTCAGCGAGGTGCTTGTGGGGGGCAAGAAGTGACTTTCTTTCTCACCATGTAGGGAGCCAGGAAATGCCAGCTAAAGAGGTAGGCCTGGTTGGATGCCAGCCAGCAGCAGGCCCTGGGTAGTTGTGGTTCAAAGAACCATGTTGTACCACAGAGGTTACAAGTGGAAAAGAACGGCCTCCTGAAGGCCTTACGCCTTTGCCTCTTTTTTTTTTTTTTTTTCAGTTGGTGGGATGGGATGAGGTAGAGGGTAGGTCAAGGAGGGAGGATACTTTGAACTGAACAACCAAGTCTGACTTTTCACAGCTTGTCCTGTGGGAGAGTGTGGGCTCCAGTTGCTTGTAGTTCTTTCTTGTCTCCTCTTTGTATTAGAGGTGTGAGAGGAAGACAAGTCTGTCCCTGGGAATGTTCCTGCCAGCATCAGGGTCCAGGGGCCTGCAGACTGTCCTATTTGCTTCAGAACTTTTCTCCCCAGCTTGGCTGGTCTCACCATCTCAAGACCTTGTTATGCTTGAGCAGGCACTGGGATCTAGGTAAGTAAGGCTGCATACTGATTTCTTGGTTGTAATTTCTAATTCTTTCCCTAATGGGAGGGATGTGGCCAAGAATGTATGGGCAAAGAAGTTGTCTAACTACCCCTAACATTATGATGATTCAGCCATAGGGTCACTGTTCTCCTGGTAGTTCCAGCTCAGTTCCATGAACTGATTCATTACCTTACCTAGTCCTAAAGCTTACATTTACTAGTTTGCTGATGGGTGATCAGATCTTGATGACTTAGTTCTTCTGAATACAGGCTTTCAGGAAACTAGGGAAGTAAAAGTGCAATTTATTAAAATTGACAATAAAAGGTGGAACTACCAAGAGGACCGCATCACTTAGGGCAACTTGTGAAAGCTTTTGTTTTTGTTTTTGAATTCTTAGTAGAATCCCATTAAAATTCAGAAGGTTGTTCAATGAATATAAAATCAGAGAACATCAGCACAAAGAGTTAGAAGATCTTAAAGGAGATGTCTTTCAAGCCAGAGCTGGCTAATGAATTTCTTTTTCCCACTCAAGAGACCCTCAGCATTTGCATGTTTCCACACACATATTAAAGGAAATCAATTAAACAACTTCTTTGCATAATCTATCATCCCCTTTATTTTTTCCTGCTTTTAAACAGTGAGCTCCTGTCATAGAAGCTTTGAAAGGCATAGTGGTTTGGTCTCCAGTCTGACAGAAAAAAGGTTAGTGACAGAAATACCAAACCACTCACGGGGGTCAGGTACTGGGGCTCAGGGGAGGTTCATATATTCAATTCTCCCAGGGCATATGTTGAATATGTAGACTCCCAGGCTATGCCTATTGAATTGTAATTTCATGGGTTGGTGGCTGGAATTTTCATTAAGTCCCAGCATGATTTTTCATCTACAGAGATGGAGGGTAAGGAGTAAGTGAGGAAAAGGGGACGAGAGCAGGTAAGGAAGAGTGGTGCATCCACATCCACTCCTTTTGTCTTTCTCTCCCTTTCCCTGCATCGTCCTTGTTCACTCAAAAATTATACTTCCAAGTTCTAGGCTATCCTCTTTCCCCCATCCTCAAAACACATTTCACTAAAGTGGAAGTACAAAAACGTCATAGATATGACCCTTCTCTCTTCCTTAAAAAAAATTATATATATATATATATATATATATATATGTTTGGAACATTTCAAACATAGACAAAGATAAGGGAAATAGCATAATAAATCCCCATGTACTCTTCATCCAGCTTCTACTGTCAACTTAATTCTCAATCTTGTTTCATTTATACTCATACCCACTTCCTCCCAACATATTATTTTGATGCATATCCTAGATCAGATGTTTTGTCTATAACTATTTCAGTATGTGTCTCTAAAAGAGGACTTACTTTTTAATTGATAAACTATTTTTTTAGAGCAGTTTTAGGTTCACAGAAAAATGGAGTGGGAAGTACAGAGTTCCGTATATTTTGTACACTCACACACACACACACACACACACACACACTAACATCCCACACCAGAGTGATACATTTATTACAGTCCATTCACCTACATTGACACCTAGTTATCACCCATGGTTTACATTTGGTGTTGTACACTCTATAGGGTTGACAAATGTGTAATGACATGTATCTTTCATTGTATCATACAGAGTTGTTTCACTGCTCTAAAAATCCTCTGTGTTCTTTTTATCCTTCCCTCTCCCGACTCCTGGCAACCACTGATCTTTTAATTGTTTCCAAAGTTTTTGCCTTTTCCAGAATATTATATAGTTGGAATCATACAGTATGTAGCCTTTTCGGATTAGCTTCTTTTGCTTAGTAATATGCATTTATGGTTCCTCCATGTCTTTTCATGGCTTGATAGCTCATTTCCTTTTAGTGCTAAATAATATTCCACTGTCTGGATATATCATAGTTTAGAGAAGGACACCTTCATTGCTTCTAAGTATTGGCAATTATGAATAAGGCTGCTATAAAAATCCATGTGCAAGTTTTTGTGTGGACATAAGTTCTCGATTTATTTTAATAAATACCAAGGAGAGAGATAGCTGGATCATATGATAAAAATATGTTTAGTTTTGTAAGAAACTGCCAAGCTGTCTTCCAAAGTGGCTGTTCCATTTTGCATTCTCGCCAGCAATGAAGGAGAGTTTCTGTTGTTCCACATCCTCACCAGCATTTGGTGTTGTCAGTGTTCTGGCTTTCGGCCATTCCAATAGGTGTATAGAGGTACCTTGTTTTGATTTGCAGTTCCCTAATGCCCTTATGTTGAACATCTTTTCATGTGCTTACTTGCCATCTGTAAATCTTTTTTGGTGAAGTGTCTGTTCAGATCTTTTGACCATTTTTAAAATCAGGTTGTTCATTTTCTGGCGTCAGACGCGCTGCCGTTGCGCCACGAAGTCAGCCAGGTTGTTCATTTTCTTATTGTTGAGTTTGAGGAATTGTTTGTATATTTTGGATAACAGTCTTTTATCAGATATGTGTTTTGCAAATATTTTCTTTCAGTCTGTGGCTTGTCTTCTCGTTCTCTTGATGGAGAGGAACTTCAAAAACAAACAAGTAATAGTTAACATACCATTATAAAATTTAAGATAATTAATAATAAATCCCTAATATTGTCAAATACTCAGATTTCAAATATCCAGTTTTCTCATAAGTATCATAAATTTCACTGTTTTACTCTTTGATTGTTTGAATCAGGACCCAAGTAATATCAAGGCATTGCAGTCTGTTGACATTGTCACTGGAGTCTTTTAAACTATAGGTTCTCCTTCCATGTCTGTTTCCCCTTGCAATGTATTTGATGAAGAAACTATGAGCCCCGTCTTTTGATTGCTCTCAATCCTCCTTCAGTTTTTTTCCATAGCATTTGAGAAAACCACAAAGCTTCTCCACTCCTGTAATGGAAAGACTCACTGAACAAAGAAAGGATTTTATATAATTCCAATTAACACCATCTCTGCTCTGTAAATAGGGGTGAGCCTTATCCACTACCTCATAGAGGATAAGGGCCTGGCATGTGACACTGGATATGCACTTGTAGAAAGAAGTTAGGAGGGAAAGAAGAGAGGTTATTAGAAAAAAGTCAAAGGGGAAAGCAGATAAAATTCAGTAGACACTGCATTCGTCTAAGAAGGTAGACTGTACTTCTTTTTTGGGATACTTTCTACTTTGAAAAGTGTTATAAACTATACATTTTTAAAGGTTCCTCATGCTCTGGGTCTGTATGATCTGGGTCTTGCCGGGCTTACCCCTCACCTTCTTAAAACTCAATGAAAAAGCATATAAAGCAAAACAAAGCAAAACTAGTTTTTAAAAAATTGTAAAAGTAATTCATTTTTATGGGGAGAAAAATCAAACAGTTTTAAAATATAAAAAGTGAAAAATAAGTGTTTATTTTCTTAGAAGTAATCATATGTATCTCCCTGCCTCAACTATTATCAGCTACTGGCTTTGAGAGATGAAGTACTAGGGATTTTTTTTGTTTGGATGGTTTTGTTCTTTCTGTATCTACTGGTGACAGAAGTACAGCCACTTTTACATAGTTTTTGCAAAATCGTCTGTACATATGTGTGTATACGTGTGTGAGTATATATGTGTATGTATATCTACATGTATACGAGTATATATGTGTACATATACACCTATAATAGTATTAAATATATAATACTTTTAAACTAAATGCAATAATGCTATTTATACTGTTCTGCATCTTGCTTTTATTAATTTATTAATATACCTTGGACATCAGCTTCATTCCTTTTAACTGCTATATAAGTGACTATTGCAAAGATATGCACCAGCTTCCCATTGACATTTAGATAGATTTCAGTTTTTGCTCTTGTGAGCAATGCTGGAATGGGCCTTATAGACCACCGCAGGGGCTTGTCCTCTGACTGAGGTGGGAAGCCACTGAAAAGTTTGGAATATAGGAAGGACATGATCTGACTTACAGTTTAATGAAGTCACTGATGCTGCTGTGTCAGATTTATACTCCCTTACCAGTATCTTCACCATTTTTGTTTTTTTAGTATTTCTCAAGTGATAAGCAAACAAACAACCTCATTGCTTCAACTGGTATTCCTTTATAAAGTCAGATTGACACGGTGAGTTTTACTTAGTGGGTGAGATGTTTCTCACTTACTGACGGGGGAGTTGTTCATTGTACTGGCACCGTGTGGATTCCTGCGTGGCCACACTGAAGCCTGCTGATAGCACCTGTGTGATTTCTCCTTTAGATCCTTGGCCCCTCAGGATGGGTACCGGACTGTGAGGCCAAAACCCTGTCTTTGAACTGCTACCGACCTGAAGTGTCACCCCCTGCAAGCTGCCTCAGGTATGGCACTTGCCTCACTGGCTTGGAAAGATGAAGTGTCATGGGACGTTTTGGGGCTTATTTTGCACATTCCCACCAGTGTAACTGTATAGCCAATTTTTTTTGTCCTATAAACAATTAAAACAATATAAACAGAAGGTCTTGGGCTGTGACATAGTTCAGCGTCTGACAGATCCAAGTGCTTTTTTACTGGTTCTCACTGTACCTCTTACAGCAGCTCCACGAGGAGGCTCGTCTTTTCTGGTTTCATAAATGAGGGTCCTGAGGATGAGAGCTTAGAAAGTCTTGCTCCCAATCAGGCTTGTTAGTTTATTCGAGGTTGCAAAGTAGTACCTATAACTCACATTCAGCCCCCAGGCCCTTTAATATTTTTAAATTGTTTTACATTGGAATGCCTACTAAGGGCTTATTCATTCTCTGTCCAGACACAGCCCTCATTACTCTCCACTGACTTTAATAGAGCCGATTTAACTTATTTTTTCCCACTCAGGCCCTTAAGGCATTTGATTTTGCAACCCAAATCTTCCAAACCTAGTCTGTTTTCCAGTGTGTGGGGTCAATATCAACTCCTGATGTAGGCCCAGAAACAAACCACCCTCAGCCACAAACTCTCCACGTCAGGTAAAAAGTCTCATTCTTTCTTCCTCCTGTTCTGATAGAACTGTGGGAAAGGCCTTGATCTGCAGAGGGAGAGGAGAGGCAGGCCCTTCCTCAGCCCCGGATATTATTGTGAGGATCAGAGCCAGGTCTGCCTCACCTGTCCTGCCACCTTGTTCCAGGGAGAGTATAAAACGAGGCAACAAAGCAGGTCAGCTTCCCCTCCTCGGAGGTGCTGGTGTTTCTCCTGCAGTTTGCTTTCTGAAAGGCCATGAGCCTTTGCGAGTGGGCAGCACCCCCACAGCCATGTGTAGCTCAGGTGCCCCATCTCTGAGCAGCTCCTCACTAAGGATGTACTTTTATTCAGTCCATCAACAAATATGTTTATTGGGTGCCAGACACTGTTCTGGGCTCTGGGGTTTTAGCCATGAATTAGACAGGCAAGGTTTCTGTCCCCTTGGACCTCATCTGCTAGTAAGAGATGCAAGACATAGTAAGACATTAATCAGGTGATCACAATAGTAAATATGCAGTAGAGTGTTGTCACAATGGAACGCATGGGGACCTGCTGCCCCCATAACACAATCTGACTATGATCTCCAAAAGCAGAATAATAAAAATAACAACAACAACGATGACAGTGCCAGGCACTGTTAGTATGTTTTACATATTAATTTACTTAATCCTCACAACAAGCCTACCAAGCGGGTAATGCCATTACACTTGCATTTTACACATTTAGAGGTTTACAGTCACTGAGAAGTTAAATCACTTGCCCAAACTCATACCATTCATACAGATTATGCTTCCACTCTTGGTTGAGCAGCAGACTCTTATATGGCCTGTTGAATTTTAAATGTGCCACAACCCCAATGAGAACAAGATATTATAGAAGGAACAGGGTTCACCCCCAGCAGGTGAGGTTTAGGTTGGACACTAGAAAGAACTCCTTGGCAATAGTTATGAGTGTATGAGAGAAAAGCATCCCTTTTCTGGCAATTTGCTTCTCCCTTGAATTTTCTATTTTGCATAAATAACATTGTAAAAATAGATTAATTATTCTAGGGAAAACAAGATCACTCATAATTCTACCTTGGGAAGAATTGCGTTCCTTTTCCCATCTTTCTGGACCAGAGTGAGACTGTGCTCAACAGTTGGTATGAGAGGGGAAGTAACTAAATGTGGTCCTGTCTGTAGGAATCTAAAGGCAAGGATGGGGTAATTGCAGAGGTAGCCCTTCTACCCAGGCTTCCACCATCCAGAGTGACCCCAGGACACCCAGAGATGAAGATAGCTCCTCCATAGGGGGAGGCACCTCTGTGCTTCAGTAGGGGGAGCTGGGTACCTTCTTACTCGGGGAGGGGGGGGCGGGGAATAAAAAAAGCATGCTCTCCAGGTACCTTGTGGGAAACAGGGAGGGGAGAAAGGAGCAATCAGTAAGTATCAGGCAGAGTTAGCTGAATGACTGAAATGGCCCCCAGGTCTTTGAGTAGGATCATGAGACCCCATTGCCTCACTTTACTCCCACTTCCATCGGTTACAACCCTGAGCCGGAGGCACGACTCCTCGGGTATCTTGGGATGTTCCAGCCTGTGCTGAAGAGATCTGTCCCTCCCTCTCCCTCAAGGATTTCCCTTAGGCCTAAAAAAATATTTTGCATGTGTGAAATGCTTGAAGTTTGTATTTTCCTCACATTCCCTCATTTAAAAGAAAATAGACTATTTCTTAGAGCAATTTTAGGTTCATAGCAAAATTGAGCAGATATTCTCTCATATACAATTTTGATTCTCACATCCACCCTACAAATAGGTAGGGCTGGTATTATTATCTCCATATTTACATGTAGATTACATTTAGAATCACACAGTAGCAAAGGGAGCCTGGTGCTAACTGCGGTCTTCTGATCTCTTAAACCTCAGGCACTTTCTCTTGGTTCCCACAGAGCGAATTCGGAATCCCCCCCACACCTCCCCCACNCTCCCCAACCCCCACCCTCTCATAAGCATGGAAACCCCGGACCACCTTTCATTTCCAGAGCTTAGAAGCAAGTTTGAGAAGCTCCGTGAGTTCCCCCCTTGACTACAGGGTCCCACGGAGAGCCCATTCATGTCCCTGGTGGAAGGCCCATACGCTCAGGCTCTGGCAGAGGCACTGGGACCCAGAACTTGTACAATACGCCATAAGCTTCTTAGAGGTGGGTATTAGTAAGGATTGGATATTCTTCCCCTGTGATGCCCTTCACACCCGACCCTGCCTTGAATTAGGATCCCATAGGAGAGCTGGGACAGGAGAATGGGGTGTTCCCTGTTGTCCAGCTTCAGACCCACTGTTTGAGACCCTGGATTCTGACAAGTTTCCAGAACTGAGAAGATACCCCGCTGTCCAAGTTTGAAGGTAAAATGATGTGATTAGGTAGGAGGGATCAACTGGGGTGCCAGCTCAGCTCTGTTACATAACACAGGCACACCAGAAAGAGAGAGACCCTCCGAAGTTTCTTTAGGAGATTCAAAATGTTGAGTTTATGGCAAGAGACAGGGTGGACAAGGAGATAGTGGAAAGACAATTATAGGAATCAAGGACAAAGAAGGAAATTCACGTATTCCTTAGTTCTCTTTTTGCTTGTCCCTCTTTTGCTGTTTAAGACAATTGCATTTGCATTGCTAATTAGTGTGGTGTGCTGGAAAGATTGGGCAATGGAAAGCTCACCTGCACTGCTACTCACTAGCTTTGTTTGAGCAAGTTACATCTCTCTGGACCTCAGTTTCTTCCATGTCTCAGATGGGGAGTTGCACTAAACTGTGTCAGTAACTCCTTCTACCTTTAACAACTTAAGATTCTATGGCTTACTCATCTCACTTCTAATAGATTTCTTCACATGCAAATTCAATCATTTCTAGTTATTGTTTTGTAATAATCTGTGGACAATGATTAGAGATTTAATAAATATTTGTTTGGGCTGGGCCTCAATGCCCTTCTTTATAAATGGAGAATTCTTTGAGGGTCTTTCATGTTCTTTCCTCTTGTGCCCTTATGTAAAATAACCCTTATGTGGGTTCTGTACAGTGTTTTTCACAGACCTTTTTACTCTCCCAGCATTCCTGTGACATAGGTATTGTTATTACTATTTACATAGCTAGGTCTTGTTATTACACTACTATTGTTAAATTTAAAATATAACATGTATTAATGAAAAGATTAAATGGTTAAACTGAACAATAAGATATACTGAAAAATAAGTCTCCTCTTGACCCCTGGCTTTTAAATTCCCTTCTCCGGATGTCCTTCCAGAGATCGTCTTTGCATCATCGACTTGTGTTATCATGCCTGTTTCACAGATGCTGCACTGAGGCTCAGCCTGTCCAGGGTGACACAGCTGGTAAGCAGCAGAGCAGAGAACCCAGGCTTTTGACTCCATTCTCAGTGTTCCTCCCACTACACAACACTGTCTTGGAAGCCTCATGACCTTAACTTTTAAGCTTTGTCCTCTCTGGGTGATATGGGGGAATCATTTTAAGTCAGGTGGAAAAAAATGTATATGAAACCTTGATATCTCTGCCTCTGTCTTCCACTTCTTCCTCTTTTTGTCTAAAGCTTAAAACCACGCCTTCTTACCTCCATTCTGCCTTTGATAAGGTGAGACCTGTGGCCTGGAGCACCAACTATGGATGACTGAGTTCCCAGCAACTCAGGCTTGGACCTGAGAAATGGTGGCAGACCTTTGGCAGGGAGCCCAGGGAGGGCTGGCATGCCTACACAGCACAGAGGACCCCTAGTTGCTCTTTTCCCAATCAGCTGGCATTGCCCGCTGGAGCAGGGGCAGAGGAAGTTTTGTTCCCTCTGCTTTCCACCATAAAGGCCCCTGCATGAATTGTCACTCTGTCTAGATGAGGATTTGGTGGATCTCAACTTTCCTCTTAGAGGCAAGTAACCTTTTTTTATTTTTCCCCTCTAGGTTTGTAGATATCTCTTGGTTGGGCTTCATGGAAAAATCTTCCCTGATCACCAAACTGAATCCCAGATCAGCCCCCGTCTTTCAGTGGACAGAATGAGAAGCCTTCTGTAACCTGGCATAACTGGCTATCATGGGGAAATGGATCAGGATGGGGGTGCAGGAAAGGCGGTTACTCCGGCCCAAACGGCTTCACTGGAGTCGCTTCCTCTTCCTGATGGGCATGTTGATCATTGGTTCCACCTATCAGCACCTGAGGAGCCCCTGGGGCCTCCCTACACGGTGGGCAGCAGTCTCTTCCCAACACCCTGTAAAACTGGCCAGCCGGGACCTTTCCAACAATGAGATGATGATGGTGAGCAGTGACCCTCCAAAAGCTAGCCCTGAAATGGAGGGTGAGACACTGGTGCCCCAAACCACAGTGGGCAGGGATGAAGCAATACGTGGCATAACAATGGAGAATATCCCCAGTACACCCAGAACAGCGCCCAACATCTCTCTAACAACACCCAAAAATAACTATAGCCCAGCAGCAGCAGGCACAGAAAGAGTGAAGGAAAAGATCCCAACCACAGCCCGTGGAGTACTGAATCACTACATCCCAATTTCAAGCAGATCAACAGTAGAGAATTATACCCCAACAATACCCAGGGGAGAAATGAAGAGCTACCGTCCAACTCAAGCCAGGGGAAAGGTAAAAAAATACACCCCATCCCCACTTGGTAGAATAGTAAACAATTATGGCCCATCCACATTCATGACATTGACAAGGAGCCAAGGGATCACCCCCAGAACGACAGTGAGAGAGAATGAAACTGTGGCAACCTACAAAATATTGGAGACCAACCCCTCTAAGGGAATAGTGGAAGAAACCACCCCAACGACTCTCAAGGGAATAATTGAAAACACCCAAATTTTCCTGATAAATGATACAGAAACAAACATCTTGACTTCTCCGAGTACGGTAGAGAAGAACACCCTGACTACACCCAGAAGAGTGGACAATAACAGCTCAACCAACCCCCGTGAGTCAGTGGGAAAGAACAGCCTGAAAACTCCCCAGGAAACAGCCCTGGTGCACACTGTAGCCATCTCTAAGGGGCAAGTGACAATTAGCACCATGACAGGCAGCAGCCCAGCAGAAACCAGAGCCTCTACTGCTGCCTGGAAGGTTAGGAATCCCTCATTCAGGACTAATGCACCAACCACTGGAATATCCTCAGCCACCTTTTGGGAGCTGGCGAAGAAACCATCCACAGCACCCAGCATCTCAGCAACCCCCCACATCAAGGCAAATCCCACCACCCAGGCCCGTCACTGTGTGGTTGTGGAGCGAGCCCCAGCTGTACCCACTACCCCCTCCCCGAGCCTGACAACGGCCCTCCTCCCAGAGGCGCCCAGCCCCAGTCCCTCAGCACTGCCCCCCAGCTGGCCAGACCACCACCCCAAGGCAGAGTACCCCCTAGACCTGTTCAGCGTGGAGGAGCGGCAGCAGGGCTGGGTGGTCCTGCACATCTTTGGCATGATGTACGTGTTTGTGGCCTTGGCCATCGTGTGTGATGAGTACTTTGTCCCAGCCCTGGGTGTCATCACAGACAAGCTGCAGATCTCTGAGGATGTGGCAGGCGCCACATTCATGGCCGCTGGAGGCTCTGCCCCTGAGCTTTTCACCTCCCTCATTGGCGTCTTCATCTCCCACAGCAACGTGGGCATCGGCACCATCGTGGGCTCTGCTGTGTTCAACATCCTCTTTGTCATCGGCACCTGTGCCCTCTTCTCCCGGGAGATCCTCCACCTCACCTGGTGGCCCTTGTTCCGTGACGTCTCCTTCTACATCGTTGACCTGATGATGCTCATTCTCTTCTTCCTGGACAGCCTGATTCTCTGGTGGGAGAGCCTGATGTTGCTGCTGGCCTATGCCTTGTATGTGCTCACCATGAAGTGGAACAAGAAGCTGGAGCTCTGGGTGAAGGAGCAGCTCAGCAGGAGGCCGGGGGCCAAGGTCATGGCCCTAGGGGATCTCACCAAGGTAAGGACAGGCCAGCTGAGGCTTCTTTAGCCCCTATGGGGCAAAAGGGTGAAGGGAAGGCAGGGACCGAAGAGTGGAAAGTGCTGGGTCAGACCTCAAGAGATGGGTGCTCTGGTTCCCTTGCTCTTCATTCAACATTTAGAGTCCTCTGCTCTGTCAGGCACCATGCTGGGGCCTTTCCAGGAGTGACCTGGGTTTATCTCCCAGTCACCCTATAAAATGGTTATCATTATGATCCCTCATTGGCAGGGGAAGAAACTGAGGCCTAATGGAATTAAACCACCTGTTCAATGTCACACAGCAAATGGGCGGTAGAGCCAGGATTTGAACCCAGTCTGGTCTGACTGGGTCTTGGAAATGACATTTGAGCTGCGCTTTGGAAAATGTCCAAGGAGATACCAGGCAGAGAAAAACAAGAATCTCTTCCATGTGCATGGTGTTTAGGGTTTCTCTGGCACCCTCATTTCATTTAATCTCATTTGCTCACATTCCAGACTTGGAGGGTCTGGTGGCTTAGATGGGGTCTGAAAAGGGGGGGAGGCATTCTTTTTGGTTTGGTTTTGTTTTTAAAATATTGGAGAAGATAGGAGCTGCACTTATCCAGTCACACCAGCCCTGGGTACAGAGCCCTCTCTCTGCTCTGACTGGAGACTAGACACCAGTCTCTCTATCCCTGGGGCTTTCTCCTGGCCCCAAAGTTCCTTTCCCAGAAATTCTCTGTCCTACTAAATTTATTGCATGATTCAATAATCTGGAAGATTAAATTGGGGAAGTGATGTCTGAAAATTCATCTCAAAGTTGTTTGTTCCTTGAGAGTCTGAAGTGAGGGCACCCTAGGGAACCCAGACCCCATTTCTCTCCTGCTTCTAAAGGCTGAGCTTGGGCAAAGTTTGGCTCATAGCCTGCCTGTCTCAGGTCTCAGAGAAGCCACTGGTGCAAGCAGAATTTTGCGTGCAAAGAGTGGAAAGACTTAGCTACTTAATCCAGAGCAGTTTTGATGAGTAGGCAGGACGGAGAACAAACTCAGCAACATGTCTGGAAGATATATGATGTGAAGGAGATGAAGTGTACTTCATTTAGGATTTTTCCCCCCCTCACCTTCTCCCTCATCCCCAATCCCCTTCCATCTAGCAACCCTCAATTTTTCCTCTATTGAGATAATGTGGTTGGAGCACGGAACTGAGAGTCAGGAAACCTGGGTTCTAATCTGATTCTGCCTTTAACTGACTGTGTGTGACCTTGCACAGGTTCCTGTTCTTCTCTGGGGGAAATGACAAGGTCCAGCTAATTACCAAAAGGTCCTGTCTAGCTCTAACACTCATTGATAATGTCCTGTGTCCAACTAAGTTCAGTTCTGGCAGGCCCAGCACGGTGGTTATTTGATCTGGTCAACTGAGCTCTAAATGCCCTATTTGCAGATTGCCCAAAAAGGAGAAATGTACTGCCCAATGTAATACAGCCAGCAGATGTAAGAACTGGAAGCCAGTAGCCTAACTCCCCCATCAGGGCTGTTTCCCACCAGACTACTGCTCCATGAAGCCAGAGGCTTAAAAAAGGAAGGGAGGCTCAGAGTTACATCGCTTCCTGTGAAGAAACAGGCCTCCTTCCTAATGTTCTCAGGCAGGCCTTGATGAGGGTGGCCATGAAGCCTGGTGCCCTCCTCTGAGAAAAGCATCTACTGCTTGGTAGACATCAGGCAGCAGTTTTCAAAATGCCTCTGACTTGCCTCCCAGTCCTTCATAGTCATTCTGTTTCTGTTTAAACTCTACAAGTTCTGAATTTTCCATTTCGTCAGAGCCAGACCATCAAAGCAAAGCTTGCCAAGCAAGTGAAGTATAATCATGATTTCCAAAGAGAACTTGTAACCTACTTAAGAGACTCTTCAAGGGCTTCATAGCAGCTCTTTGGCAACCAGTGAGAGAGGTGCTTATTACAACTCTGTTCCTAGCTATTTGTTGGAACAGATCCAGGATGATTTTTTTTTATTTTTTATTTTTTTTATTTTTTTTTTTAGCTGAGCCATCCTGCTACCTATTGGCAGCTTAGCGGCTGCTCAGCTCGGGCTGGACTCGAACCACTGTTGCTCAGAGCTCAAACTCTTGAGCGAGCTCTTAACCAACTGAGCCACTCGGCCGGCCCTCAATCCAGGATGATTTTTAATTAACAACATTACTTTTAAAAGCAGATTGAATTCCTGGCTATACCTGAAAGCAAATCTATATTTCAAGTGAAAAACCTATAGTTAGGACTTTCTAGCACTAACCACTGCCTGCTGAAAGTTAGTCCAAGTAACTCAAGAACAATAGCTGTTTTGAATTTTTTAAAAACAACTATCTGGATTTGCAGTTTCACCCCACGTTTTTTTATAGCCAAAGAGAGAAAGAATTGCCTTTGCTTGTACTCCATTTCTGTGTTTAGCTAGCTAAGACCTCTGGTCTGGTTAGAGGGAGATCAGTTGTCCTGCACTCCACTGACAGGCTGAGGGCAAACCATTCTGGTTTGAATTCATAAGGCAATCCTGTAAAAACCCGATCTTTGCTCTGATAAACTGTTGGTATTCATTTTTGGCGGTTTATGCAACTGTGTGTACTCACCCCTGTAAATTATTTTACTTTAACTATGGAAATGAATATGCCTTGCCCCCTCACTTTTATGACTTATTACCTCTTCCTGACGAATGGGTCCCTTCTTGGAGCATCACCTCAGGAAGGCAGGGGGGCTGTAGAAACTGGGCTCATTGAATCAGCCATGCCCTGAAGGTGAGGAAGTCAGAGAGAAGGGGGGCAAGGCCAGACTGGGCGGCAGAGAGCCAGGGCGGCTGGTTGGGAGGTGAGGTCAGAGCCACAGCTGCTCAGGGAGTCTAAGCGGTGGGAAGAGACGTGGAGGGCAATGGGATGCACTCCATCTTGGAGAGGAACAGGAGCAAGAAAGACACTGTCTTCCTCTGTTGCCAGCCTGGGGTGAGGTACGGAGCGGGTAGCTCATCATTGTCATTAAATGGGGAAACAGTCTTCGTATTTCCCAAAGGGCCGAGCCCAGGGTCTCAGCTCTAGCAAAAGCTCTATAACTATTTGGTTCAGTTTCCTCAGGGAACCCTAACCGTTTCGAGAGAAAGGAGTGGGGAAGGGAATCCATCCTGATGGAGGGCCTATTCCATACATACGTGATCTTACCAGCTTCTCATAAACACCCTACAAGGAATAGATTGTTATCCCCATCTTGCAGATGAGGAAACTGAGGCTCAGAGAGGATAATTAGCTCAGCCAAATTTACACTCATGAATCTGTATATCTGGATTTCAACCCAGGCTCTACTGCTCACTAGCCCTGTTACCCCGGGCAAGTCAATGAATCTTTATTATTAAGAACTTCAATAAAAAGCAGCGTGGGAAATAAAAAAAGTGTGTCCCTTCCAGTAGAAGGGACAGGCATAGACAAGAGTAATTATAATAAAAGGGAATACTGTGCTAAGTGCTACAAAGTCACTTTGCTTTTCATCCAGACCTTAGATTGCTCATCTGTAAAGTAAATGAGATGAACTAATGCAGGAGTTGGCAGACTTTTACTGTAAAGGGCCAGATAGTAAATAGTTTAGCCTTTGCAGGCCATACAATCTCTGTCACAGCCACTCAACTCCGTTGTTGTGTGAAAGCAGTCACAGACAGGATGTAAACGAACGAGAGTGGCCACGTGGTGTTTGTCACTAAGAGCAACGTACTCACAGGTGTTTTCCTACCTGAACAACTTGGAGACGTAAGATCAGCAGAGGATTCATTTTCCTACTGAATATGCACCCAACTTGTATCTGTGGAGTTTATGAGCTGGAAGACCTTTCACTTTACTTTTTATTCTGCTCTGATCATCTAGAACCAGGATAAAAATTTTGGGGGGAATGAGTCTAATCAGAATTTACTTAAGAGTATTTTCAGGAAAAAAAATGATGTAGCAGCTGACAGACACATAGTAGCTATTTTTAGAGATTTTTGACATGTATTGATTGGTTTAAGAAATTACCCCAATAAGGAAATGGTAAATGTTTGTATAGTTCCCAACACAGTCTGACTTAGTTTGCTCTGAAACTTTACACCTGAGTTTGCAGCTCTCAGTGTATTTGTCCTGGCCAAAAATGATGCCTATCCAACATGCCCTGACCATGCATACTCACAGAAAGCCAACATACAGCTAGCCTGGCTAAATGGAAATTCTTACCTGTTTTGGAGGGACAGTGAGCCCTTCTTTAGAGTTATGAGCTTAGCCAGGAAGGACCAGTCATTTGCATGAGACACTGATTGGCAAGGCATTCCCATGGGGTGCCAGTGATGGGAAGGGATGCAAGGCAGGGAATGAGTCTGCTCTGGGCCCCTTGGGAAACCCCGTACCCACATTCTGCCCCCAAAGTACTTCAGAATGTGAAACTCTGGAGGCAAATTGCCCCTCTTTCCTAAATGCATTTGGGGCTGTTTTCTTCCTGGTGGGATTGTTTATTAAACCAACCAACAGGACCCCCAAGCAGACAAACCTGGTGCCTCCTTAGGTTTCTTGTCAGGGTTGACAGTTACTGTCCTGCCAGCTGTCTGCTGTGGAGACAGGGAGGGTGTGGACAAGCAGCAGCCACCGTGGCCCTTTCTGCCTGTGGGCTCCGCCCAGGCTGGGCTGCAGGGAACTCACTGTGCTCTCCAAGAGCCCATCTTAGGCTGGGCTGAGGGGTTCCCTCCTTTAACTCCTTGAATAAGTCAGCTTCCCCCCAAGCTGTCAGGAAAAGATGGTAAGAACATAATTCTCGATTTAAAGGCTTTCTTCCTTTGTAAAATTTTCTTAAGCTTTTAGTGTTCCCCTGCTAGTGGGTACTATTAGATGACAAAGTGAATGCATAAGAAGCAGACAAATATTAACAGAAAAACTCAAACATCTGATCATGCCTGATCCAATATCTTTTTTTTCATTGGTGTGTGTATGCTTATAGTTGAGATTTTACATGCATCCATGCAACACAGTATATTTTCTCCTAGTGTATATGAGATTAAATATATGAAATTATG
Source organism: Hipposideros armiger (assembly GCF_001890085.2). Lineage (NCBI taxonomy): Eukaryota > Metazoa > Chordata > Mammalia > Chiroptera > Hipposideridae > Hipposideros > Hipposideros armiger. Next base: position 328,214 of record NW_017731460.1, read on the forward strand.
AAATAATATGAAATTATGAAATAATATGAAATAATATGAAATTAGATGTTCATGGTATTCTACAAAGAACAGCATGATTTCTAGATGCTCTGCCACCCGTATAAATTGGAAACATAAATCCAACAGAAACTTTTTTAGTGTTGGTGAGTGGACATATGGATGATAAACAAATAAAATAAGAAGATAATTTCAGAGTGTGACAAGTGCCATGAAGGAAATAAACAGTGCATGTGATAGAGAGTGGCTGACTGTAGGTAGTGGGCCACCTTTAGTGAGGGAGAGCAGGGGAGGCCTCTTGGAGGAGGAGAAATCCAAGTAGAGATCTGCAGAATGAGTGGGGGAAACACCCCGTGTTCCATGGGGAAGAATTCTGGAAAATGAAACAGCATTTGCAAAGTCTCAGCGTCTTAGAGGAGAGAATTGGAGGCCAGTGTGGTTAGTGAGTAAGGGGAGAGTGGTACAGGGTAATGCTGGAGAGGAGGGTGGAGCTGCTCTATGTAGGGCCCCGTGGATCACATACGGGGTTTGGATTGTAGCTGAAGCTCAATAGGGAATGTTGTAATGAGGAGCCATATTTAAAAGGCCACTTCGTAACTGCTGTGTAGAAAGTGAATTGTAGGTGTACAAGGATGGAGGCAGGAGTCCAGTTAGGAGGCTGCTGTGGGCATCCAGTCTGGTTGCCTGTCTGTCTGACTATCTATCTATCTATCTATCTTTCTATCTTTCGAGAGATTTGAGAGATGTTTTGAATACAAAATCATCTGGACTTGGTGATGAAGTGGATGTGGAGGGGAAGAGAGCAGGAGAAGTCAAGGTTTTTGAGCAGCAGGGTGGAGGGTGGTGCCATCCAGTGACAAAGGCAAGGCTAGAGGAAGAACAGATTTAGGGAGACTTGAGTTCTCACTCTGGAATGGTGAGTTTTGGTGCTTATGTCACCTTTAAGTGGATATATCTAAGAGGCAGTTGCACAAATGGGCCTAAAGCTTAGGAGCAAGGTCTGGGCAGGACATAGAGAGTTGTGAATTACCAACAAATGTATGATAATTAAAATCAAGGACTGGCTAATGCTATTCGGAAAGAGAGGAAGAGAAAGTCTAGGATTAAGCCCTAAAGAACTCCCAACTTTCATTTATTTGGCAAACATTCATTGAATGCCTTTATATGAGGCCTGTGTAGGGTCTGGGTATACTGTCCCAGCCCCCAAGGATCTCAGCCTGGCAGAGGAGTGGGAGTTGATCCATGTTTTGTGGGGCCTGACACTCTAAGAAAAAAAATATAAAACCATTGCTACAAAATTAAATACAAAGCCTTGGCAAGGGTTTGTGCAGGGGAGAGACGGGTCCTGAAGTTTAAGCTTTCTCCGCTCCCCAGTAAACCTTTCTCAGTGGGGAAGACAGACAAAACTAAGTTACCGTATCGTGTGTACTGATACAGGTAAGTGCCAAGGGATGTAGTACTGCAGAGAGTGGCTAGCTCAACAGACCGCAAGGTCAGGGAGGGCTTTCTGAAGAACAAGCAGGGGTTGGCTGACCGAAGAAGGGGTGGGGAGTCTCCTAGGCATGCGTAAAGGCCAGGAGAAGGAGAGTATGAAGAGACTCTAGCTGCACTGTCCGGGAGGATGGCCACTAGCCACATGTGACCACTGAGCTCTTGAAATGGGCTAGTCCGAATTGAGATGTGCTGTAAGTATAAAATACACACTGGGTTTCAAAGGTGTAGTATGAAAAAAATGTAAAATATCTCATTAATATTTTAAATATTATGTTGAATTATATTTTTTGTATAGTAGGTTAAACAAAGGACATTTTTAAAATTAATTTTACATGTTTCTTTTACTTTTAAAAAATGTGGCTACAAAAAAAATTAAAATTATGTGTGTGGCTCGCATTCTATAGTATTTCTAAGGGACAGGACTGGACTGGAGATAAGCAGGAGGCTGTGGTGTGTGTTCCGCCAAGGAGTCAGGGTTCTCTTCTGAGGACAGTGGGCCCCCAGGATGCAGGGGAGGGACATGATGTGCTTTGCTCAGAAAATCACGGGCTGAGGAGTGGAGAATGAACCAGAAGAGGTCAGTAGTCGGGCGGCTGTTGTAGGATTGTAGGCAGGAGAATGGAGAGATAAGGCCAAATCTGAGGATTTTCAGGAACAAGGTCTGAACTAATTGGACGTTGGCTTTGAGGGAGAGGAAGGAATTTGGGTAGACTTTTGGGTTTCCAGCCTAGACAGGTGAGTGGATCAGGGTGTAAGTCTGTACTTAGTGAAGGGCTGAAGGGAAGAGTGCCCTACCGGAGTGTAGCTGGGTGAAGGCAGGACTCAGACCAGGGATTCAGTAAATATTGTGGAATGACTGTGTTTTAAAAAATCACAGACTAAAATGTGTGATTCAGGAAATCTGTCATGGATGGTCTAGAAGGGGAGAGGCCAGTTAATCATCGGATTCCGTGGGAGACAGAAACTGGAGCTCAGGAGGACAAGCCCCCTGAAGAGCTGCCATGTTTGCCTCCCCAGGTTTCTGTGCACAGTTCCCATTGCTCCTTCTCAGCAGAGAAGATGCATCACAGGTGCTGGTGGCTTGGCTGGCATGAAGATGCCCTCTTCAGTTTCCTCAGCCCCTTTGCTAATTTTCATGAGGAGAAGGACAAGGTGGGGTGATGAGGCGTGAAGGAGGGAGAATGGTGTGGTGGGAGGGGGATGAGGGAATGTGTTTGTAAGAAGGGCTATTCTGAGAGCGCCTACTTTCCGGTTCTGCTACCCATAAATAGACCCATCACCCACACTCTAATGTAGACAAACATTCATGGCCATGTACCTCAATAATTTGAAAGAGCCACTAGAGAATGTAGAATTGACCTCATTTTCTTATTGTGCTTGGGAAATGTGATTTAGTAAGAAAACAAAAACAAACCTTGAATGGAGATGAGGAGTTCGGGGTCATCACTATCTTTGTAAGTGCGGGCATGCCACAGACTTTCTACATCTCCGTTTTCTCACCTATCAAAATAGCAACAATAATACTAGTCTTGTTTATTTCATGGAGTTGAGGTTAGAAGCTAGAAGCTAGTGATATGTGCAATAAACAGTGATCCCAGAGACAAGTTATTTTGATTTGAATAAATCTGAACGGCAGAGGAATCATTAGATGTGTGCATCATGGGACAGAAGTGGTCTCTCCTGCCCCTCTGCGGATGGAACCAGCCATCTCAAAGGGTAGCCTGGCCCCTCATTGTTCTTTACCTCCAAGAAGACCTCATTGGATGAGGGTTGGTCATGATAAATAGGGAGATGTGAGCCAGTGGGGGTCAGTGCTGTAGACTCCAATATCCCGGTAAACTTACAGGTTCGTTATGAGTCAGGGAATTTGTTCAGAAAGTCCACAGTACCACCCCTTCATATTCACATTGGTTATTTCTGCTCTGTTTCATTCATTTGTATATTTATTTGTTCCTTTGTTCGTTCATTCATTCATTCATTCAGCGTGTATCCAAGTATTCAAACCTCCCCTTATCCTTCACAGCTTACCCAAATTCTATCTACTCCTGAAAGCCTTCCTTGCCCATCCCAGCATGGCACCTTTATCTATGCCCCTCAGTTCTTAAAACACATTCTACTTTGTCATGTGTTTCTGTTATCATTGGTCTCAATTCTTTTCTAGACATAGAATCCATGTCCTAAACATCTTTGTATTCCTACAGCACTAGCACAGTGCCATGTAAACAAGCAGGTGCTCAGGAAATAAAAACTGAGTGAATGAACAAAGTGGGTGGGTAGCCCTGGATCAGGCAGTATTTTCTATATTTTCTGAGCTGAATAGAGAAGGGAGTATAGCAATTCCCATTCTAATTCTGGCCATGGAGGTTGGTGTGGTGGGGAAGGCAGCGGGAAGGTGAAGACAGTGACCTGGGGAGGAGGGGGAGTAGCCATTAGTGACCCTGATGCCTGGAGATAGCACTCGAGGACAGTTGAGAGTATCTACTCATTCAGTTCACCTTCACTGAACACCTACTGTGTACAAGACACTATGCAACAGGTTAGGAGAACAGACATGACTGTATCACAAGTTCATTGCATGGCAAAAAATGGAGTCTAGCTGGGTCGACAACTCATGTATGTGAAAAGTTACGCAATGATTTTTTTGAGAAAGTTTGAATGGTATTTATTGCAAGGCAGTAAATACAAAGTGGCAAGCTGGTGGTCCCGACAGTAAGGACTGTGGGCTTAATGTGTCCTCATGTGGGATTTTCTACAGCTGTCCCATTTCCCAGCTGGCTGCCCTACAGCTTCCTTGGGACACTAGCACTTACTTGATCACAGAGTGATGACTATTGCATAGTAAGTGCTCACTATTTTTCTGCAGCTTTCAAAGAGAATTGTATCATAGCGAGCTGAAATGAGGGTGGGGTGGAAGGGGCCATTTGGGAAAGCTTTATATAAGAATTCACCCTGAATTTTCTGAAAATTTGCTAGACACAGAGGGATGGAGAATGTATTTTAGGCATAGAGAAAAGGCAAGAACAAGGGAATAGGAGTTGGAATAGATTCGGTATATTTAGAAGGCAGTTCGTTCATTTAACAAATATTTCTCAAACTCTTGCTAAGTGCCTGGCAGTGTTTTTGTGCTGGACACACATGGTGAATGAACTAGGCAGTCTACCTTCGAGATGCTAGTGGGGCAGTCAACTTATTTGCATGCTTGCTAACATACAAATAATAGACAAATAAATTGGGGAAAGTGCTATGAAGGAAAAGAACAGACATCTATAAAAGAAAATGAGACGGGCACCCTATGATGAGGGTTTCAAGGTGGGCGAAGAGGATGGCACCTCTGAGGGACTGAGGGACAGCTGGTGTCACTGGGCCATACTGAGTGGACACAGTTGACTGGGAATAATGTGTGCAGGCTGAAGCCAGGCTGTGGAAGGCCAGCTTACCTCTGGGTGTGTTCCTGTTTTCCATCCTGAGGGCTCCCTGGAGAGAAAGGGAAGTAGGGACAAAAAACAAGGGTTTCTCTGAATGTCTTGTGACTCCTGTCCCTGTTTTCAGCCAGGTGATGGGGCGGTCGCGGTGGATGAGCTACAGGATAACAAGAAGCTGAAGGTGGGTGCCATGTGGAGCCTGCCCAGTGAGGACACTGTGGGGTCTCAGAGGACAGCCACAGACTCAGGGCACTGTGGCCCTGATGCCGGGGATCTTGGGCTGGAAGCTGCCAGGGTGAGCCAGGGAAGGAGTGAGCTCCTTTGCCAGGGGGACTCTCACCCTCAGGTGGCCTTGGAGGAGGTGCTGGTTTGGGAGATACATCTAGAGTGTCACTGCTCTCTCTGCCACTAGCTTGCGGTGTGGGCTTGGGTCTTAGATTCTTTTTTTTTTTTTTTTGGTCTTAGATTCTGCATCTGTAAAATGACTGGACTAGATGAACTCAAGTCCAAATCACAGTCTCGACATGCCATGATTGATCTAAAAGCCTAATTACCTGTGGTTTAGGAGTGCCCAGCTCTAAGAGAACCATAGGAGGGACCCAAGGGGCAGGGGAGTCTGAGGCATCTGAAAAACTGTGTCTTAGCTGCTTTTGGCCGATGGGATATTTGGGAAGAAGTATGGGGACCTTAGAGAGGAGGGGCTCGGCCTGAACGAAGCCTCCGCATCCAAAGAAAATCCCAAGGCCTGTTGTAAAGTACAGTGTTGCCACAGCCACTAGATGGCAGAAGAGTTCAGAGCCAGACGGATGGGGAAGGCGAAAGGTGGGGATGGAGGGGATGAGCAAGGGTTGGTCTGTCTGTGGATGTTCCCTTGTGAATCCAATAATGTTTCTATATGTGTAGCTATGTCTACGTGTGTGTCACATCTGTGTGTGTGCACTTACAGGTGTGTGTGTGTGTGTGTGTGTGTGTGTGTGCGCGCGCGCCTGTGAAGGTCTCCTTAGCATGTACGTGTGTAGAAATAAGATCTGGACTGAGAATCAGAAGACCTGGGTGCTAGTCATGACTTTCCTTTACACCCCGCACGACCTTGGATAAGCCACCTGGCCTCGCTGAGTTTCCATTTCCTTTTTCTGTAGAAGGGGATCACAGCCTCTTATCTCTGGGAGTGGGGCAATGATAAAGCACCAGGATGCTTTTTGCGGACTGCAAAGGGCTGTGCCCATGTGCAGTGGGTCTGACTGTGTGGTGTGTGGGTGAGTGTGTTTCTAGGAGGGTGTACTGGGGGCATGGACAAACCCTTGGTAACGTGTTATCCTTAGTACACATTGTCTGCTGCTCCCTGTTGACACCTTGGGGAATTATTCAGTGTGTAGAATTAGCCAGTCATGGACTTGTTGAGAAGAGGCTGAGAAAGAGAGTAGTGTAACTCTCCTGGTTGAGGTGAAGGAAGCGAGGATGCCAGGTCCTCAGGTAGCTCCTCCCCTGGCTCGGGCAGGGGCCCACTGAGACCCATGCTGCTCTCTCTTGCTCAGCTCCAGTCCATGCTGACACGAGGGAGCAGCTCAGCCTCTCTGCACAACAGCACCATCCGCAGCACCATCTACTGGCTCATGCTTCACAGCCTGGACCCTATGGGGGAAGGTAAGCAAGGCCTCCCCAGGCCTGCGTGCTCTCCCTGTCCACTCTTTCCCTCCTGCAGCAGGACAACAAGTGGGAGGCAGTGGGTGGGGTGAGGGTGAGAGTGGGAAGAGAGAGTTAGCAGAGGAGAGAGTGGATGGTGAAGTCCGTCTGGGCAACAGACAGGGTAGATAGAGACCCAGACACGGCACTGACCAGGAGAGGGCCCCAAGGAACTAAGGTCCTCAGGTATCCACATCCCACTATCTCCCTACCTCCGTGTCCTCTCCTGTAAAACGAAGGCGGTTCACCTGCAGTGAGTGAGGCCTGAGTGCGGTGTGCCCTGCACGGGGCCGTGTTGGAGCTGCCCTCAGTGAGTTCCCTGCAAAGCTCACCGCTCAGGAGTTGAGCCCTGTGTCCCACAGAGTCTCCAGCCAGGCAGCTGGGCTCAGGCTGGCTGGCCAGGGCCGCTTCTGGGGGTGCCTCTTGTAGGGCCTCACAGCCAGAAGCTCACGGCACCTCCCTTTGTTCTGTATTTAGCTCTGGTGTCCTAGGAAGCCTGCTAACCCCTCCCCCAGCCAGGAATCCCAAAGGACATCCTGGGAGCTGCCAGGACCACTTCTGAGGGTGGTGAGGATCCAAAGTACAGATGTCCGACTTGACAAATGATGGGGGCCGCTGAGATTTTCACCATCCGTCTTACCGAGTCCTGCCTTCTGGCCCCCTTCCCCAGAGAGCTGCCCCCAACATGATTCTCAGGCCCCCAAAAGGCCCCTTTAGGTGTGCACCTGCTGTCCTTGAGCCCCTCCTTCTCTGGGGCTCTGCTACAGAACTGAGAGCCCAGGCAGGAGGCCCATCAAGGGAAGGCTGACCTTTGGATGGAAACTAAGGGGTTGGGGTTGCAGTTGTGCAAAAGGTCTGAGAACTGAGCTGAATATGACACCAGAGACAGACTCATGAGCCCTAGGGACTACCTGACTGACCTTTCTGGCTCACGGACAAATTTTGGGGGCTCAGAATTTCCTCAGGCCCTGAAGTTTCTTCTTCAGACACAATATTGGGTTGTTGGTTGTTTAAAACAAGTATATTATACTGTGAAAAGCAGGGTCCAAGACAAGGAGATCAAACCTTCTTTAGAAAATCCTCAAGGTGAGCCTTAGCAGACATTGAGAGGCCACCCCCAAGTGTCAGCTCCAGAAAAACAGTACCCTGGGGTTTTGAGAGTGGAGGGCGCAGCAGCTGGTGGCCTGTGGGTGATCAGTGCTGGCAGCGGACCAGGCCTGGGCATCATGAAGAAGCTGTATCCCTGGGTTATGCTTGGCCACTCGTCGTGGAATCACTGACTCTGGCAAAGCCCTTTAGATAAAGACCTCTCCTCAGTGGGATCACAGGGCCCCTGCCTGGGCCACTTCGCGACCAGCAGCCGCCAGCTGGCCTACTTATACTAACAGGATTATGTGATGTCCAGGCCAGGCCGACGTCAAAGCAGATTGATACTAAGCGGGTGATCCGCTGTGCTGAGAACTGAGGGGCCATGTGAGGCAACAAGCTGTGGGGGAGCCAGTGACCGTCATCCGAGGGAAGACAGTCACGCGTGGTCCATCGTGCACATGTGTGGCGGGTCTGGAACGGCCCTCACTGTGAACAACTGCTGACATACTCCAGGATGCAGCGCTGCCCAGAGAAGCGGACCCTGATTCTCCACCCCGAGATTCCACCCAGGCGGGGCTGGGACTGTGATGAAGCCTTTGTTCCCAAGACTTTCCAGATCCATGTTTGTATTTCCATAGCCTGCTTCCAAAGGGCTGTCCAGATGTTTCCACTCTTTCCCAGTGTTCCGATTCTTCCTCAGAGCTGACCTATGATGTAAACTCTCACTCTGTGAAAGGGTTTTACCTCTCCAGAATCCCAGGTCTCTTCTGGTGATTTCACGTGTGTGTGTGTGTGTGTGTGTATGAGATGAAGAGACAGAGATAGACACAGAGACAGAGAGAAACAGAGAGAGGTCCTGACCCGCTTTCCTCAGTAGCATGGGAAATGAGAGGTTAGGGTGTGTGAGGAGGGAGGAAAAGGAAAGGGGAACTTGGTTATCTTTTCAGTCCCTCCAGCCAACAGTCAGCAGATACCGTCAGCCCCAGGACTGGAACCAGGGGAGCCCTTCTTCGATAACAGCTATGTGCTGCTCAACAGAAAACTGCAGTGCTTGATCAAGGCCAAGGGCACTGGACTTGTCTGGATGAAGGAGGCTGTGGAGTGCCAGCCTCCTGCCATCTCAGTTCTGACGAGGGCCTCCTGGGCAGCCCCACCAGGACACTTCAAGGGACCACATAAGCCAGACTGGTGGCTCTGCAGGATGGAGCTGGCTGCCAGAGGCGGCTGCAGCTGAACCAACTCAGAGTTTAGGAGTCAGGTTGCGAGGAGGAAATTTCAGACCTGTTTATGTTTCCTGCCCTTCCTGGACCCAGGCAGAGTTTGCTCCATCCAGATTCCTAGGTTTCTCAGTCTGCCTGGATTATGGACTAGAGGGTCTTCAGGGTCCCCTTCTAACCCAAAAGCTCTGGAATGCAGGGCCTCATCACTGCAGTCTGGGTGGGACAGCTGCTCTCAACTACTGTTGTCAATTCATCATTGTTGTCGTAGCTAAAACTGACATAGTGCTCTCTAGGTGCCAGGCATGTTTTAAGCACATTCACATATGAATTGATTTATTCCTTCGACAACTCTGTAAGATGTTACAGATGAAAACCTGAGGTGCGGAGAGGCTAAGGAGTCACCCAGCTAGGCCCATGGCTGGCAAGTGGCAGGACTAGGGTTCCAGTCCAGGCTGCCTGGCTCTAGAACCTACGCTAACAGCAATATCTAATTGCAGCAATTGAAGTGTTTTTGTTTATTTTGTCTCATGGACCCCCACATCATTGCTCTCGGTATATCATGGTGTTGCCTTTTTAGAGAGGGGACACGGAGCCTGAGAGAGGGGACACAGGCTTTTCAAGGTCACCCAGTGCTCTCAGGGCAGAGCCAGCCTGGAATCTAGAATAGACTCCATGGCACTTTGTTCGATCACTTGTGCCATTGTCCTCACCCTCGCAGACTACACGGCTGCGAGAAGGAACCTCTGAACACCTGCACCTCAGTCTCTGTGCCTCCAGCCTGAAACCACACATGGAAAGCCCTTGCGTGTTGCCTGGAACATAGTCACATCGAAAGAGAGCTGCCTTCCCCATTTTTCTTGCCTAGAAATCAGGGCAGCACCATTGTGTGCACAGTACTCTGTGAGCCTCCGGCAAAGTGTGTGCACAGGGGTCTGGAAGGAGGCCCTGCTTGGTTCCAGGTGTCTGCGGTCAAACAGGGTGTGGCAGGGAGCTTGGTGGGCAGCGAGTTCCCCTTTCCCGTTGGAGAGGAAAGGCTCATGAACATGGCCTGGAGTTATAGCAAAGCTTCTAGTAGATTCATAGAAAGTAAGCTGCAAAGGACCTTGCAGATAATCTAGTCCACGGATGGCAAAAACATCTCCCTCCCATTATGTCTCCATTCTCTGCCCATTGCAGACATCCCTGATCAATCATGGCCCTCTCCCACCAAGCTTGGATGAGAATTCTCCTCAGTTCAGCACTCAGAGCAGTCATCACTTGAGCTCACCAAGGAAATAAATAATATCTGTTGCCCCCAAGACATGTTATTTGAAATAGGCCTAGAGAGGGGCGGTGACTTGCCCAAGGTCACAGCCAGTTAGTGTCAGTGAAGGGAGTTGAAGACAAAAGTTTGGGAATTGGGCACCGTGAAGAAGCCTCTTTGGGCTGGAATCCAGACATCACAATGCCCAGGCCAGCCTCTCCCCACCCACCTCAGCTGCTCTGGCTGCCAGCTGACCAGCCTACCTGAAGGGTGTGGCGAGGATATGTGGTCCCAGATGTGTTTGCTTTCTCATTCGCAGCCCACTCCTCCAGGAACAAGGATGAGGAAAGCCTGAATCAGGAGGGTGAAGCCGAACCTCAGACCAAAGCAGAGAGCAGACCAGAAGGTGAGAGGATGGCGAGACCCACAGGTTTCTCCCGCCAACCTCCCTCCCTCCTGTCGGCCAGGGACAGAGGCAGGCCTCTGGGATGCTCTCAGCCAGGCAGCTGAAGCCACAGTCTGGCACTGCCCTGCACCCCAGCCTCCCCGTTCCCAAGGGCAGTCCCATACAGCTCCCTCTGCACTCCCCATAAATGGGGTAGGCAAAGTCAGGCTGGAGGTCATTGAACACCCACTTTTTTTCTGCTAAATCTCATCCCAAATTAGACTCTATTTCTTCATCCTGCCTCTTCTACAAAAGGACAGTTGTGCTAAGGTTTGGTCTGAGACGGCAACCCCAGTGAGGGAAGCCTCCCAGGAGTCTGGTGAACCAGAAGTCCAGCATCTGTGTGGCAGTGGGACAGGGAAAGTAAGACAGCTACTGCCCTGTGGCTCTGTACAATCTGCTCAGCAATCCTTGGAAGGAGGTACAGCAGCAGTCATTGTCCCCATTCTGTAGACAAGGGAGGCTCAGAGAGGTCAAGTGACTGGCCCAAAGCCACACAGCCAAGAAATGAGAGAGCCTATACCTAAACCCAGCTCTCCAGACTTTCTAAGGCTTCCTAGCTGCTGCCTTTGAAATAATCAGGATCCTCTTTGGGCAGTTGGTAGGGGAAAGGTCAGACCCTAAGGGCTGGGGCTTTGGCCTTTCTCTGCTCCAGTTGCCCAAGCTGTTCATAGTATCCTTGGCCACACTGGCCAGGACAAAAATATCTGTGAATACAGGGGGAGCACGGATGGCCACTTCCCAGCTGTCCTCTCATCTGTACATATCTCTGTGGACAGAGCAGTAACAGTTACATCACATCATGTTACTTTTCCTATCAACAAAGAAAGGCCCCAGACAAATCTGAGACCCTGAAGTGGACAAGTCCAATAGCCCTGCAGCCACTCACACTGGTCTCTGCCAGCTGCCCTCAAAACCTGGCACTTTTCTGACCTATCCCTTTCTGTTTATCCTTCAAAGAGGAGGAGCCAGCCACGCTCCCTGCGGTCACAGTCACGGTCACACCAGCCCCTGCTCCAGACATCAAGGGAGATCAGGAGGAGGGTCCTGGCAGTCAGGTAGGCACAAGTCTCTTCCCCTGGTGGAGGAATTTGAGAGGCCCAGGAAATGCTGACCAAAATCCTTCCTTCCTGAAGGTCTGAAATGCTATTTGAGGTTCACTCCTCAGGGGTAAGCATTGCGCTTTCTCTGAAGATCAAATACATCATGGGGCCTGTTAATTCACCTAACACCTTAGTATGAGTGAGATAATATATATGAGAATGTGTTGCCAGTTATCACATGCTGTAAAATCTTAAGGAATAACTGTTAGGGGGTCTGTCAGCAACAGTGAGACCACTCAGCTCGAAACGCAGTGGGGAGGGTCGCTGGGTTAAGGCTTTGGAACCCTCCAAGGCATCTCGGCTTTGTCCATAGGGCTTCCTGAGTCCTGACGACGACGCCTTCACAGCCTCACAGCCTCTTCTTCCACCATGCTTCCGCCAAACAGGACTTCTTGTCTCCATGCTTTTCCAGCTCCAGGCCTAGGCCCTCGTGGTTTCCTCCGCATAGAATGCCTTCCCCCTCCATATATCCTGATCTCCCTGCAGGCTGGTGCAAACCCCTCCTTGGCCCTGAGGCTTCCCTGATCCCCCACCCACCCCAATCTGAATGCCCAGGGTACACTGTCCCTCTCTCAGGGCTCTTATCACTGCCTTCCTTGCACTCTGTTTATGAGCCTCTCTTAGTTCCTGAAGGCAGGATCCAAGTCCGAATCGTCTCTGTCTCCCCACAGAGAGAAACGCAGGGCCTGGCACACAGCTGTGCTCAATAAGTTGAGTGACTGACAGTAAATAAGCATTCGGTTTGCAAGTTCCATCCCTGTTTATTTGTTCTTTTTATGTGACACCCAGAAGCACTCAATTATATCTCATCCTTAAACCAACAGTTTTGGGTTCAATGTTGAAGACATCATCATGGTATCATGGGTGTCCTGAGTAGACCCGTTACAGACAGCGCAAATGAAAGGGATTAAGAGGGTGCAGAGGTAGCTCCTGGAATCCCAGGGCAGGAATTGAAGCTTGGTGGCACAAGGAGCTCGACCTAGGCCTGCGAAGGCATCTGTGACCCTGGTGGCGTCTCGCACCATGTCCTGCTATCCCTCATGTCCCCCTCTCTGTGTGCAGGCTCTGTCACTTGGCCTCTCCTGGGCCTGGCTCCATTTGCTTCCTTATTTAGCACACACAGCCCTAAAACACTACCCCAGTCCTCCAGGCCAAAGGGGGATTAACCAGTGACTGGCTCCTCGTCAGACCAGGGCATGGAGCGGGGAGCCAGCCTGTGTCCAGGCAGCTGTGGCAGGGAAGATGGGGGTACTTAGACACCAGCATGGAAGAAGGAATTATTAGGGGTGACAGTTTTCAGAGAAGAGGGTACAGGCTGGGCAGACACTCCCACACCTATGGATTTAAATGGCTTGTCACCTCCTCCAGGAAGCCTTCTCTCCTGATGGGGCAGGGAGGGATGGCAGGAATTATTTCAGACTAAAATTTCCCTCTTCATTCCCAATTCAAAGCAAAGCTTCACAAGTATTAATATTTGACTTCTTCAGGAGTTCTTGACCCTGGTTGCGTATTAGAATAATTTGGGAAGCTTTTAAAAAGGCCCAGGCATCACCCTCAACCAGTTAAGTCAAACTATCTGGGGTGGGTCCTTGAGCATGAATGTTTTAAAGCCTCCAGGTGCTTTTAATATACGTCAGAGCTGAGAGTCACTGAGCAGCCCTTGGGGGTTGGCTGTGTCATGACATTTGTTACAGAAGACTACTCCATGAGCACACGGCTCATTTGTCCAAGGGATCAGACCAGCACCTCCTTATAGGTTAGTTGAGAGCCTAGTCTGAGGAGCTTCAGGTCAACAGCTTTTAGAGTACATGGAGTCAGCCCCCGGCTCTCAAACACTGCTCTGCAGATGTTATCTATTGGAAGCACTTGTGAGAATGTTAAAATAGATGCCTGGCTTCAATCCCAGAGATTCTGATTCCGTTGGTCCAGGTGGGGCGAGGAAACCTGTATTTCTAATAAACTCTCCAGACTATGAGGTTTGGGAACTAAAGATCTCTTTTGGTCTTGGCATCTGCAAAGCAGGGTAGCTTGGTGGTTGAGAGGCTGAGAGTTGGACTATCTGTATTTAAATCTCACCTTCAGTTACAAATTGTGTGGACCATGGGCAAGTTATTTAACTACTCTGTACCCTAGTTTCTCTGTCAGATGGGTTTAATTCTGTCGATATCGTAAATTAATTGATTTATGAAACAGAAGTGCTATTATTATTAATACCATTTATGATACCTGGCACATAAAATCCTCAATAAATAGGTATCATCATTTTACATATAAGGTAACATAACAGTTTAGGAGTTTAGTGGACTCATGATGTAATCATGAAAAGATATGCCATATTAGGCAACCTTAATGGAAGCATAGTATCTAAGACAAGAGAGATGATAATCCTTTTAGACTCTGTGCAGTGTTCTGTGTTCAGTTTTTAAAGCCTCCTCATAAGACAAGCTGATTAGAATTAGTTCACCAAGATGGGGAGGAGGCTCTGGGCCGCAGAATGGGGGAATGACAGAAGGACGGGGAATCTGTAATGCAGAGAAGGGAGTTGTCTCGTGGAAGAGTGATTAGCTTTGTTCTGTGTGTCTCCAAAGAGTAAACATACACCCAGTGGGTAGCTCCTTGGTATAAATGTGGGCTTCAAATTAATCAGAGTGGCCAAAGATGACAGAAGCTGCTTTAGGTGATGAGTTCTCCATCCCTGGAAATGATCAAATAAAGACTGGACAACCATTGGGTAGTAACGTTGTGAAGGGAACTTTGCTGAATAATTTCGCTAGTTTTCTCCTTATACTCAAGTTTTTAGATACATTCTGAGAAGAACAAAAAAAATAAAAGGGAGGGGTGACCGGTTAGCTTGGTTGGTTAGAGTGTGGTGCTGATAACACCAAGGTTGCCGGTTCGATCCCTGCATGGGCCACTGTGAGCTGCGCCCTCCTTAAAAGAGTCAACTCTGCCATTGTAGCATGAAAGCAATGTGTAACCAATGACTATGGCTTTTCCCCAATAAAATAAAAATAAATAAATAAATAAAAATAAAAGGGAGAACCTGGGAAGGAAAACAAGCAGAGCGGTATGACACATTAAAGTGTTGGCTTTGGATTGCAGGAAGGACATGTAGCTGGAGCTGGGAGCACAGGTGAAATGACAGGTGAAAAGCCTGACGCTCCTGGTGAAGGTGAAAATGGACAGCAAAGTGGAGGTGAGACCCAACTCGAAGGTGAAGGTGAAATTGAAGCAGAAAGAAAAGGAAATGATGAGGGTGAAGGTGAACGCCAAGCAGAAGGAGAAGATGGTGAAATGACAGGTGATAAAGGTGAAACTGAAGAGCAGGAATTCAATGCTGAGAATCAAGGTGAAGCCAAAAGTGATGAGAAAGGCACAGGTGGTGAAGGAGGTGGTGATGGAGGTGATGGTGAAGATGCGGAAGAAGAGGAGGACGAGGACGAGGAAGAAGAGGACGAGGAGGAGGAAGAAGAGCAGGACGAGGACGAGGAACCTTTGTCTCTGGAGTGGCCCGAGACCAGGCAGAAGCAGGCCATTTACCTCTTCCTCCTGCCCATCGTGTTCCCGCTGTGGCTGACGGTGCCCGACGTCCGGAGGCTGGTGAGTTGGCCCAGCTGTACCCCAGGCTTTCTTGTCCCCATGAGGGAGGCTGTAGGGGCACTAGGCACTCCCACACAAGAGAAGGGAGAGGACAGGGCCAACCAGCTTGGCAGGGCCCCAGCACAGAGGGTCTCAGATGGAATTTTCAGCTCTGGAGGGGACCAGGCACCCAGGGGGAGGCCCTAGACTGTGCTTGTTTCCACCACTGCAAGCAACGTGAACCAGTCCTTTCTTCGCTCCTCTCTCAGTCTCTTGATTTTAATATGAGAAGCCACTACATCCTCTTCCACTCCATATTTCACAGGGATATTGTGAAAACCCAGGGTAAAAGTGCCATTTCTACCCAGCATTTATAGGGAAAGATCTGACAAGCGTACCACCCAAAACTGGAGAGAGGTAGGGCAGGGAGAGGTTGCAGAAGCCAGACCAAATACTTAGATTGGTGGGGGTCTGGGCAAGCAAACAGCCATCTTCAGTTTGGCGGGACTCCCCTGTGGGCCACCAACCCAGCCTTTCCCAGCCATCTCAGGGTCCTCAATGGAAATAGGTTTCAGCTCAAACATCTCCAGATCCTCTCCAGCAGATTTCATCACTGATTCCGGGGCCCCCTCAGAAGGGCCAAAGACCTTTAGCCTTTTCAACTTATTTCTTTTCAAACTTTCAAACAGGAGTCTAGGAAGTTTTTTGTTATCACTTTCCTGGGATCCATCATGTGGATAGCCATGTTCTCATACCTCATGGTGTGGTGGGCTCACCAGGTGAGTGAACAGACGGAGCTAAAATCTTGCGTCTGCAAGTCCCAAGTACACTTTTTCCCTTCAGGGTAAATTTCAAGTACCTGGGGAATGGTGAGGATCAGGTGAATTTGTACAGTTTCTATGTTGTCTGTAAAGGCAGACTTTTTATGCCAGTGCATGTAACACTTCTCGTATGTGGCTTTTCTGTCTTACATTGTAGCATGGCATAGAAGGCCCTTCACCGTCTGCTTCCAGTTGACCTTTTCTTATCAGCCTCATTCCCTGCTTTCTCTGTCACGCACCTCCCACTCCTCTCCACCTGGTGAATCGTGCACTCCTGAGAGCAAGCTGTTTTGCCTCCATTCTGGCATTTAATCAGTCTCCCTCCGAGTGCCCACGGCTTTTCTGTTCTACCTGGAATATTGAACTTAGCACAGAGCTATAATCGTTGTTTGCAAGCATTTCTCCTTCACTAGGCTGAGAGTAGGGTCAATGTTGTGCTGCTCATACTATTATTGTATTAGCTGCAGCCTCTTAGTTCCTCGCACATAGCAGGTGTCCATGGTTCCGGAAATGTTACAGGACCTATCTTTGAAGGGGCAGTTCTTTTAAAAGTAGAGGTGTTGTAGTTGGAATGACAGTGAGAGATGGTGTCCTAGATGAGTTTAATTCCAAGTTAGACAAGAGCAGTGTCATTCCCCGAAGCCTTGAGCAGGGACCCTGTTCTCTCTTATGGCCCATCTCCCCAGCTGTCAGTTCCGCCATCATCCTCAGGCCAAGGCAGTGTGCTGAGCTCCATGGGAGGTGTTGGGTTTGCAGAAAGTAATATGATTGGTGCTTTGAAGAGCCTCAGATTTTCCACCTGCTGTTGCCACGGTTTCTTATTACTGTTACTGTTTACCAGGTTGGTGAAACAATAGGGATTTCTGAAGAGATTATGGGTTTGACAATCCTAGCAGCAGGCACATCAATTCCTGACCTCATTACCAGTGTGATTGTCGCTCGGAAAGGCTTGGGAGACATGGCCGTGTCAAGCTCTGTGGGCAGTAACATATTTGATATCACCGTGGGGTGAGTGGCAAAGTTGCTTTCTAAGGCATATTAAGTAAGACTGGAAAACCTTGTGCTGCCTCTGTTCACTGGTTTTCTGCTTCGTTCATTTTACATGGAATAAAAGGGCATTTATATTATTACTTTCTACAAGGCAACAAAGTATCCTCGCTTGATTCATCACAGCCAGATGGGATAACAAAACTAAAATGCTGCCTGAAATGTAACTGACTGGAATTTATAGATGAATTGAAAAATGAAGTCCATTAAATTCCATCACCAAATACAGTCAAATGCTCTGCTCACTGACCTCCGAGGTGGTGGGGGTGAGGCTGGAACAGTGACTCAGCCTTGCTTCCTGAAGTTCCTGCTCCTTTGCATTTGGGCTCCTGCCAGCTCTAAAAGCATTTTGTGTAAACAGGCAACCGCCACATCCTCCTGTACCTGTTCCCTTCCCCCTCCTCTGAGCCTTGTCAGAGCAGAGCACCTGGGCTGTTTTCATTCCTCTGGTCATGTCAGGGACTAGGGGGGTGACTTTGGTTTCATTAATTTGAATTTATGTGTATGTATGGGTGGTGCAGGTTAATGGGCACAGGAGAGCCCTATCACTAAAGAATTTAAAAAAACATTATCCAGAGCTGCTGGGCCTTATCATAAAAATTTAGATTAGTCACATGTCAACCGATCTGGGTTAGTCATACGGAAGTCATGTAGTATGAAGAAAAAACACTCAGACCCAGAAAATTCAGTTTTAATCTAGGCTCTCCCAGTTTAGTTGTTGAGTCCAAGGGAAGTAACTTAATTTCCCTGAACCCTAGTATCCTCATCTGTGAAATGGGGCTAATATTTTGCTCTGTTTCATAGACTGTGTGTGTGTGTGTGTGTGTGTGTGTGTGTGTGTGTGTGTGTAAATAAGTGCTTTGTAACTTGTAAAATACTGTTTAAGTACATGGGATGATTATAAACATGAAAAATATTCACATTGTTTCTTCACTCTTGCAGCCTACCTGTTCCTTGGCTGCTTTTCTGTCTTGTCAATGGACTACAGCCCATTCCAGTCAGCAGCAATGGCTTGTTCTGTGCAATCGTTTTGCTTTTTCTCATGCTCCTGTTTGTGATCTCTTCAATTGCATCATGCAAATGGAGAATGAACAAGATCCTGGGCTTCACAATGTTCCTCCTTTACTTCGTGTTCCTGATAATCAGTGTGATGTTAGAAGATCGAATCATATCCTGTCCTGTATCTGTCTGAGTCAGATATGCTCAAAATGGACATAGATCAGAAAGCCAGAAGCTATTGGACCTCTTGTTACATTGATGAAAGAATGAACATGAGCCAGGAGAGTGAACTGAGGCTGAGATTTGCTGATGTGAATCGGACACGGGAGTGAAGTTTATCATTGGAAACACATACATGCAGCTCACTGTGGATTAAGAATCTCCCCTCTGAAGGGGTGGACTTCCTACCCCTGACTGACAGCTATCTCATGGAGACAGCACAAGGACCCCTGGAATCAGAGGGTTTTCCACAAGAGCTAATTGGGGGTGAGAGTTGGGACAGGCACAGTGGGAATAAGACAAGCTCCCATGCGGACAGTTCCCTGATCCTAGGGACGCACATGTGGTCTGTATCTGACCCGCCTGGCCCCTGCCCCAAACACAGCCTGCCATTTGCTGTCTCCTCTTCTTCTGCTCAAAACATGAGGTTCTAGCAGGTTTGTAATCAATACCGATTCGGTTACTGGTGCGTTTAAGGAGCTAAGTCTATAGGGAAAAACAAAGTATAACAGGAATCAATTATCATTAGTGAAATGTATATCAATATTTTATAGCTTAAAAGGACATTAGTTCTTGTTGCATTTCTGAAAAGTGAAATTAAAATAAGTAGCCCAAGTAATTAAAATGATAATTTTCCCTTGAATTGGAAGGCATGGATATTATGGGCTATTTAAAAATATGTACTTGTCAGAAAATCCAAGTCAGTGTTGTCTCCATCAAGTGGTCACCCTGAGGGATCAGACATTTAAACAGAGCTGTGCTGGCTCTGCCCCTGCAGCAAATTCTCACCCAGCAGTGACAGCTGCACCTAATGAGGAGAGAAGTAATTTTAAAGCGTCCAAAGTCAGTAGAGCCAAGTCTGGTTCACGAAGGAAGAGACCCAGTGGGGCAATGCTATTTTTGTATGTTAACCTAGATAGGATTATAAAGCAAAAAGATTGATTTGTTGTGTGGCTTACAAGTGGATGTTAAGGCAATTAATTACAAAGGAGAAATTCCAAAAATGATTACATGGTGGCAACATAGTGAGAAAAAAAGGGTTACTATTCCCAAGGTAGCTAGTGTAAAGGACTCTTGCGTTTTTAAAACTTGTGTGGTTATTTAAACATTTTATGTGGAATTTGAAGTGCGTGTATATTAAATACCACTGCTGGCTGGGTTTACTGGCATTAGGTTAAGGGGCACATTAGAAATGAAACAGTTCTGTGTCCATGGTTTCGGAGCAAAGCGAGCTCAGGTGACTATAGATTATGATAGTAAATATGGCTTTATTTACAAACACGAGAGAGGACTCACCAAAGACTAAAAGATAGGACAGATGTGACGTGGAAAAAAAAAATCAGGGCCAGCCAAGTGGCACGTTGGTTAAGAGCTGGCTTGGGATGCCAGCTCTGAGCAGCAGGGCCCGAGTTCAGATCCCACCTGGGGGCCAGTGACACTGCCCTCTACAGCTAAGATGCTGAACAACAGCTCAACCTGGGGCTGGGCTGCCCTGAGTTGCCGGCGACGGCGTAGGTTGCAGCACCTGCTGCAGTGGGCTGCCATATGCTACCGTGTGTGGCCGGCAGCCAGTGTGAGCGGCTGGCAGCTGGTGTGAGCTGCCAAGAGCCGCCGTGAGCGGCCGTCCAGAGGCCGGAGACCAATCTGCCTCACCCGGAAAGAGTGCAATGATAATACCAACATGGGCCACTGAAGCAATGTCCTCCACAACTAGACTGAAGAACAAAACGACAGCAACTTGTCTGTTCCCCTCCCCCAATTCCCCAATAAAAAAATCTTAAAAAAAATCAAACATTTTGGTGTTGAAGGGTTGTGTTCAAAGTACTTCAATCCATTATCCATCTCTTAATGGGTTGATTTAGTTAATGGCCTCACTATGCCAGGATTCACATTCTTTCTAAATGACTTTTATTAAATTTAAATCGTGAGTCCCAATGGTATTTTATTTTATAAACATGGATGGGTTCATCTCTATCTTTAGGTCACTTGGTCAGAATGCTCAAGAAAGTTGAAGAATATGGAATCTTGTTCAAATTCCATATACTTAAATTAGTTATCCTCATTCCTGATGCTGCTGCACTGCCTGGTTTCCACATGGCATGGCTTAAGAACAGGAAGAGAGAATAAAGCCTATGGAAGGGAGATCCCAATGCCGAAACTGGATGTCAGCCTGGTATTGGCAGCCAGTTCCAGCGAGCCTCGGGGAAGTCACCTCCCCACTGACAGCCCAGGATCTGATGCTCTTGCCCACAATGACTGAGTGGGGAGTGATGGACAGTGAAAAGTTCTGTAACGATAAAGCACTGGAAACACATTTCATGATTAAAATCAACTCTAACGATCTAACAACCTTTTCCTAATCAGTTTGCTGAGTTTCTGGATTTCTCTCTGCCTAGAAAGGAAGTTCTGTTCACTTTACACTGTGACAGAAAGAGTCAGGTACGCAAAATGAATGCTGAGTCTTGATGGATGAGTAGGAATTCAAGGGGTGGGGGGAGAAAGGAGATTTCAGGGAGATGGAAAACTTAGGTAACTTCTAAAAGATCAGCTTGTTATGCTTGGAAATTAAAACTTGTCATATATTTACAAATCTATAATTTATTAAAACTGTGTTTAATTAGAGATAAAGTGCCACCTTAAAATGTCAAGATAACGGTGAGATGGTCCTCTCATTCAACAGGCAAAATCATCTTTATAGTTACATGGGACAAATTCTAGGTCATTCATTCAGCCTAGAAAGTCTGAACTGTCCCACGTGGGTGTCTGAATTGGAAGACAATGACTTCTCCTTCATCCCCCGTTGAGTTTGCATTTTCTTTTCTTTCTTTTTTTTTAAAGATTTTATTGGGGAATTGGGGGAGGGGAAAAGACAAGTTGCTGTCGTTTTGTTCTTCAGTCTAGTTGTGCAGGATGTCGCTTCACTGGCCCATGTTGGTATTATCGTTGCGCTCTTCCGGGATGAGGCAGATCGGTCGCCGGCTCTGGACAGCGGCTCTTGGCAGCTCACACAGGCTTCCAGCCCCTCACGCTGGCTGCTGGCCAGCCCCACTGCAGCCTACACCGTCGCCGGCAACTCATGGCACCCCAGCTCCAGGTTGAGCTGTTGTTCACCATCTTAGCTGTAGAGGGCGCAGCATCACTGGCCCTAATGTGGGATCCGAACTGGGGCCCTGCTGCTTAGAGCTGGCATCCCAAGCCAACGCCTAACCAACGCGCCACTCGTTTGGCCCGAGTTTGCATTTTTTTGATGGCCCTGGTAATAAGTTTGGGCCAAATTTCTAAAAATGTGAAACTCTTCTTAATTTAATTGATTAAGATTCTATATAGTAGCAGCAAAAAAAGGCTGCATTCCAAACCTATGAAAATTGGTATATGCTTAAATGGTTACTATACATTGTGAATATTATATTGCCCTCTCTTCAATAGTTCTGAAAATGTTTTTAGCAAATTATTGGCTTGACCTTTTATAATACTGTCTATATCATAATTATCATTTATTTAAAGATTGAGTATCAAAGGTGGCCAGAATTTGAATATTTAGGGCATAGCCTGGTAGATGGTAGATACATGTAAAGAGCTGGTTGGCCTTATGTGCCAAAGAATACCGTTGGTTCTGACCCCTTTTCTGTGGGTGGGTCCTGCTGCAGGCAGGACTGGTCTCTATGAAAGGTGCAAAGAGAGGGCTTATGATCAAGCTGACTACCCCTGGGGGGACACTAGAGCCACCAGGACACCCTGGCCTACAACTGCCCACACAACCAAAGGCATGCTTCTGCTTTTCAGGCCCTTCCCTGTGATCAGCAGGTAAAACCTGGGGAATTTCATCTACAGAAAATTCCATCAGTTGCTCTGGTGATTTTATCACAGTATTATGTTTGAAAAGAAAACCTTTAAAGACGAAAGGAGGGAGCCATCCAAATGAATAGCAACTGTGGAAAGATGCAGTAATTTTATCAGAAGAGTCTGTTACGATCTCAGAGAATAAGCACATGCACACAGACTTTTTGAATCAGAGACAGAAATTCCTATATTAATTTTGTAAACAAAAATAATTAAGTCAGCAAATGCACTTACTTTGAGGCCAGAGAAAGAGGATAGTATGAAGGGATAATAAAGAGACCAAATAAAGAGGATATGAAGGCAAACTGGTATGCAGCTGCTAGAGAATTCAATTCTGAAGTAAAACTCAGTCTTGAGTGTAAGCAGGAAGAACAGAGCATGCTCACTCTAGCACAAAGGTGGGCCAAGGGCAGCCTGCTTTTTCCCTTCCTGTTCTGAGATAAAGTGCCTAATAGCAGCTTTCAAGTGGGAGAAATAAAAATAAAGCTGGGCTATCGCACATTACCATACAAATGGGTATTTTCTTACCATATACCTACAAAACATTCAGAGATACAATATAATAGCCTTTTATATACAGCAGGCTAATACTTGCTAGTTGCACTAAAGTATCATAGTAATTGCCAGCATTTAAGGTAAAATAAGTATTTATAACCTAAAATGCTGAATCAACACTTTCAGGGGCCATTTCTCTACATACAAAAATGGAAAGACATATTAGAAAATCTGATAATAAAATAAGTTGCTGGTTTTAAGGTTTTAAAGCGAAACAAACAAACAAAACCCCAAATGTCATGAAAAAAAAGGCAAAAATAAGAATATGAATTGGCTGCATAATTCCCTATCTACCAATAGGATGAAAAAGTTGAATATCAAAATATGATATAAAATACAAATGTGTGACATTCAAAACACAATGGAAGGAAGTAGTAAACAAGCTATACCAGGACACTGCATAATTTATTTTCAACTATTAAACACGTAAAAGTAAGAGTAAGAAAATAAGAGACAGATAATGTAGCAAAGGGTATTTCTCTCCAACATAATTGGCCATGATTCTCCAAAATGTATGGTCAACAGAGAGAAAATTGAAAAAATGTTTGTATAGAGTTATTTTAAAGGATGATCTATATTTTAATTTTCTTCTGAGCAGGGTTTACCACTTTCTATTCATGTTTTAGGTTTTTCTGTTTTTAGGGCTATATTTGTGCAAATAATATTCCCTGGGGATTAAAAGTAGGGGAAACAAAAACCAACCAAAAGCGGAAACAAAACTGTGGGGGTGGGGGGAGGAGATACAAATTACATTCACTTTTCCAAATGAGTTTGAACCATAAAGATTGGGCTTTAGCTCACTGTTTTTTGTCAGATATTTGAAATCAATAAACTATGATTCTGATTCTTACATATTATGTTAAAGAAACAGTAAACATTAGTGAAAGCTGTTCTTATAAGGGAACAACAGCAAAAAACAAAACAAAACAGAATTGACCCCAAAATTCTGTCTGGAGGGATGTTTGTGGCAATGTCAAAAGCCTCACCTATCAAATGTTTCTCACTTGACAACTTTCAAGTGATTTAGAAAACATAACACTCACTTAGAATATGAAGCTTGGATTTGAATAGTAAAGAAAGACAAAATTGGAGTGGCATTTACAAAGGAGAGGCAGAGATATGTGCATAGCACCAGATTTTTCAAGTGAATAAGTTCAGCTCCAAACTAACTGAACTAAAATTTTACATTTTTAAACTCTCCTCATTATTTCCCAGAGTAGAAGGCTGTGCAATGTTTCAGCGTGGTGCTATTCACTAATGGTGTGAACTCAAAAGGTGGTTTTTCTGTAGCTGAAGTGATTCTGAGTCTCAGGACTTCATGACATCTCCAGTCCTGGACTCTACCAGCTTTACACACCTAATTTGGGACCATTTGTTGTTTTTATTCTTTGAAATTGGCTAGAGAATTCCTTTCTTAATGACAATGTGTGCAAACATACACACATACACACACTGAAAATTTATAAATAATTCTAACAGCCAAAGGATACTTTTGATCAGAAATTACCCAAAGAAAGTGATATTAGAAATAATGGGACTAAAAATATTTTTTATAGTCTATTTTAGAATCTACCCATGGTGCTTAAACATTCAGTTTATTACCTGATTTCTGGATATTTCTGGATTTTAGATTCCATACACTTCAGATTCTGAAGGCTTACTGAAAAAGCCAAGTTCCTCAATATGGGAAATTCTATCTGGCTATACTTTTAGAGTTATCACTTTTCTACTTTTGAAGACAAAATTTGAATATTTATATATATATAAGTACACTATTAACAGAATACTCCAGTATGTCATATTCCAGATAAATACAGTACAATTTGCATCATACCCAATATTTTAGATATTAGGGGTAAAATTTGGAATAAATTGTCTGACATATTTCTCAACATAAGTGCTTATATATAATACTAACATTTAAATTGATATTTGGCTTTGTAAGCTACTTTCCCTGTGTACTGTACGTATATATTAGCAATAGAGAAATTTTGGAATCATGGTATAATGAACCTGATTTTGCAGAAGCAGACTTCGAACCCCTCTGACTCTCCTTCCACAGGCTCAGTGAGTTGGTCTGGGCAGTGCACACCTTTGCAGTGACTCACTCACTGCAGTCAGGCTCAGGAGTACTCCATGCAATCCGAGGACACACAGACACTAGCACTGACATTTCTGAATCATTCTCCCAAGTAATAAAAAATATATATATATCGATAGCTATACATATAGAGATCTGCAGCTGTACTAATTACTTCAAATAGCAGACAAGGAAAATAAGCACTTAATTGCTTGCTTCATAAGTTTAAGTTCATTTTAAGTTTGCTATATTAAGTCTAAAAATTAAAAAAATATCAACTTACTATAAACAATTTAAAATATGTATAATACAACTTTATGGTCAAAACATTTGAATAGTCTATGAAAACAGGAGATACTCTTCTTACATTTGTTTAAGTTCCATACATATTTCAATCTGTCTCTTTTCCAAGAGAAACCATAAAACAGTTGTCTTATTTTATGGGAACTAATTTTGTTCAGGGATTTCCTCATCACAAAAATAATTACTTGTAACAAGGGAAGAAAAAAAAACAGGAAATGGGAAACAAAGTGGCTCTCTCCCCACTTGTCACTATTCTTAATACAGTCTGTATATAATCTATATGGACTTTCTGAATCATTTACAAATGCATTCTCAAAAATTGAAGAAAAAAAGTTGAAAGTCTTACAGTGTTATTTTTATACACTGACTATACAATACATATTGAAAGTATACACACACACACATCTTAAAGATAAGGTTCTCCAAAGGTTTTACGACATTCTATCACGCCTGTACTTGGTGGTCTATCACAGTTGTGTGTACTCTTGACTTGACTAGGTGTGAGCCGATCATATGCCATCTTGTATTCTTTATCAAATACATCTGCAAAAATTCATAAAGAAATAAAGGCATAAAGAAATTGACATTCGCTGTTAACAACAATCAAGTTTTATGATACTACAGAACCGCAGAATTGAAGGCCAAGAAGGAGTCTATAGGTTATTTCCAAGAACTAAGGGACCACTATATTTCAAAGCTGGATCAGGGGCTGTAGAGTCCATAGCATTTTAGAGCTACAGTACACAGACTAGTGAAATTTAAAGCTTTAAGATGCCAACTTTTTAAATGATTTCCCCCCCCAATTTTAAAATTGTAGGAAAACAATATATAACATAAAAGTTACCATCTTAACCATTTTAAACTATATAGTTCAGTGGTTCTATTTACATTCACAATGTTGTGCAACCATTACAGCCATACATCTCCAGAACTCTTTTCATCTTGTAAAACTGAAACTCTATACCCATTAAACAATAATTCCCCATTCTCCCCTCCTCCAGCCCCTGGCAACTACCATTTTACTTATGTCTATGATTCTGACTACTCTAAGTACCTCATAAGTGGAACTATATAGTATTTGTCTTTTTGAGACTGGCTTATTTCCCTTAACAAAATGTCCTTAAGATTCATTTATGTTGTAGTACATATCAGAATTTCCTTCCATTTTAAGGCTGAATAATAATATTCCATTGTATGTATATACCACATTGTATTAATTCACTCATACTTCAATGGACACTTGGGTTGTTTCCACGTCTTAGCTATGATGAATAATGCTGCTATGAACATAGGTGTACAAATATCTTTTAGAGACTGTGCTTTCTACTCCTTTGGGTATATACCCGGAAGAGGAATTTCTGGGTCACACAAGAATTTTATTGTCAGCTTTTAGTATTTATCATTATTTTTACTAACATTACCAAAATATCAAAGTATCTCTTACATTATATAAAAAAAAACAAAGAAAATTCTTCTAATATAATTTAATATTAAAATAACAAAGACTACCAATATAAAGACACTTTGGAAACTATACCATGATATATAAATATTACATGTTATGTATTATGCTGAATTACCTATATCAATGTTTTCTCTTCCCAGTGCCACAAGTGAGAGAAATAGTATTTCTCTATATAAACTCCTAGGGGGGGAAAAGGAGTGGAGAGAATATTACTATGTATATAGTCTATATATTCTCTACAAAAACTTTGATGAAAAACTTTGATGCTAATATAAGCTTGAGATACTCTAACAAATTACTAAGTAAATTATTATTAATATGCTTAGAGGAACAATATATTCATTTAAGATAATGACTTACCTCTGTCTTTTAAAATGAGGACATTTATTCAGTGTCTCTAAAATCTGACTCATTGGTCCATAGACATCATTCATTTTAATGCTTTTTACCATGTTTTTCAATAGTTTCTGGTTAAATGAATTATCACCTTTTTGCAATAAATGGACCATTGGATACTTCTGGGCTGTAAAAAAACCAAAAAAGCCGATGAAGGAAAATGTTCTTTGTAGAAAGGAGAATGTAATTAAGCAGCAACTGATAGCTATCAAAGAAGTTACAAAGCACTAAAAATAAATTAAGGGCAATAAATGAAGGAATAGAAATCTAAGAATGAAGAAAGAAAAGAAAAAGGAAAAAATTAGACAAATAATGATAAAAATAGGCCTCAAGCTTTTTTGTGGCCTTAAAGACAAAAACTAAAAATACTTTTTTCCTTAATACAGCCCCTGGAGGAAGTTCTACATCAGCAGCCAGGATGAAAACAAACAAAAAAATAAGTAAAAAGAAAAAATTGGGACAAGCAATGTGCTAAAAGCAAAACTCTACAAAATATAACCCCTCCAGCACATATACAGCACTACTTAAAAATAAATAAATAAAAAAATAAAAACCAAAAACCCTTAATCTCCACAGAAGGTAACTCTAAAAACATCAAATTTAACACTCACTCTCAAACAAAAGAGTACGATTTTGACCTGTAAGACAAAAAGTAGTATAGTAAAATAAAAGTCAGTTACACATTAGTGTAGGCTATTTAAAGTAAGTAGAGATTACTGTCATATGAACGAAGCCAGCATTCCATGATTGCACTTACTGTGGGCATTCCAGAGGATGTACAAGGGCTGTCCCGGGTCCTGATGTAATTTCATATTGTCCCATAACATCTGTATTAAAACATATTTACTATCTTCAGACATACAGTGGCGAGGAATCTGTGTTGAAGAACAAACAAACATTCATTAATGATCCTTACATAACAATGTTTTGTAAATATTTTATGAAGATCCTTATTTTTTAGGATATATGTATGCAAGAGAGAAAAGAGAGCAGAAAATGACTGGGGGCTTGTATGCATTTTATATTGACTGAAGGAAGATGGGCTGAGTTGAGAATCTAATGATCTCTAAAGTAAACTGATCTCTGCTCTAAAGTAGGTTTTATAAAGGACAGAGATCAGTGAGTACGGGGGCACAAGGGCTATCTCAACTGGTTCAGATGAATCCAGGGGCCCCATTCTATTGTACATCAGTCCCAGACCGCAGCCCAGATAACTCTGAGTAAACCTTTGGTTACTCATTCATCGTGTACTGAAAATCCAAAGCATGTGCACAATCATAGACATGAAGTACAAGAAAGGAGAAGACAAAACTCCTGAACTTAAGAGACTTTGCATTTTAGTGGTGGTGACAGCATATGAAAAAGGAAAAACACTTTTATAGAGCAACATATTAAAAATACAAGAGAACACATAACAAACTGATTACCTAAATGTTAAGCAAAAATTCAGAGTAAAGGCATAAAGAGAATGGCAGCACATGACTGCAGTATGAATTACAGACATCCTCTTAAAGAAGTGTTAGGCTTGTTTTTGAAGGAGGTATGAGACATGAGTGGGGCCAACTCACAAACTCTTCTCGTAAGAGTCATGTACAGTTTATTCTTGAGGCGATCACAAAAATGCAAGCCCATTTTGTGTAAATTTTACACAAAAGCTAAAAAACATGACTTTGTCTTACTTCTTGACTGTGAGGCAAAAAATTATAAACACAACTAAAACAATTTTATTGATCTAATGATTCAGATGGTTATTAAAAATAGCATAAAAATTAATGTTTTGTCATTAGGAATATGCAAACATTACAATGGTGACAGTAGCACTGTCTTTTAATTTTTATTCTCATACCTTTGAATACTTGTTACAATGCTCAGAAGAAAGAATCAATCCAGGTAAGTTACTGGGTAAGTCAAGACGTCTAAAATACCACACGAGGTTCCAAAAAACAATTGGATGATGGTCCACAAAGTCAGCCACTGTTATTGCATGATCACCTTCATTTTCCAATAAACTTTCAAGTTCCTTCCACACCACTAGAGGACTGAGATATGGAACAGTGATAGGATCTGGACTTGGGAGGTGCCATTCTAATCCTAAAGAATCCTGTTGAATAATAAAAACTGTAAATGGCAAATACAAGATTGATGATACTAAGTCATTTAAAAAAATCATATGTACATACTAAATCATATGTCCATGATTTCCATATAAGTAGAAAGGTACTATAATTATATCATGGGACAAGAGACTCTCTTGACAATAATAAAATTGAAGCTAATACAGCTGTTTTAGGACAAGGGGAACAAAATCGTATGTAAATTATCAAAGTCTGAATTTTTAACAACACCAAAATACATACTGTAGCTCCTTGTAAAGTAGTTGGCAGGCTGCCTGTAGGAATGAGCTTCTGCCCACCAGTGTCTTCCTTGTCCAAGGGACCACAGGTACTGACACTCCTGGCCAATGGAAATATTGGACATTTTGACATAGTCGTTTTTGATCTATTAGCAGGGATTTGAATACTTCGGGCACATGTATTTTCCAGCGCTTTAGATTTTCTTGGGTATTGAAAAAAGAAAACAGCATATCACTGTCTAGATTTACTTTATTTCATCTAGAAAGACCATATTCTTCTCTTTAGCAGCAGAGCTAGGCATGCCAAAGTAAATCAAAGGAACTCAGGCTTCAGCTGGGAAATGATACATTTTTAAGTAGTCTAGTCATGTTAAAATTCCTTTTTATCCAGTGAACTTTAAATATTCAAGAGTCATTCAATTATTCAAAACATTTTAGTAGACAACTGTTATAAAGTAGAAACCACTGTAGGCCCAGAGGATACAAAGCAGAGAAAACGGGCATCTATTCCTTCAGCTAGTGGGAAGGGAGATTCCCAACTATTCACAAGCTAGTGGCAGACAGAGAAAGGGTTACACAGACCTATGATGAAAGATGGTGCACACACAGATTCGCAATTTTGCTGCCTAAGCATTTAGGATTAAACAGGTCATGTTAGCATGCCAGTACTATGCAGACATTTTCTTCAGCACATGCAGTTACCATATGGTTTCATCTGCCCAGCTACCTATGGTGTATTTGGCACTTCTCCAAAATGAAGGTGATTTCTGCTTTTGTTTTAAGCATAGTTTTATTTATATTAGGCTTACTGTATAAGTCTTAGTTTAATTTTACAGTTCCTCTATGAGCTCCAAATGTTTTCCTATATCATTAAATATTCCTAAGTAGAAAATTAAATATTCCAAAACAGAAGTTTATACGACTTAATTCCTGAAGAGATAGAGATAAGAGAAAGGTGCTCATTATAAGCTTCAAGTGTTCTCCATAATTTTTACCTTTAAAATACTAAACATTATCAAACATGAATTATACAGCTTAAACCCTGGGGATTCATAAAGCATAAACTATAACCGTTTAAATATCTAGGTTATTAGAGAGTTTTAACACTGTTATAATCAGAAGAATGTAAGACTATGAATCACAGAAATTTAAACCTTAAATGGTCAGTTAATTCTTGTCATTATCAGAAACTTGTGTAATATAAATTGTTAAAATATAGTTCCACATAATCATAATTACCTATTTAAATCAAAATTCCCTTGAACAGAGATAACAGATGTGTCAAGACCAGAGGCTGATGCTGAGATACAAGACTGCCTTGTTTGCCTTGAAAAGGAGGGTGGAAAATGCATATTTTCTGTAGATGGGCTTGACTTCAAAAAGTATCTGTAATGTGAACCAAAGGAGCTATTTCAGAAAGCAGGTATTTTAGAAAATATGATTCTTAAATACGAAGGGGATAAAAAGCATAAATCATTACCTTCCAGGTCGTCTTAAATCTCTTATTTCAATATTCAGGAAGGGCAAGAAAAGATTGCCACAAAACGGGCATGTAGTATTGAGATTTGAATCATCTGCTGTCCAGCCAGCCATGATTTCCTCATCATGGACAAGACAATCACAAGTTTTACACCGAGAGCAACTGGAGATGAGAACCTGTGGGAGAAAACGGCACAGTATACAGGAAGCTGGTTAGTGCATATTATGAATTAAAAACCATTTTAATACATAAATCTATTGGAAAACTAAAACTCAGAAGGATTCAGAAGTTACAAACAAAAAGTGGATTATATTCAATGCATTACATAAGATACTTATCTTTATTTCAGTTATTCCAAATTTTTTGCCTGAAAGGGAAACTTTCAGTTAAGTGAGCATTTTTACCATTATAATTACTATAAACCTGCCATGTTTTATTAATGTAAAAGTAAACCCAACCATTAATTTGTTAATGCTAAAAATTGGTTATTTGTAATAACGTATTATAGACTTGTGCTACTCAAAGTGTGGTCCCCGGACCAGTGCTTGTCCACAAATTCTTACTGGTTTGTAATGAGGTAAGTAAAAAAATTGAGAAAAGGATTTAGAAACCTTTAAAGTACTTTGTCATTGTTGAAACATCTTAAGTGTGTGATCAATATATTTTACAAGAATATCAGCCATGACTGGAAATTAAAGATTGGGGATTAAAAACGATAACCAAAAAAAAAGAAAAGAAAAGAAATCTTGGTCTGTCACTATAGTTTAAGAAGTATTGCTGTAGATAAATATAAATGCTGTCATTACATTAATAAAATATAGAAATTCCTGAAATCATCAGAAACTTTGTTCAGTTGTAACATCAGTACTTATTTATTTTTCAGCTGCATGAAAACTTATTTTTCAAACGTATGCAAAGTAGCATGAAATAACACTCACAAATGTATTTGGGAGTAATTTTTACACAAAAATTAGGAAAAAATTTTAAAGTGTAAAAGTATAAGTTTTTCATTGTAAGAAAATGAGATATGGCAGCATATCCAGCAGATATTTAAATCAAACTGACATAAGAGTGAGAAACATGGGAAAAGCTGACACAAATGCCAACTACTTCCTGAACCCCTCATCAAAAAAGTGTGCTTCCATAGCAAAATAGGTTGTATTTAAGATGTGAAATAAAAAGTCAAAGAGAACATTATATATATATAAAACAAGGGGTAAATATAAATATTTAAAATGAAAGTGCTTTTGTATGTTGATAAACCTCAAAGGAAGCATGGGGCTTTTCTAAATAGAGATAAAGTAGTATGACTTCATTAATCTGCAATACTAGATATTTTAAGTTTGTTCAGGTGCAGAATACATTCTGAAATTTTCAGATGCTATATATTTACATTTGTATCACTCTGAGACCACCAATACTTAAGAAATGTACATTTTATAAAGTAGTACATAAAGATGCTCTTTTGATTAAAATTGTACCTCCATTGCATAATTCTGGAAGATATTTGTGTTACTTGTGTTGCAGGAAGATGCCACTTCTGATTTCCCAGGCAAGGCAAACTTGGACAGGGATCCTATTCATCATTAAAATAGAAAGAGCAAAATCATTAAAATGAATGAGAAAGGATACAAGAATCTTACACTTTCATAAATTCTCTGATAAAATGTCAAACTATTCTATTCAAAATATTAAAACTAATTTAAAAAATAAACAATGAAAAAATGTTTTTCAATTTTTCAAGTTCAAATGCATGAATTTTTGTTCTGAGTACAAACCTAAGGAAATGTGTTCTAATTCTACTGCTTCCCACATGCTAGGTATGTTCAGTCATTACTCACTTATTAAGTGCATTGCGTGTACAGACTAGAAGGCATTCCATTTGTTTTTAATTACTGTTTTGCTGTTTCTATTTTTCCATGTTTAAAATACAAGAAGGTGTTTAGTTCTAAGGTCTATAAAGTATAAAATAGCTAATCTTATTTCAAAACATGAAAAGATTTACTAGCACTTCTCTGCCCTATAAGGATCTTTTAGGATCTGGTGTAATCTTGCTCTTCAACACTAGGGAAGAGTTTCCAAGTGTATTCTTCAGAGCAATGGGTTATTAGTAGGTATTACAACAACAACAAAAGGAGAGTTCTGGGGTCAAATCAATTGTTGACAGTCGCTGTATCTTGTTAGTAAAACTGGAGGTAATCTGTACTTTCTCTATACATTTTTTTCCTGGTAAGTTACTAAATTTTATGAACGAACATTGGTATTTCTATAAATATAAAGGTCAAAAAAAGTAATGGTATAAGCTACCAGGTTACACGAAAGAAAGGATAGGAAAACATGTTAAACATCACCATGGGGATGCAGTCACCATAATCCAGACTAATGAATCACCTGATTGTTTCAGCAAATAAATGACAAAGAGAAAAAAGATAGCTCTGGAGCTACCACTGGCCCTATGTTTTGCCATGCAGAGATGCAGAGGCACAAAGAGAGCTGAAACTTCCCACCATTCTTTAAGATGTTTGGAGCTGATGG
>NW_017731460.1:361590-416132 GCF_001890085.2 Hipposideros armiger
CGGCTGCTCAGCTCGGGCTGGACTCGAACCGCTGTTGCTCAGAGCTCAAACTCTTGAGCGAGCTCTTAACCAACTGAGCCACTTGGCCGGCCCCTCTGCAGTTCTTTTTTTGATGGCTCCCCAATAACCTTCTGTAATTCCTCTGCTAAAGCTAGCTCAAAGTTGCTTTCTAATTATTTCTATTTGCCTTGGCTAACTCAATCATTTATATGGGCAGCCCATCTTTTGTAACTAATCATCAGCACAGAATAAATATTCATTTTAACAAATATGAATCAGGTTGTGGGGTAAGTTTTATTTACTTAGCACAACAAACTGTTCTTGTATGTTGAAAAAAAGGAGGAGGGGAGCTAATTACCTGATTTCTTCATGAATATATGGGGGGAGGGGGAAGAGGGAACAAAAATAAAAGGGAGTTAATACACAAATCAACCAAATGCAACAAGTGGACCTTGTTTGGATCCCAATTTGTATAAACCACCTATAAAAAGAGCTTTATGAGATAATTAAACTAAATAAATATTTACGATATTATATGATACATATTGTCACATTTAAAAAAGTACAATGGTGGGCTGGCTGAGCGGCTCAGTTGGTTAAGAGCTCGCTCAAGAGTTTGAGCTCTGAGCAACAGCGGTTCGAGTCCCGGCCTGAGCTGAGCAGCCGCTGAGCTGGCCAACAGGTGGCAGGATGGCTCAGCTAAAAAAAAAAAATACAATGGTGTTACAATTATGTTTTTAAAAAAATGAATGCATCACAAAAGATACACACTGTGTGCATCTATAAAATGTTTAAAAATGGCCATGCTAACACACAGTGGTAGAAGATAATATTTATCCACAAAGGGAGTAGTGACTAGATCTGGGCATGAGAGGAGGCGGCTCTGGATGCTGTTAATATTCTGTTTCTTGATCTGAGTGCTGGTTACTCAAATGTTGCAATTTATGAAATGTATTTATATACATAAAAGTGTACACATATGTATAACACATAAGATTAAAAATAAATTTATTAAACTAATTTTAATGAGAAATTAAAAATATATAATATTAAAGTCCTGATACTTTAGAAATACATATTGAAGTATTTATGAATAAAATTATATGTTGTCTGAGACTTAAAGTAATCCAGTAAGGAAGGAAAAAATATGGCAGCAGAGGGGACAAAGGAAAAGATAAAACAAGATTGGCCATTTGTTGATAATTCTTAAAGTTGGGTGAGGGGTACCATGGGGGTTCACTGTGCTATTCTTTCTACTTTTGTGAATGTTTGAAAATTTCTACAAAAGTTTTTTTAAAATAACAAAGGTGTAAATTAAAAAATATTACATTCATCCATTCCTCACATCCTATACTAGGATAAATCCCAATGGGTTGAAAATCTAAATCAGGGGTCAAATCTATTTTTGTATAGCCACAAGCTAAGAATCGTTTTTACATTTTAAAACATTGTTAAAAAAAAAAGACAAAAAGAATATGTGACAAAAAAAGGTGTATGGTGGCCCACAAAACCTAAAATATTTATGACATGACCCTTTACAGAAAGTATGCTGACTCTAGGAAATGTTACAAAAGAAACCAGACAAGTATCAGAAGAAAATACTGGTGAACCTAGGAAAGGGGAAATCTTTCCTAATAACTCAAAATCCAGAAGCAAGAGGGAAAACGACTGATAAATGACATAAAATTAAAAACTTACATGTAAACAAAAAACCCCCACAAAACTTGACAAACTTGGAAAAAGTATCTGCCACTTATAAGAGAGAATGGATTAATTCTCTAACATAAATAGAGCTATTCAAACTTAAAAAAAAAGGACCAACAAGTGAAACGTAGGCAAAAGAGATAAACAGTCCTTAAACATATACACAGATCCTCAACTTAAATTTATAAGAGAAGTATAAATAAAAACCAAACTGAAATACATTCCTCACCTATCAGATGACATAAATCTAAAAGTCTGCCAACATATTTTGTTGACAAGGCTATGAGGAAACAGGTGCTCTTATACACTGCTAGTGGGAATGCAAAATAGTGTAACCCTGAGGAAGGGAACTTGGCAATATCACTTCAAGGAAGAATTTTGAAGTATCTTTCAAAATACCCTGGCAAAAATATAATATGACATATATGCATCATAGCATTATTTGCAATAGTCAAAGGCTGGAAACTTAATAGAGAAGTGGTTAAAATAAAGTATTAAATATTGACACATGATGAACTATACAACCGTAAAAATGGATGAGGGACAGTGTTATGTGATGATATGCAATGATGTTCAGGATTTTGTCAAGTAGAAAACGCCAGCAGTGGAAAGGTATTTACAGTATTGTACCTTTTGAGGTAGGACAAGGAGGTAGGAAGTGCGTGCGCGCGCGCGCGCGCACACACACACACACACACACACACACACACACACACACACACACAGAATTATTATTTTTTTAAAAGCAACAATGGAAGAATAAAACAAAATGAATAAATATGGTTACCTCTAGGGACAGGGAGAAAACAAGATGCAGAGGGGTGGATGGAAGCTAGACTTCTATGAAAATGTCCCGGTTCTCATTGCTTTGACTTTGGAACCATGCAAATCTTTTACAAAATTAAAACATAAAAAAAGTAAAGGTACCACGTATCAAATGAAGCATGACAGGACTGTTTAGACAAACCTTCTAAGGAGGCAGAACTTTCTAGGCTTGTTCTGCTGAAATCAATTCCCTTAGTCCCTGTGGGGGCACCACTCTCGTGGGAGAACGTGGTTCCCTCCAGCTCAGGGCCGACGTCCTCATCTGTTGAAGAGGTAGATTCAGAATCCTGGGCTCCCACTGAAGAAAGACTGGTACGATCAGAACTTTGATCCTAAGGACATAATTATAAGCTTACTTTCCTTCATATTTAAAGTTTATTATTTAAAAAGTCACTTCTAAGGCAGAGGAAATGCCTAATTACTCTGATGATCCATCCGTTAACCAACATCATAACTTTGAGAGGAAAAAAACAACCGATTTTACAAGGGCATGCTAATTTGGACGAACATGCTGGAGATCAATTTTTTTCCCCAGCCTTATTGAGGTATAATTGTCATATAACACTGTGTAAGTTTAAGTGTACAATGTGTTGCTTCGATACACTTAATATAATGCAAAATGAATACCACCATAGCATTAACTGACACCTCGAACCCATTATGTAATTATCAATTTTTCTGTGGTGAGAACATTTAATATCTACTGTCTTAGCAACTTTCAAGCATATAATTTTGTTAACAATAATCACAATGCTATGATTCCCAAAACTAATTTTTCTTATAACTGGAAGTTTATACCCTTTGACCAACGTCTCCCCATTTCCCCTAATCTCCAGCCCCAGGTAACTACCAGTCTACTGTTTCTATGAGTTCAGCTTTTTTTGGATTCCACATGTAAGTGATAAAATATAATACTTGTCTTTCTTGTCTGACTTATTTCAGTGAGCATAATACCATCCAGGTCCCTCCAGATTGTCACAAATGGCAGGATTTCCTTTTAATGGCTGGCTAATACTTCACTGTATACAGATACCACATCTTTATCTTCTTTATCCATTCATCTGTTGAGAGACACTTAGTGGTTTCCATATCTTGGCTATTGTGAATAATGCTGCAATGAACACGGGGGTGCAGGTATTTTTTCGATAACCTATTGGTGGTTGCAAGGTGGTTGCGGGGATGTGGAGTACAGTGTAGGGAATATACTGTAATAACTATGGTGTCAGGTGGGTACTAGACTAATCGGCGGGATCACTTTATAAATCATATAAATGTCTTGTCACTACACTGTACACCTGAAACTAATATAAAATAATATTGAATATCAACTATAATTGGAAAAAATATTTTTTAAATGGGCAAAGGACTTCAGTAAATATTTTTTCAAAGAAGACAAACAAATGGCCAACATGTACAAGAAAAGGTGCTCAACAGGACTAGTCATCAGGGAAATGCAAATCAAAACCACAACAAGATATTGCCTCAAGCCTGTTAGAATGGCTGTCATCAAAGAGTCAAGAAATAACAAGTGCAGGCAAAGATAGGGAGAAGAGGGAATTCTCCTGCACTGTTGGTGGAGATATAAATTGGTATAGTCACTACAGAAAACAATATGGAGGTTCCTCAAAAAATTAAAACAGAGCTACCACGTGATCTGGAGATCAATTTTTAAGACAGCACTTTTCAGTTAGATAAAAGTAATCATCTGTTAGTAAGATAACCTTGCTGACTTTAAATCTCCATATTTTGTTCATTTCCTCCCTGCAAAGCTCAGCCCAGGATGATACCATTAGAATTACATTTTATTTTTTAAAAATTTCATTTATGTTTACATTTTATTCTTTTCCACAATCATCCAGGTTTCAAAGACATATATTTCCAGTTTTCACTTTTGAGAACACCAAAGTTAATTTTTTTTTTCTGGTTATACCAGTAATCCACAAGAAAATCTAGTAGATAGAAATTTTTGCATGAAGAAAATTTTTTTTTTAATGTCTGTAATTCTACTGCCCAGATAATACAACTTGGTTTTTTTTCTTCTAGTTTTGTGTGTGTGTGTGTGTGTGTGTGTGTGTGTATGTGTGTGTGTTACTGAGCTATTTTTAATATTATTTGAATATTATTATTGGCTTTTTGGCTACAGCTCATATTTTTTAAGTGGGTGCTTGAGGGATTACAATATACATACCTAATCCTTTACAGTCTACTTATAGTATAGTATCACCTCATATATAATAACTATAATAAACATCAGTAGGGTGAGTCCCTTTACCACTAAAAAACATGTACATAGTCGTATATTGAAAAATCCTGTGAGATAATAATTTTTTGTTTTAGACAATTATAAGTATTTTAAGCAATTTAAGAGGTTAAAAAAGTAGTTGTTTTATATTGATCAGCTGTTTAGCATCTATTTTGCTCTTCCTTCATTACAAAGATCCAGGTTTCTTTGAGTATCGTTTTTCTTCAGCCTGAAGAACTTCCTTTAACACATTTTATAGGTCTACCAGCCATGAATTTTTTTCTTTTATCTGAAAATGTTTTATTTTATCTTCAGCCCTGAAGAATATTTTCACTGGATATAGAATTCTGGGTTGTTGACAGGTGTTTTCTTTCAACACATTAAAGGTGTTGTTCCACTGTATTCTTCCCTCCAAGGATTGATGCAAACTACAAGGTCATTCAAATCCTTATTCCTCTGTAGGTAATGTGCCATTTTTCTTTAACAGCTTTGAAGGTATTTTTTATTCTTATTTTCTTTTGCCAGCAGTTATTTTCTTATTAGCAAATAGATATATTTGGTTTTTAGCAGTTTCCTTATGTGTATATAGGTGTAGTTTTCTCTGAATTTATCCTGTCTATAGTTTACTGAGTCTCTTATACCTGTAAATCTAAATCTTTCACCAAATTTAGTAAGCTTCAGCCATTATGTCTTCAAATATCTTTTCTACCACAATCTCTTTCTCCAATTTTTTTTGAACTCCAATTATATGTTATACCTTTAGATACTGTCCCAAAAATCTGAGGTTCTGTCCATTTTTTTACAGATTTTATTAAAATATAGCTACATACAATATCATATTAGTTTTAGGTGTACCCCATAGCTAGTCAACATTTATATACCTAAAGAAGAGATCATTATGATAAGTCTACCAACCATCTGACACCATACAACACTATCACAATATTATTGACTATATTCCCTATACTGTACATTACATCCCCATGACTTGTTTTATACCTGGAAATCTGTACCTCTTAGTCCCCTTTATCTTTCTCCCCACCCTTAAAAAATTTTTCAATTACAGTTGACATTTAGTATTATTTTAAGGGATCGCAAAAAACTGGAAATGGAACTACCGTATGACCCAGCAATTCCACTCTTGGGTATCCATCCAGAGAAACCCAAGACACTAATTCGGAAAAATACATGCACCCCTATGTTTACTGCAGCGCTATTTACAAAAGCCAAGACTTGGAAACAACCAAAATGCCCATTGGTAGACGACTAGATTAAGAAACTGTGGTACAGGGCCAGCCGAGTGGCATGTTCGTGAAGACACCAGAGTGCCCCGGTTCGGATCCCACATATGAGGGCCAGTGACACTGCCCTCTATAGCTAAGATGCTGAACAACAGCTCAACCTGGAGCGGGGCTGCCGTGAGTCGCCGGTATCGGCATAGGCTGCAACCACTGATGCAGTGGGTTGCCACGGGCTACCGTGTGTAGCCAGCAGCCAGTGTGAGTGGCCAGCAGCCGCAGTGAGCAGCCGTCCAGAAGCCAGCGACTGATCTGCCTTGCCTGGGAAGAGCGCAATGATGGTGCCAACTTGGGCCAGTGAAGCAACCTTCTCCACAACTAGACTGAAGAACAAAACGACAGCAACTTGTCTGTTCCCCTTCCCCCAATTCCCCAGGGCTGTTCCCATCCCCCAATTCCTCAATAAAAATCTTTAAAAAAATCCAAACTGTGGTACATTTATACAATGGAGTATTACTTCACTGTAAAGAATGAAATCGTACCATTTGCAACAATATGGATGGACCTAGAGACTATTATGTTAAGTAAAATAAGTCAGTCGGAGAAAGACAAATACCATATGATCTCACTTATATGTGGAATCTAAAAAACTGAATGAACGAGCAAAGTAAACAGAAATAGTCTCAGAGATATAGAGGAACAACTGATGGTTGCTAGTTGGGAGGGGGGTGGGGATGAGGGAGAAAGGGAAGGGATTAAACAGCATAAATAGGTAACTATAATATTGCCACAGGGATATGAAAGACAGTTTGGGGAATATAATTAATAATGTTGTAAATATTTTGTAGGGAGTCAGACAGTCACATGTCTTGTTAGGGAGACCTCATCATGGACGGGTAGAGGCTTGATCACTGCACTGTACACCTGAAGCTGATGTTGTATAATATTGTATGTAAACTATAAGTGAATATATATATAGTCACGGGACATGGAGTATAGTGTGGGAGTGGAGTCAAGGGAACTGTAATAGATATGTATGATATGGGGAGAGAGTGAGGTGGTGGATTGGGGGAGGGGGGTTGTCACTTTGAGGGGTAAAAAGTATAACTATTGCACTGTGTTGTACAGCTGAAACGAATTTTAAAAAATGTTTATTTCACAATGAAAAAATACCCAAAATTCAAAAAATATATATTATTTTATATTAGTTTCAGGTGTACTGCATAGTGATTAGACATTTATATAATTTATGAAGTTATTCCCCTGACTAGTCTAGTACCCACCTAGTACTATACATAGTTATTACCATATTTTTTTTTAAAGAGTTTTATTGGGGAATTGGGGAATGGGAACAGCGCTGGGGAATTGGGGGAAGGGGAACAGACAAGTTGCTGTTGTTTTGTTCTTCAGTCTAGTTGTGGAGGACGTTGCTTCGGCCCAAGTTGGCACCATCATTGCGATCTTCCCGGGCGAGGCAGATCAGTCGCCGGCTTCTGGATGTTCGCTCACTGCGGGTGCTGGCTGCTCACGCTGGCTGCTGGCTGCACATGGTAGCCCATGGCAACTCACTGCCACAGGGGCTGGAGCCTACGCCGTCACCAGCGACTCATGGCAGCCCAGCTCCAGGTTGAGCTGTTGTTCAGCATCTTAGCTGTGGAGGGCAGTGTCACTGGCCCTCATATGTGGGATCCGAACCGGGGCCCTCTGGCATCCCAAGCCAGTTCTTAACCATCACGCCACTCGGCCGGCCCAACATATTCATTTTTTTTTTAATTGGGAAATTGGGGGGATGGGAACAGAGCTGGGGAATTCGGGGAAGGGGAACAGACAAGTTGCTGTCCTTTTTTGTTCTTCAGTTTAGTTGTGGAGGACATTGCTTCACTGGCCCAAGTTGGCACCATCATTGTGCTCTTCCCGCGCGAGGCAGATCAGTCGCCGGCTTCTGCACAACTGCTCACTGTGGCTGCTGGCTACATACGGTAGCCCATGGCAACCCACTGCAGCAGAGGCTGCAGCCTACGCTGTCGCCAGCAACTCATGGCAGCCCAGCTCCAGGTTGAGCTGTTGTTCAGCATCTTAGCTGTGGAGGGCAGTGTCACTGGCCCACATATGTGGGATCCGAACCGGGGCCCTCTGGCATCCCAAGCCAGTTCTTAACCATCGCGCCACTCGGCCGGCCCCATATTCATTTTTATAAAAAAACTTTTCTGTTCTTTCAATTGGATAGTTCCTATTACTTGATTTTCAAGTTCACTGACTCTATCCTCTGTCATCTCCATTCTACTACTGAATCCATCCAATGAGTTTCAGTATATTTTTTAATTAGACATTTTAAAAATAATTTCTATTTCTTGCTGAAAATTCCTTTTCATCAAACACATTTCATATTTGAAATGTGTTTTTCTTTACCTTGGGGAATCTAGTTATAATAGCTGCTTTACAGTGTCTGATAATTCCAACAACAGGGCCATCCATCTCAGGGTTGTCTTTCCCTTGAGAATTGAGTCACATTTTCCTGATTCTTTATATGCCAACTCATTTTGGATTTTATTTTAGACACTGTGAAAGTTGTATAGTCTGGGTACTATTATAATCTGTTGGAGAACGTTGATGCTTTTGTTTTAGCAGGCAGTCAGTGGATTTGATTCAGATTGTACTTTGCGTTTTGATTCTTGAGACTTATGTGGTCCATACACAGAATAAAGGAATCCCTTTCTCTTGGATTCCCCTCAAGCCTTCCAGCCCACAGGAGCCCTCTTCTTTGGTTCCTCTGCCCAGGAAATATGGGTTTTCTTTTGAAGTTTTGGCTGCCAGGGTTGCCATGCCACACTGTGACCTGCTCTTGGGGGCAAAGATGAATGAGAAAACAAAATGGAAAATTCATCTCTGTATGGGTCCCTTCTCACAGTCTACTTTTATTTTTCAGAATCCCTAGAAAGTTTTTTTTTTTGGATTTTGTCTGGAATTTTTAGCTGTAATCAGTGGGAGGGATGGGAGTTAGTGGCCTTATGTTACGATAGTGGAACCAGAAATCTCACCCTAATTTTTAAAGAATATTTTTGCTGGGTATAGAAAAGTAAGTTGGCAGTCATTTTCTTTCAGAACTCTAAAGATGTCTTTCCAGTGTATTCTAACATTATAGTTTCCGTTCAGTTTCTTATTGTTGCTCTTTTTAAAGTAATACTGTATTTTGCTATGTATAATGTGCACATTTTTGCCCAAATTTGGGAGGGAAAAATAAGGATGTGCATTATACATGAGTAGTACTAATTCTGTATCTATATACTCGTAAATTTTTTTTAACTTTTTAATTCATGCTTATGAGTTAAAAGAAATCAATAATGATATACATATACAAAATAATACTCTGGAATATGATAATCAGTTTTGCTGAACTTAGGACAAACTTGCAACGATGAAGAGCTCTTGGCCTTCTATGATGCATAAATATCGTAAATTTGTTACCGGTACATAAAATTTCTTGTATTATAATATGTTAAAAATAAATGCTAAAGTTCCTTTA
The DNA here is from genome assembly GCF_001890085.2 of Hipposideros armiger. NCBI lineage: Eukaryota > Metazoa > Chordata > Mammalia > Chiroptera > Hipposideridae > Hipposideros > Hipposideros armiger. Next base: position 371,123 of record NW_017731460.1, read on the forward strand.
TAATACAAAAACAAGTGCCTAAATGTAAACAAATAAAGATTTAAATTAAAAAATTGAAATGAAAGATTTTTTCCCCTAAAAGTTTGGGCCAAAAATGTGGGTGCACATTATACATGGGAACACATTATATATAGCAAAATACGGTATATCTCTTTTCTTCAGCTCCTTTTAAGATTTCTCTTTGTATTTCATTTTCATCTACTTTAACATTAGATGCCTAAGTATGGTTTTCTTTGTATTTATTCTGCTTGACAGTTGCAGATATTCTGAATATGTAAGATTAATTTTCTTTTGGAAAATTCTTGGCAATTAGTTTTTTTTTTTTTTTTTTAGCTGAGTCATCCTGCCACCTGTTGGCAGCTCAGCGGCTGCTCAGCTCGGGCTGGGACTTGAACCACTGTTGCTCAGAGCTCAAACTCTTCAGTGAGCTCTTAACCAACTGAGCCACTCGGCCAGCCCCTGGCAATTAGCTTTTTAAATATTCCTTTTATCTCATTTTCTCTTCTTCTGGAATTCAATTACATCAATGTTAGGCATTTTCACTAAACCCTACATTCTTTTTTGTATTTTCCAGTTTTTCCCTGCCTATGCTTTGGTGTGGATATTTTCTACTAATTTTTTAATTTAGTTTACTGACCTTTCTTTTTATGTGTTTTGTCTGCTCTTAAATCCAACTATTACATTCTTAATTTTGTATCCTTTTGAGTTTTAGAATTTACACTTGATTTTTTAAAATATATAATTACCTGGTGAAATTTTCTATCTTTTGTAGCTATTTTTCACCTTTTCCTCTATTTTCTTGACAATATTATAACTATTTCAAAGTCCCTTGCTAATTCAAATATTTGCATTACACTGGGGGTCTGTTTCCACCATCTTTTTTTTTTTTTAGTTATGGTCCTGTCTCTTGGTAGAGCTATTTTTAATTGAATGACAGAATATAAAAATTGTATAAAATATTAAAAAAATATAAAAAATCATATAGAATATAAAAAATATATTTAAAAATTATATAAAATTTGAAAGATATATGAAAATTGGAAGGACTCCAGATGATGTTCTATTTTTCCAGAAAGGGTATGCTATTTCCTCTTTTATATAAAGGCTAATTATTTTAATCTAATCATAGACAGAGCTGAGTCAAGCCTAGGTTGCAATTTTGGTCAGGCTCAGTCACCACAGTTTGCCAATATTCCTAAGGCATAGCTTGGCAGGACTTCCAGCTAGGGCCTAGTGTGTTCATCACTACTCCCAGCCCCTTGCCCAGCAGCTCATGAACTCTAGTTATTGTATTCCCAGCACCATGAAACTGTCGTCTGTTAGAGACTTTCTGCTTATCTTTTTAGCCTCTTTCTCATGCAGTATCAGTATTTGGAAAATATCTTGAAGGAAAATATTGTGTCTCTGAGGACCCCAAAGTCTCTACTTTTCTTTCCAGCTCTACAAAATCCCAAAAGCTCTCCTGGCCCCCTCACCTCTCCACAGTTCTCTGATAAGGCAAAACCTGGATTTGTAACCTCTTGCTCTGTGCTCAGAATAAACAAGTGTCCTCAGGGAAAATGGAGCTATAGAACTTGAGCTCACCTTTGCAATTCTTCTCTCTCTAGAATTTTGCCCCTCTACTTTCTAGTTGCTTTGTCAGTTCTCTGAAGACTTTTAACAGCTACTTTCTGTATTTTCATCTAGCTTTTTTCTCTTAGGAAGTATGCAGGTCTATCACAAGCTACTCCATCCTAACCAGAAGGAGAAATCCTATGTCTGGCTGGTAATTTTTGAAGACGTACTAGACACTGTGTCTGAAAAAAAATCTGCATTTTGAAGGAAACAACGAAGCTCAGTAAGCATTTTCATATAACACTAATTTTTATCTTCAAATCACTTTCTTTCAAAACTGAGCTATAAACATAACCTTGATTAGTGAATTTTCTTTCCTTTTGAAGTTTTTATTCAACTTTAAATTCTGATACTTACAAAGCTTAAGCAAGAGTCTTTTTTGTAAAGCTGTAGCTGAGGAGAATGGTAAAAACAGACATCTTTAAAGTAAGGAACTTTTGGTGGTGGAGGAAGAGAAAAGGAAAAGTAGAAAATACTAACAAAACTTACCTTAGATGATGTGGTATACATGGAGAACCTTGAATACCATTTGCTTGCTTTCTCTGCAACTCCTTTTCCAGCAGTGAACATACTATTCCTTAGAATATCTAGTTTAGGTACTAGTAGTGTATCCAAATTAAATGAAGGTGATGAATGAGTTAATACATCTTGAGATTCTCCCCTAAATGGGCAAGTAGGTGAGAAGGCTGGAGAAGACCAGAGTCTATCCCTTCGTCTGTCTTCACTTTTTGTATAACTTTTAGATTTGGTAAGTCTCATTGGCCTAGGAGAATTAGGAGGCAGGCTAGATCTTCTACATGCCTTGACCAATGTTGGGCTTTTCTTATTGGTTAATTTATCATCACATGCCCGTTGTAAATCAATGCTTGGTGTCCGACTTGTCAAAGGACTGGTCATGTTATTCATATACATCACAATTTCTTCAGCTAAATCACGCCTAGCAGAGGATGATGAAATGCTTTTGCTATCATCTTCCTCCTCTTCTTCCTCCTCTTTTTGCTGCTGCTCACTCTCAGCAACCAAAAGGGAGAGGGGATCAAACCCAGTTGCAACATCAGTTTTTTCAAAAGGTTTTACTGAAAAGCTGCTGTTCATACGTTGAATCCTCTTGGGATTTTGTGTAACATATCCCATTTTTGATCCATCAGTTTCATTGTCTAAATCTTCTAAGTCAAAAATAACTGGAGAATCCACTTTTTCTGATAAACAGTTAGAACTATCAAAAGGTGTATCATCATCACTAGATTCCTTTTCTAGACTGTCTCTTTTTGATCTTAAAGATGGCCTTCCAATATCAAGAGTGTTTGGTCTTGTGTTTTTTGAAATAACATGTGAAAGAATTTTTGCATCGGCTCCTAATTTTTCAACCATATCTCCAGGGTTTGCTTCCTGGTTAATTCTATTGAGCCTAAGTCCCATCACTACTCCACTAAGATCGTGGTTTCTATTTCCCCAGGACATTTGCTGCTGCAAATTAGGTTCATTGTCACTTTTATGTCTTTTCCTGAAGCATCTACTTTGAATGTTTCCTGTTTCATTTGTACCCTCAAAAGATATTAAGAGTGACTCAGCTGTGCTCTCTGAAAAACAAGAAAAGTGTTTTTAGCCATGAAAAATGTAATGTGCGAATATAAGTTATCTTAAATATCTGCAATACTAGTAGTGAAGATGATAATAGCAAGCACTCATCAAGTGCCTGATACTTGACAGACACTATACTAGGCACTTTACTTACATTATCTACCATAATTATTCCAACACCCTCTGGGTTGAGAAAAAACTGACACTCAGGGAGATTAATTATCTAGCCCAAAGTTACCCAGTCCTTAAATGATAGAACTGGGATTTAAATCCAGACTTGACTAACCATAAAGGTTATGGTCCTAGGTATAAGGATGTACTGCTTTTTAAACTTATAAATTAAAATTAATATTTATCCTGGGTATATTTAATAATAATAAATTCATGTTAATGCCACTAAATTGATTAAATAACAGTGGTTATACAGCTGTGGTTGTGTTAGGTGACCTTAAGATTCTGGGTCTTCTGCCTATAAAAGTGAAAAACAAAACCAAAAACACTAAACCAAACCAAATAAAATGCAGCTATGTTAGCTTTATCCATAAATAGAAAGTATTTTTTAAAACTCCAAATCCTTATTACTATAAATGTGGCTAAACAATTTTACCTTTGCTTTACATATTGACTGCAAGTTTATACCTGTCAAATGTGAATAGCCAGAAACATTATTCACTGCTTATTAAATTACTTAGGTACCAATGCTGAAAGCAGAACTCTAGATTTCTGATCACTTTAATTGTCCTTATTATGTGGGAGTCTTCTAAAGCATTAATCTAGGTATGGTATTGTCAACTATTCTTTTTACATGCTTTATTCAACAGAATTAGCTCTCTATAACCATGTAATTACTAAAAATGTGCCTTTTTTCCTGCCATGTGAAGCATTCAGATAACAGGATAGGAGATAAAAAGGGAATACTAGACACCATAAAAGCCTATATTGTTTAATAAGCCTATATCATTAACAAGGAAAACAATATAGCGGAGAGATAAAGTTTATTCTCTTTTTTTCTATTATCAGCTTATGATTAAGTACATACGAAACTAAGAATACACTTTCTTCTGCTATTCTGGGAAACTTTCTGTTCAACAGGACAAAGATGATCAAAGACTTGGAGAGATCTTGTAACCCAAAGATAATACTCTGGGATAGCATTTAAATAGATGTGCAAGGCTTCCTTTGCAAAGTCAGAACTATGCTATGGCCTGCAGACAAATAAAGCTGGTTATCAAATTATACCAGGCGTTGACAAACCACATCTGTGAGCCAAATTTGGCCTGTGGACTGTTTCTGTACAGTCTCAAATGGTTTTTACATTTTTAAAGGGTTGTAAAAATCACACACACATGAATAACAGATGGTAAAGGTTGTTGTGTGTCCTGCAAGGCCTAAAATATTTACTATCTGGCCATTTACAGAAAAGTTTGTCTGACTGTTAAGTTTATATGCATGCTAACCTCCACTAGATCAGACTGGGTGCTGCATGCCTCTAACACAGAGGCCGTAAACTATTTAAATTCCTTGGGCCAGGTGACTCTGACATAATGCTGTAGTGATATTAAAGAGGTGGTTTTTGAGGGCTTCTGGAAAAACGTCTGCTTTCCTGGTAAGAGAATAAATGGGCTAGTGGTCCCCTTCCTGATTCTTTCTGTCTTGCACAGGTAAGCGATGGCTCAAGTTGCCAGTGGCCATATTACAGTCATGGTTAGGTACTGATGGCAAAGCCCCTGAACCAACATGTTTAACAATTGTTTACCTTTGAATTTCTTATTTGAGAAAAAACCCCTCAACTTGTTAAGTCACTGTTAATCATATTCTTAAAGCTGAAAGAATTCCTGGTACAGGAATTCTATACTGACAGACTATACTGCTAGCTGATATACTACCCCTTTTTAGATCTTTGAACATGCTGTAATCCCTTCTTACCACACAGCCTTTTACATATTGCTTCCCTCTGCTTGGAATGCCCCCTCTCAGTTCCTCCTTTGCAACCCCTATCCTCATTTGTTTTCTACTCACCCTTCAGATCTAAGCTCAAAAACCATATTCTCAAGGAAGCCTTCCCTGACCAAGGTTCCCTCAAACCCAGGTCATGTCTCTCTGTTATATGTTCTTGCGGCAATTTACAGCCCTTCTTCATAGTATTTAATCTCAGAGCATTTCTATATTTACTTGATTGTCTGATTAATGTTTTCCCATCCCTCCCATGTGTTTTCGCTATGAAAGCAGGGACCATGTTTCTTTTTCGTGCCTTATTATATCCCCAGTAGCACCTGGCATACGGTAGCGTAAAGTAGGCTCTCAAAAAATAATGAATATTGTCTGCTGGGAAACAACTGCCACAAATACCAACCCATAATACAACATAGTATAATATATTACAATATTACATATTATAGCTAAATATGGTAGCTAAAGAGTTACTAAACATACTAAAACCAGAATTAGACTTAGAAAAACATTTCAGACTATGTTTTCCTATTTCAGAACGAATTTTCTTGTGGTTTAACTCTCAGTAATTCCATATTCACTTATCAAAATGTTAAATTCTCAAGATAATAATCATGAAGTAACTACAGGGTAATGATTTTATTTCAATATCCAATCAAATATTAAAACATCTCTGGTTACTTTACTCCCATATCTTTTAAAAGCTGTTGTATATGTGTATGTATCTGCAAAACATAAATAAACCTGAAAAATGCTTTGAATCATAGCATGTACTAGTATATAAAAACGTATTATTGAAGAATAAGTATTCCTATAAATCCCATATATAGTCTTTGGCAGCAGTAATAAACCCACAGTACTTAACAGATGGGAAAGTTTTGAAGACAAAAATCTAAAGTATAAACTAAGAACTCTAATTCAAACCTGGGACACCTATTACAGGCTTTAAAAAGTTGACCTGTTAAGCACAGAGAATGACCAAAAGCTAGATGAGTTAGACAATTACTCTGGTTACAATCATATTAAAATAGAAAGTTCATAAAAGCAGGTCTTAAGAAAAGGCAAGCATGAAGAGAGGGTAATGAAAGAACAATAAGGCAAGGACTACCAAAGACAAGTTATTAAGGGTTATAATTAGACAGTCATTAGGAAGGGCTAAATGGTTGTGAAGCAATTCCATGATGCCAAAGAAAAACAATTTAATGTTTAAGTTATAACAATTATCTAACAAAGAAATGCAAAGTAAGGCAGTTACAGATCATTTAATCTTGTAGTGCAAAAGCAGCCAGAGACCATATGTAAATGAAGAAGCATGGCTGTGTTCCAATAAACCTTTGTTTCTAAATACTGAGGTTTGAATTTCATATGTCCCAAAATATTCTTCTTTTGATTTTTCTCCCAACTGTTTGAAAATTCATTCTTAGCTTGTGGGCCTGTACAAAAAGAGGTGCATGCCCAATTTGGCACACAGGCCATAGTTTGCCTGCCCCTGAGCCAGAGGCATATCTATGCTTCAGAAAAACAAACACCACTGCAGCAAGGCCATTTACAAACAGATATTTCAGCCTTGAAAGCACAAGTCTTTCAATATTTGTTTAGATTGTAACATGATGCAGAACTGAGCTAACACAAAAATAAAATAATGTAATTATGTGATCAGACTACTAACACTAGAAACTCTGAATCTTAGGTCTGTTTAACTCTCCACAAATGGTCTGATGATAAATGTGAGATCAAGTATTATCCCCCATCCTAAAGTGACTTTTCCATTAACTAGTTGATAACTTATGTGACCTGCCAACAGTCAGAGTATGCCTTAGTTTTCTCATCTTTAAAATAGTGCTAATATCACCTCTCACTAATACAAGCATTGCTGTATTAATAAAAATAAAATATAAACAGCACTTTGAAAAGAAAAAAATATTAGGTACTGTTACTAAACTAACTGAAGGATTATCCTTTTGCCTCTGAAGGGAAAAGAAAAAAACATATGAAGACTAAGGAACTACATTCTTCATTTAAAAACTGGCTAGGTATACGGTACCCTCAGAATGATCATCTCAATTGCTCCCACTTCCTCCTTCCAAAGAGCCCCAACAGTCCAAACTCAAAAGATAGTATGTAGCTCGTAAATTTGTCCCTACACTTTGTTGTAATAAAAGCTTGAACAAAGTACATTATAAAACATAGAAGTCAAGCTACTAAACTATACCATGAGAGGCTGCACAGTATATAAAAAAATAACCCTGGAGAATTAAGACTTTAAAAAAATAAATATTCACTAGAAATACAGATACAAGTTATTCTGCACATAACAGAGGTATACGCATACTATTCAACTCACCTGTGCTTTCTCCTGGTATTTTCTCAGCACTGTTATTATTTGTACCACTAAGGCGAACTATACTGGAAGAACTTTGGTAATTGAGCTTAGGAAGACAATCAGCACTTCCCTTTGCACTCTCACTCTCGGACACTGTAAAGATTAAAATGAAATTAATAAGATGAAATCTATATACATCATAAGAGGCATAAAGAGAAGTAGCTTTTATTTCTAAATATTTCTATCACAAAAATAGGTGATAAAAACACCTCTTTATCTATTTGTCAATCTCAAATAAGTGATTCCGTTGATTTGAGGTCTCAAGGTGTATATCGATTTACTAAGTACTGGTGATGCATAAATTTTATATTTCTTCTTTGGTTGTGAAATGCTGTTTTTAATGGGAGGAGGCAAGGGAGGAAATATAAGTCACAGACCATTAACAAAAGCATTAAATAGAAATATTGTTAAACCTCGAAAAAAGCCACTGTTTAAAGAAATATACCGTATTTGCCGGCGTATAAGACGACTGGGCGTATAAGACGACCCCCTAACATTTCCACTCAAAATACAGAGTTTGTTATATACTCGCCGTATAAGACTACCCCCTCTTCCGCACACCTTCCACACACCAAATAAAAGGTAAAACAATATCAGATTTGATTTGGCCCACTGAAGTGCAAACAAGCGTATTGTATTTCGTGTCACCACATAACCGTTTTGGCGATGTTGAGCCACCATGTCTGCTACATGTTTTTCGAGTTCTGGCCAGTGTGGGGTGCCTCTTCTTAATGCACACTTACCCCTTGGCATACTCTTTAATGCTTTCTCATTTGATTTCCAGTCCCGAACCATCTTTTCTGTTACTCCATATTGTCTTGCAGCAGCACAATTATTATTTTCCTTAGCAAAGTTTATAACTTTCAGTTTAAAATTTGCATCATACTTCTTTCTTTTGGCTGGTGCCATGATAGGGATGATAGGGGTTTGACTGGTCGACATTTTCTATGCTGTACTGTACAATGGTGCAGTATTGTGGTTGGCTGTTGGCTGTATACAAAGCCTGATTTGATTGGTCCCTGCTCCCTGTTTGCCCGCCCTGTCACTATAGCAGTCTGGTCCACCCTTGCATCAGCATCTCCCTGGGACCTCACTAGTGCGCAAGTGCGAGCTCTTCAACATTCTAACAGGCACCATGATAGCGCAAAATCGCGAATCTTCAATGCATATGTAAAGAAATATACGGTAACCGAATTTACCACACTCGCAAAATCGCATAACAGCCGAGCATACATCCAGCAGCGCTGCTGATGCCTGAATGGTATGTGGAATGAAGTGGGCGGGCATCGGGAGGCCACTATGGCACGGGGCAAGCACTATGGGCAGTCTATCTGAAGTGTACCTGGCGTATAAGACGACCCCCCACTTGGAGGCATATTTTTCAGGGCCAAAAAATCGTCTTATACGCCGGCAAATATGGTACATTTCTCTTATAAGAAGTATGATTGGAGAGTGGTTGTGCCCCTGGACTATATACTTCATACATGAAGATTTGTATGTTAGAATATTAGGTGGTGGAAAGGGCTTGTAATGGGAGGAAAGAGGAGTTATAATGGGAAAGTGGAAAATAAAATTAACACTTTTATACTTAAAGTCACTTGTATTTTCTATTAATATAAGTTCACAATTTTATACAATATCAACTTAATACCTACAGGAACTAGAATCACTCCCTTTCTTATCTTTTTCTTCTTGAATGTCCTCGGTAGATATATCCCCTCTTCTAACTTCATCCTTAGATAATGAATTATATCCAAGATCAGACTGGCCACCTAGAAAAAAACAAGAGAGAAAGAAAAATACCCCTATGCTGTTTATTATAAACTTCTTCAGTGAGAACTGGAATTAGGAGCAACACATTAATATTTGGATTTACTTACAGAAATTTTTCTGGTTAACTTTCGATTGAAAGCATTATTTTGTTAGATCCCCCTATCTTTATTAGTGTAAGAAAGAGATAATCTCAAAATAATTTATTTTTGGCTCCACAATGAAGTCAAAAGTAACTACATACATTCACAATCACATTACTATCTTGGCTCCAAAAGACACAGACAAACCAGACACTCTATGTAAGTCCATGACCTTTCTAGGTGAAAAGTCTGAGCTCCAACTAAGCATTGAAGAAGAAAAATCGCAGGGAATTCATAACAAAACATTTACACACAGATCACTGAAGCTGAATGTCTAAATGATTTTACCAAAGTAACCCAAAACAAAACAGGTTTATTTAAATTTATAGGTAGGTAATTACTTTTTCTGAAAATTCAATTGAATAATTACTGAATTGCACATGAATACAAATACAAGGGAATGAAAACAAATCTAGTGTTAATGTTTTTAAGAAAAGCAAAAGTTGCACTGATGCAAGAAAACTTCTAATACATTCTATATTGTTGTGTTAAAGAGGCTCTCTAATTTTTAGCAAATTATTTTCACTAGATTGCATCAAAACAAGGTTTTGAATCCTAGTTCTCTATTTTAGCAGACATAATAACTTTAAGTAAACCATAGAACATTTTTGTTTGAATCTCAAGTTCCAAGATTTATAATACACAAGGTTGTTATGATCCTATGAGAGAATACATATGGAATGGTTTTATAAACTTGTAAAGAACTGTCTAAAGCAGCGGTTCTCAACCTTTTACAGGGGTCGCCTAAGATCATCGGAAAACACATATTTTTGATGATCTTAGGAACCGAGACACCGCTCCTCTATCTGTCTCCAGGCCCACATGCAGATACGCCCACATACGAGTACCCGGCGACCCCTGTGAAAGGGTCGTTTGACCCCCAAAGGGGTCGCGACCCACAGGTTGAGAACCACTGGTCTAAAGAAACTGTATTATCACTAGGTATTTAATATCTTTGTTATACTTTTGAGTGGGTACTTTTTCTAATCAATTTTCAGCTCTATTCCCAAAGAAACTACAAGTCAAAAATATGAAGATAATCTTGATGAAATTTTATCAAGTTCTGCACTGCTTTAAGATAGTCTTTTTAAAGGCCATAGTTAAAAAATAAAAGATTTCTTCATATTTAAAAGATAATGACTGAGAATGGCTACTATAGCTCTGATTAAATTCACACTGCATTATCAAGAAATAAATCCAGCCAAGCAAGAACAATTATGAAAATTACATTTCAACACAATTAGCTTATTTATTACTTTTAAAAGTAGGCATAAAAGGAGACAGACTAAAATAATGTTACTGTTTGCAGAGATAAAAGCTTTCATATTTTATTATTAATGCTTGGGTTTTTAAATTTAAAATTTCTGTTTGTGAAGAGATGGCTTTTATATTCGAAAGTCATACGTAATTTTTTTAATATATTAATGAAAAGGACAGAATTTCAAGAAATTTATTTTAAAAATCTGTCAGTTTTAATATTACTCAGAGAAAGCTTATGTACAAATCTTATATTTCAATGAAATTAATGCCATCTTCAGTACTAGAATGCTACTAATTTTATATATATTTAAATATTTTTATTTATAGCTTTTTATTTTAATATAGTTTAAGATTCACAAGTTACAAAAATAATATAGTACAGAGCGTTCCTGTGTACCCTTTATTCAGCTTTCCCCAATAACTTCATAGATGAAACAGGAAATTGATGTTGATATGGTACTATTAACTCAGATCAGGGCTATGAGTTTCTTTTTTTAAACTCTAATAAAATTTTCATAATTACAAAATGCTATCCAGAGTTAATTGGATTACCATGGACTAAATACTTGAATGAACTCTCAAACTTATTTCTATTTCGATAAATAACAAATAAATTACAGTTATTAAATACAGTATCAAATCAAGTACCTAACATATAAAATTAAAAAGTGACAGTTAACTTAAATACATTGAAAATTAAAATCCAAAAAAAGATAAGCTAGCAAATCTAGTTTTCAAAATGTACTGTAATAAATGTATACATAAGCACACACAAACCTGTACTAGATCTATCATCAGTAGCATATACTTTGATTAAACCCGTATTAAAAGGTGCCTGCTCCACAGTGTGTGTCCCATGACCACTATCCATGCTGCCATGACTAACAGCATCCAGGTCACTGCCATCTGCTTAAGAACACAATTTGACAGCATTTTACTACTCACGGAGATACCAAAAATATACATTAGTTTGTTGCTCAAGCTAATATCTACTAATACTGAACATGAAAAGTACCACATAATTAGCAAAATACAACTGTAACAAAGAACCCTATTCTGAATTATTAATGAATACTAAAACAAGACCACCAAAGGTTGGTAGTTTAACTTATAAGAAAAAAAAGTGAAATTTTGTGGTTTTTTAAATGCAAAGAATACACCAATATCAGAATTTGCTTAATGGCAATAAAAACTAGACAACATCCAATATTTTGAAAGTATTTAAAATTTTTAAAAATTGTAAAACGTAACTAGTCCATTAACTTTAAAGAAAAAAATAAAACACATACACCTCTTAAAAACCTTTAATTACCTGAGAGAGTTGTTTGTGATAAGTGTGCATGTTTCTTTAAAGCTCTTTTGAACTGTGCTACTCCTAAAACAACGTTTCTTAATTTTGTCCAAAGAAAATAGCCATTATGACTTCTTGAAGGCCAGGTACTTTCCAAAACAGCCTATTTGTTTAACAAAATAAAATAATCATTACAATAATTTTTATAAATGAACACACTGGTTTTAGGGTCAAACTAATGAATATCTAAGTAGACTATAACACAAAATAGCACAAAAATTTTACTTGATTTACAAAATATACTTTAGATACTCTCAAATAAATGCCAAATAACCCGCTTCAATGATTTCTGCCATTAAATTAAGGTTGCATAATCACAAAAGTCACATTCTTTCTCCATTAAATCAAAGTAATTACCTTATTATAATAACCATAAGTGATGGCATTGGGGTCAATGCCAGCTTTCTGCATTTCAAAAAGCACTCGAACTGCAAGCACTGGCTGATCATACTGTCCACAGAGCTGCATAAGAATGCGGTAGCACACCTGAAACACAGTAAGTTCAAAGGTGTACAGAAAAAAAAATCTATGTACATAAGTCTAGAATAAAATAATGCATTTAAAAGAATAATTGTTACCTCATCAGGTGGATCCATCTTCTTTGACTGCATTTTTTTAAGCACATCATATGCTGTTTTCAGAGCCCTGACTTTTGAATGACATACTTTCACATAAGCTGGGAGACAAATAAACCACAGTCCGTAACAGTGACGCAGAAGACACCTAGACCACATTTGAGGAATGGAAGAATACCTCTTGGCAATTTTATGGGCTGATTTAATTTCCTAGGAAAAAATGCAAGGGTCTTATTAATAAATTTACACACGTAGCATTCTTATTTAACAGAATGCTGAACAAGTACAAGTCACATGCTTTTATAATGTTTCCCTAACAAAATCTGTCTACAATTAATATAAAGTCAAGCCTCTGCTTAAACTTGTATTATATAATATATAAAATAAAGTTCTAGAACAAGAGAACTAATTAATTTTTTGAAGTTAGCTTACTCTAAATTATCTTCAGAAAGCTTCAGGGAGCATAATAATCTAGTAATCATTACATATGAAGTAGTAAAGTATATTAAGGGAGGGTGAGTTTCATATTTATTTTTGTTCTAATATTTGATGACATGAAGAATGCAAAATTATCAAAGTACCTGTTTTGTTCTTCTGAACATGGGAGAAGGACTACTAGGACTATTTGATTTTGAAGGCAATTTGCTCTTTCGTGTTTGTAGAAATCCTTCAGGTCTCTCAAATAAATTGTTCCTAAGAACTGGAAATCCATTATAGCTGTTTTTGAAAAGAAAAAAAAAATTTCAAGCACACATAGATGATCATATTGGTTACAAGTTAAAAAAATTTGTGACCAGTAACTTCTTAACTTAGAATGTATTTAAGTATGTTTTTCCAGCAGACTATGATGTATATACTCAATAAATATTCATGCTAACATTGCTTTTCTCACTATAACATTTAGAAATGTAATAGCCAAGTATAAACTCAAGTACATATTTTAGAGGAAAAAAGTGAAGTGCATTTAAATTTTGTTGAACTGAGATCAAACTACAAAGTAACTCAAGCAAACTTTGTTAGTATTCATGTACATATATAGCAAACATATCAGATATTATTATGATCGTTGGTTAAGGGCCCATCAAATCAATATTCTTTCAAAAAGGACAGTCATTAGTATCATTGCTTTGGATTAACATATTACTGTAGAACCTCCCTCTTAAAAAGATGCACATAAAATATTAGCACACCAGGACAAGCTTTCACATTATCATGAATTGGTTTATCAGGTTGGCTAGGAGGTTCGGGCTTCATTTATGAGAGCGAAAATTGAAGAGGTTGGAGAAAAGGGAGAAAAGATTAGAATGGGCAACTCTATGAGGAGGCGGACTTAATTTGGGGGTTAGAGGAAGATGTTTGGGCATTTAAAAGGTAGCAGCAGCTAGAAATAAGACATGCTGAAAAGAACAGAAGAAGCCCCTGAGCAATAAACTTAACCTACTTTATGATATTCTTGAAGGCATATAGTTTTAGTTAACTAAGAAGAAAACTATAATAAAACAGGATAAACTACATCTATTATATATTACTATAGGTAATATATAATACATAATATATAATTCAGCATTATAAAAAATATCAGTAATAACTGAATGTTAAGTAGGAATAAAACAGCAAAGTTCAGGTAAACCAAGTCACTTAAAAAAACCCATCATATGTATGTAGTGTGATAATAAGACCATTCTGTGTATCCTATTTAAACTTACTGCCTTTCATTTTATACAGACAATGTAAGTATATAAATCATCTCTTATTAAGAGGATCCACTATGCTCATTAAAGACATTTTGTTTTTCCAGTGATAGGTATGATTACACCAAAATTATATTGTGTAGTTTCAAGGAATAAAAATGACTTAAGATTCTTTTTAAAAAATGGGAACTTTTAAAGCTAAGTAATTTTCTTATTAAAGGACTAAATCTAAAAGTAAAATTTAAATTAAAGTTAAAATCAAACCACAAAAAGAGAAACAAAAGTATGTTAGTAAACATATCAAAAGAAGTTTTAGAAGTATAATGTACAAAAGAGATCAAAGTAGTGAAATCTTGTTTAGAAAGGAAAAGAAGAGAGAAATTAGGAGAAATACTTTAAATGTCTTAGACACAAGACAGACTTCTTTAAAGTGATATGACTAACATCAATAGATGAAAAGAGTAGGAATCGAGTGGCCTATGAATCAGTCAACATTTACAAACACCTGTTAACATCACTTTTTCATCTGCAAAAGGGAAAATTAAATTTAGATTATGAAAGAGGATGTCCTGAAAAATCCTTTTTCAATGAAAATAACTGACTTAATGAATGACAGGTGTAAAATGGTTTTAGAATCTTTAAATAAAGTAAGAAAGTATTGTTGGAGAATAAAAAATAATTTAAAATCTAAAAGGAAATACCCTTTTAAGTAAAAATAAATGTACACTTGAAACCACCTCTAGTATATAACAAACGTATATGTATATACACCTAGATAGATGTCTAATAAGTCTACCTCTGTCATAACCTGTATTTCATTATGCTCAGAACTTTCTTTCCCACTAGACTTGAAGGCAGAAACATGTATCATTCAAGTCTAAATACCAAGTACTTTGCACTGTCTGACCAAATCTCCCAAATTAAAATTATTAGTTCCAACAGTTCTGAATTTCCATGACTTAAAATAAAAACTCATGAACAAATTAATAGCCTAAAAAATCATATCATCCAAATCAAGGCCACAAATGTTGCCTCTAAATTAGATTTAATCTTTTGCAAACCAAGGTTACATTAACCAATATGTATGGGGGAGGGGATGAAAATGAGGAAACCAGCTTTAGTGAGAAACAAAAATCAAAATTCTACAACAAAAGTGCTGCATTTTGATGGGTGGGGGTCCTAACTAACTTTAATCAACATGAGAACTTATACAGATATAGAGAGCTTCCCATTCCCAAGTCTATATTATGAAAAATTAATTTTTTTTCTTTTTATACCTCAAAATTTAATAATGGATGTGGGATAAGCTTGCTTACCACCTAAAAATTAGGGATCTGTAAAGTTTGGATTTTTGAAAATACCACAGTCCTTAGAAAGCTACGTCACAGATGATGGATTGCTTCTCTCTTTCAATCTCAAACATTCTGCCTCTTGAATACCTGTACTGTAAAGGGGGTTCTTCACCATTGGGTAGATGGGGGATCTCAGGTGGTGTTACAAAAACAGTATGTTCACTTTTGAAAGATTCATCCAGTTCTATAAGTCGCATTTCACCACTCTTGTCCATATCCACCTGGAGTTTAAAAAACATACATTAAAAATAAAACATTGATTAGCCAAATGTTCATCTACAGGGGAATTTAAATAAACCATTTACACAAGTGGACACTAAAGAGCTAGTTAAAAAAAAAAAAAGAATGAGCAAGTTCTCTATGCACCACTATAGAAAGATCTCCAAGATAATTAAGTGAAAGTAACAAGGTGTACAATATTGTTCATAGTATACTTCCTTTTGAATAAGAAAGAGGGGAAAAATAAGAACATATATTCATTTTTTTGCATGTATTCACATAAAGAAATACTAAAGAATACTAGGAAAAGTAATTACCTATATGGGGAAGGGGAGATGAATGGAATGGACAGGGATGGTATAGGACCCAGATTTCCCAAAGTATATCTTTTCATATTACTTTGCATTTTGAATGATGAGAATGTATTCAAGAAATAATATTTTTTAAAAATGCACACATTCCCAATGTAGAAGCACATTTGAGTTAAATTCTTGTCACATCAATACTGAAAGCACTTAGTAGTACGTACTATATTCCCCAGATACTCTATCGCAAGGTAATATTCATAAAAAATAAAACTTCACAGTCTAAAATGCCCAAAAGGAGCTCATAAATTAGAAAGCACAACATGAACATTAACCTAAAAAAACCAAATGTCATACATATAACAAAATATAATCCATAGAACTTTATTTATTAGGTTAGATAGAATAATACCATATGCCAGTTAGGAATAAATGCGAGAGCAATAATTATTAACAAGTTATATCTTTAAGACAAGGACATAGGGCAGAGTATAGCAAAAAGGACAGGGATAACTTTCCATTTTTTCTAACTCTTCAAAAGAACTGATACACTTGGAGTCTTCTTACACAAATTGTGTGGGTTTTAACTTCACAGCATTACATGCCATAATCTCCAGGGTTAAAAAATATTTTTAATGCTATATCCATACAGTAAAGTAGTTAACTATTATGGCATGCTTCAGAATTATAATTAATGCAAGAGAGGATGTTTATAAAATAATGACAAGTAAAAAAATGAGGCATTAAATCATATAGTATGATTTTAATTTTTTTTAAAGAGTATGTATGTTATACAAATATATTTATGTGTGTTCTCTCACACAATTATCAAAATGCTATCACTGGGTAGTGGTATTACTGGCAATTAATTTTCTTCTTTATGTGGTTATTTATTTTCCAGTTAAATAAATATGTACTTTCATTTGCTCCTTAAGAATTAAAAAAGTAAAAAAAAAATTTAAAAAAGTAGTAAATGTTCAGAATAAAAATTTAAACGAGATAGAATATATTGCTTTTAGAATAAGCACTTATTTCACTTCTGTTGAGGATATTTAAAAATTAATCAAATAAAATAAGACACCTTTCTGTTTTAGCCTGTCAAAATGACTTTTATATGGTAAAACTAGCAATAATACAATAAATACAGTGAGCTAAATAATCATATACCCTGCTGGTACTCAAAATTGGTACAGTCTTTTTTAGAAATCAAGATGTGTTTAAACACATCTACCTTATTCTTATTCTAAAAAAATAACCTAACATAAAAAAAGCTATCAGTATGAAAAATGTTTTTTGCAGGATGTTCCAATAGCAATAAATTAGAAATTATCTGCAAGTCAAAAAAAAGGTAAATGAATAAAGCATGATAAATGGATAAAATACACAAACATTAAATATGAAAACAGTAAAGATTATGCAGACTTCTGGTTGAATAAGACAAATTAAACACAATAATTACCTTTAATTCCTCCTGAAATCTCACCAAAATGATAGTAAGGAGATTGAAAAAAAAATAACAACAGACAAAATGAACTAACTGGGGAGGGGACAACAGCAGAGATGGAATTCAGAACACTGTAGAAGATGCAAAGCAGACTGATGTGACCTGTGAAAGCTGAAAGCCACATATCTGGCACCAAGGAGATGTGCAGAGGAGAAAGCCAAAAGCAAGCCATTTTGCTCTGCAGAGCCCCAGAAAGGACAAGAAAGTGCTAGATGCCTTTAAATATTAGAGTGCAGGTAGGTAAACTAATTCAAAGCCTGCACTTATGGACTCTCAGATTCTGGGCCCAACCCAGTACTGTTAGGCCACTACCTCTTCCCAGTGTGGCAGAAGACTAGGTTGGGTCTTTCTGAGTGAACCAGAGGGATTTCAGACTTGAGGACACCAAGCAGAGGTGGGAGAGATGAGGAAGTTAATAAAAACAGGTGAAGTGAGTAAAAGCCTACATGTTACAATAAAGGGAAAACCTCAGTTACCTTCCCCACTCAGTTCTGAGAATACTGGCAGTCAGGCTTATGCTCCCCAGGCTAAAGACTGGAGCTACCTCTTGGGGAAACTAAGCAGCCTAAAAGAAAAGAATTACAGACACTAGTCAGACATGAATTCTAATGAAATAGTGGAGTTCCTTTATGATCATTAATCCCATACCTAAGGAAGCTCCAAGCCTCACCTTCCCAGAAAGTGTGCCAATGAGTTCTTTGTGCCTCACCCTTGAAAATGAATACCAATCAAAGATTACACAAGAAAAAACAATAACTTGAAAGAGAATAAAAATAAATATTAAAAGGTACTCAGAAGAAGCAGAGACAATGAAGGGGGGGGGGAACCTTTAAAAAAAAACCCTAAAATGACTAGGCCTACATTCATGAAACAAGAAGATGCTATAAAAAAAAAAAAGAGCATTCAGAGAATGAAAGGAGCTTACGAAAATTACAAATATGATAACAGAAATAAAAAGTATACTATAAAGATTGGAAGATAAAATTGAAGAAATCTCCTAAAAAGTGAGACAGAAAATGGGATTAAAAAAAAGATAAGAAAATTAAGGGGATCAGACCAGGAGTGCCAACATCCAAATAATACGTATTTCAGAAAAAGAGAACAGAAAAATGGAGGAAAGAAAATTAAAAAAAGAAAAAAGAATGCATGAAAATTCCTCAAAATTTGAAGGAAATGAGTCCACAGATTAAAGGTATCTAATTCACTGAAGAAAAGAAGGCCTATACCAGGCATATCCTTACAAAATTTTAGAACATCAGGCATCTTAAATACTTCCAGAAAGAAAAAGAGATGAGGCACATAAGATGAGAAATCAAGACAGTATTAGACTAGATTTATTCTTAACAGTAACATTTGAAGCTATACGACAATGTAGTAATAACTTCAAAATTTTATACCCAACCAAATTAGCAATCAAGTATTAGAAGAGAATCAAGAAATACGCAAATGGGCAGGGCATCAAAAAAATGTATCTCCCATGTACTCTTTCTCACTAAGGTACTGGAAGATATGCTCCACTATTAAAGGAAATAAACCAAGAAAGAAGAAGTTATTGAAGCCAGAAAGCGGGTGATCCAACTCCAGAGAGGGGTCAATAAAATTCCCAAGATGATGGCAAAGAAAAATTCCAGGATGAGAGACTAGAACGCAATCAGTTCAGACTGGAACATAAAGGTGGAATGGTCCAGCAAGAATTAAAAAAAAAAATCAAATCGATAAATTACCTGATATGTTGGAAAAATTGAGAGATTTCAGATTTTTCACTTTTGTAGAAGAGTTTGGAGATGAATTAATAGTAGACACAAAGCAAGAATACAGTAATTATTAACTTCAGAGAAAACAGAATCTGTACATGAAAGGAAATTTAATTACAACATATATATATATATATATCCTAGTGGTGATTCTATACAAAGTAATAATATTAATAATATTAACATTGAACAAACATTTGACCAAAAGTAGTGTTATAACTACACTGGGAGAATTGTGGTGGTGGTGGGCAGATATGACATTAACGGATAATTTATAAAACAATAAGCAGCAATAAAAATACATTATTTGGAAATCTTAAGGTAAATAACAAGAAATAGATGAAAGAGAAAGTGGCTGTCTCTGAGGAGTAGAAACTAGGGTGGGTAGGAATGGGACTTAGCCTTGTAAAATTACTTGGTTTTCTAAACTACGTTATGTTTTACTATGGTAAAAGTGAAAATTTACTTTTAAGAGATTTGGCAGCAATATTAAAAATTCTTATAAGATCTGGTTATGTAAAAATTAGGAAACTATATCACAATTATGTAAAACACATTGAAAGTAAATGTAAAATGGATATTAGGGCACAAGGCTTCTTTTATTTTCCACATTTCCTGTTACTTTAGTCTTTTAATAAAAGTGTTAAAAATTAAACTTTCAGTAAAAACAGAGAACACCTAAGCCATTATTAGCAAACCTGAAAATATTTTTAAAAAGAAAGCATTAGGAACATGTCAGTGATAACTCATATTGATAACAAACACATCAGTGATAAGTCGCAGGTATTCCTAGTAGGATATGGTATTCATGAGCAACCCAAGAACAAATGAGAAGCTCTACATACAAACATTTTTATGCAGATGAAATGGGGTTAACCTAATTATTAATATAAGGGCAGCAATGATAATGAAATAGAAGAGATGGGCCAGAGTAAAAAGGTTAAAACAAATACCTAAGGTCATCGGAAAGGAAGCTAGAAACTACTCCTGTCTCTATGATGGAACATTATAAAAGAACTGCTTGCCTGTAAGCACCAGGTGCTTTTAAATTTTTATTTATTTATTTAACAGCTTCTCCGTTTCCAGACCTATGCCTACTTTCCACTCTCCAGCCACTTTGTCCGCATAGAAAAAAACGTATGGACAAGGACAACTGCTCTAACATGCAGTATTGTAAGGTCTATTAAAATATTAAAATTTTGCACTGTAGATTCAAAAAATTGGTAGAAGATACTTCCCTTAACTTCCATACCAATAAAATCTCATTTCCACATTATGAAAACAGCCATGCAATAATTTCTACATGTATCAGTTAGACATTTCTGTCTTGTGAATGTACAGTGACATCTGTCTCTATTGGGAGAAAAAGAAATCCAACACCCACAGCAGTATAAAATTAAAATAAGTTTCATATTCTCTTCATATTTTTTCACATTAATAGCCTCAGAAAACACAAAGGGATGCTTGGGGAACCAAGAAAAATCTTACCAGACGATTTGTTACACAAAGCTGCCCTTAGTTAAGCTCCATCCTATAGGAACAGATTGTAAGGATTTAAAATATAATCACATGAAGAGCAAGAACACATGGTTCTTAAATTAATCAAACATGAAACTCAAATAATTCTCATACATTGTTTTTTTAATTCCCATTCAGCATTAACCACTCCAGCTTTTAAAAGTCAGTCAAATGTTTTCTGTTTGGGTGTGCTAAGATCAAAAGAGGAATATGTCTAATTTCTATTCAATCTTAGTCATGGACTGACTGGCTTAGGTAGTTAATGTATATCTAAAATTATTTATTTTTCATAGCTAACCTGCCAGAGGTAAGAGGATCTGTTTACTTAAAAATTAAGCTCAAAGTCAGTCAACTAAGGCATAGCCTCCCATTAATGATTATTTTGAAAGTATTACTGATATTCAGATTAAAAACAGGCACTGACTTGCTGTGCTGAGTGTACTTAAAGTGTGGTATTAAAATATGAAAGGTAGTACAGCACTGTATAATTTTTACTATTTCAGCAAGTTCTGCTTAATTAATAGCAGGAATATAATTGACCTCTACTCTAGCTATATATGAAAGTTATTAAGGTATATTTTGGATCGTGTGACATTTTATTTTCTTTAATCAAAGAGTCCCTTGAATTATACCAAAGCAAATACAAGTAACCATGTTTTAGTTAATTTTTGGTTTTGACTTTCTTGGTAGTCATTAAATTCTTTAAATATAATATTCATTCATTTTATATAAGTGATCTTTTGTTGGATCTAGACTTTAAATAGGTAAATAGCATGTTAGGAAAACAGTCTTCCTAGAAACAATAGTTATACATTTAATGGAATTGTTTTTGTTTTTTTGACACTTCTCAGAAAATTTTTTTTTTTTAAGATTTTTTTAAATTGGGGATTTGGGGGAGGGGAATAGCTTTGGGGAATTCGGGAAGGGGAACAGACAAGTTGCTGTCCTTTTGCTCTTCAGTCTAGTGGAGGACGTCGCTTCACTGGCCCATGTTGGTATCACTGCGCTCTTCCCTGGTGAGGCAGATAGGTCGCTGGCCTCTAGACGGCTGCTCATGGCAGCTCTTGGCAGCTCTCACCAGCTGCCAGCTGCTCACACTGGCTGCCAGCCACACACGGTAGCTTATGGCAGCCCACTGCAACAGGGGCTGCAGCCTACGCCGTCGCCAGTGACTCACGGCAGCCCAGCTCCAGGTCAAGCTGTTGTTCACCATCTTAGCTGTAGAGGGCAGTATCACTGGCCCCCATGTGGGATCCGAATTGGGGCTCTGCTGCTCAGAGCTGGCGTCCCAAGCCAGCTCTTAACCAACGCGCCACTTGGCCAGCCCGACACTTCTCAGAATTTTTATTATTTAAGCAAGTACCGTATTTCCCCATGTATAAGACGCTCCCATGTATAAGACGCACCTTAATTTTGGGGCCTGAAATTTGAAAAAAATATATTACATAAAGTTATTTATTTTTTGTTTTTTTTAGCTGAGCCATCCTGGTACCTATTGGCAGCTCAGTGGCAGCTCAGCTCGGGCTGGGCATCGAACCACTGTTGCTCAGAGCTCTAACTCTTGAGCGAGCTCTTAACCAACTGAGCCACTCTTGGCTGGCCCTAAAGTTATTGAACTCAAGTTTTGTTTTTTGTTGGTTTTTCTTCCCTACTTATTTTATTTTATTATTTATTTTTATTTTTATTTTTATTGTTAGTTTCAGGTATACAGAACAATGCAATAGTTATCCTTTTCACCCTTCGCACAGAAACAACCCTCCTCCCCCATCTACTGCCCTCCCACCCCCGATATCATGCTTATCTATTACAATTCCACTGACTCCATTCCCACACTCTACTCCATGTCCCGTGACTATATTCAACATCAGCTTCAGAAATACAGTGCGGTGGTCAGGCCTCTATACCGCATGAAGTGATCTCACTAACAAGACATGAGTCCATCTGGCCCCCTAAAAAATATTTACAACATTATTGATTATATTCCTCAGACTGTCTTTTCTATCCCTAAGGCAATATTATAGTTGAACTCAAGTTTTATTCATCATAAAATTCATACAACTCCTCATCACTTGCGGGAAATGCAAGTAAAAAAACTACAACCATTGTATAAGACCCACCCAGGTTTTAGACCCCAAATTTTTTGAAAAAGGGTGCGTCTTATACATTGGGAAATTTGGTATTCCAATCATGTCCTGCACTGATCCTTACCAAGTAAAGAGCAGGTGACCTACTTTCAGAAAATCTTAGACAAAATAATGTAGTAATTATCAGTAACAAAATATCCTTAGACCATGATGTCCTAGGTACTTAGCAAATTACAAGTCTTGTATGTATTACAATATTAATGAGTATTTTTTAATCCATGTGATGCTACAATATGAGTTCTTAGCTGAAACAAAAACTTGTGAACAAATACATAAAAGGGGTGAAATGTAAAAGAGAACGATGCAAGGTTTCTCTCTTCTGCATTGTTAATTGGATTCCTACAACTAATTCAGTGTTCTCATGTGAATTAATAAATCTATGGCTAAAGCATGCTATTAGCAAAACCCTGGTCACTAATTTGGCCCCTTAATATTCAGTTAGGTTGGCACAGGGAAGCTCAGTAAGTACATATAGATGACCAGTGGGAGCACAGCACCATATAGGAAAAACATTTGAAGTGCAAAATGCTAGTCAGAAACATCATTTTTATATACAAAACCCAGCATAATTATTTCTATAAAAAAGGATTTAGAGAAATCATTTTTTAAAGCATACTTTTCTATTTATTGCATGCCTTTCTATTTATTTTTTCTATTAATATTTAACTTTACAGGCACCAAATAAAGCAAACTTAAAAATTTGATTAAAATATTGAAAACCATGCTCTTGATATAACGCTATAATAAAGACAAAACTTTCAAGGAGCTATGACATTACCTCTCAAAATAGACAAGATTTCAAAGCTCTATATAGGCAGAGGTCAACTTACAAAAAGGTATGGTTCTAAAAGTCCATTTGTAAATAGGTTATTCAAAATGTAGAAAATAAACTTCCCCCCAAAACAATATCCCTTCTGGGGTGGTGGAAATGTTCTATACTTTGGAGTCATGGTTACCTGGAAATCCATTATTTGCCAAAACTTATCAAAAGGTACACTTCAAAGGTACATTTATTGTTGGTATGTTATATAGCTCAGTGAATTTTTTTTAAATGTCCTAAAAGGTGGTTAGAGTATCATTCCACCAAAAAGAAATTTAATACATGGGGGCCGTATTTCCCCCTCTATAAGACGCACGCATTTTCGAAAAATTTGGGGTCTAAAAACTGGGTGTGTCTTATACAGTGGTTGTAGATTTTTTTTACTTGCATTTCCCGCTTTTGTTGTGCTTGTTTTTGCGCTCATACAACCACTGTATAAGACACACCCAGTTTTTAGACCCCAAATTTTTCGAAAAAGGGTGTGTCTTATACAGGGGGAAATACGGGAGAGTAGTTTCAGCATACTGCAGCCCTGCACCATTTGAGCTATAGCTAATCACCATTTACATCAGTGTTCCCCTGAAAAAAATGAACTATGAGTTCTAAGCAGATAATGGCACATACCCATCTTTTCCTTATTCCAAAGCATTTCAAGCACTTCAAGCACCTTAGCTAGTTAATTCTCTATCAGCACCAGAAAGAGTCTTTCTCTACATCAAACATTCCTCAAATTTTCTAAATTGAAGGAAAGGGTAGGTGTCTACACAAGGCTCTGAACTTGTTCCTGCTATTCACATGTATAAGTCATTCCAGAGTTGAATACTGTCGTGAGATGATAAAACCAAATGAACTCAAATCTATAAACTCAAATAAAAACAAGCAAAAAGTAAAAATAGTCATAATGTCTTCTACTTTTTAGTTAATATAACACTACTCTGAACACTGGGAAACATGCAGTTAGAATGATTTCTCCTCACAGTATTTTTAAAAACATAGATAATAAAACAACTTAGAAAGATTAAATGACTTGACCAAAGTCACAAGTATAAGAGCTGTGGTTAAAGTTCTCCTGTTTCATAATGCAGTGTTTTTCCCCACTACACCTTACATAGTGAGAATTGTTTCTCATTTTTATAAGATAACAAACATTTGGTACTTATTTAACAATTAGTAAATGACATTTTCATGTCAAACTCAGAACCGAGCCCATTTCTGAATATTGAGGGATGAACTGTATTTCAGCTGTTGTGCCAAAAAAAAAAAATCACTGATTTCTTTCATAATCACATAAATTTGAAAGTGATGAGCTTCTTTTAATAAACTTACAAGAATAAATTGTTGAGAAAATATATGACAAAGCTTTGCTTTCTTTTTTTCTACTATCATGGGCATAAAATCATGAATACTATATATATTTACAAATTTATGGAAAAGTTTCAAGAACAGCAACTTTTCAAGTACAAATAATTTTTTTCTTTTTAAACTCTTGAGAGTAAGTTGCTGGCCTAATGACCCATCACCTCCAAATATAGTGTGTACTTCCTCCAAACAGGGACATTTTCCTATATAACTACAATACATGAATTTGGAAATTAACAGATTATACTGCTACTGCCTAATCCTCAAACTACATTCGAGTTTTGTTGATTATCTTAATAAGGTTATACCCAAAGAATCCAGTTTTGAACTATGCATTGTAGTTGGTTGTCAAATCTCTTTAATTTCCTTCACTTTTGAACAATTCTTCATATTTTCCTTTATGTTCTTAAACCTGACATATTGTGGATTACAGAGCAGGTATTTTGTAGCATGTCCCTTAATTTGAGTTTGTCTAATATTTCCCTGAGATTACATAGGTTATGCATCTTTGGCAGGAATACATAGAATTGACGTTGCAGTCCCACTGCAGCCTCTTAGAGGCATATGCTATTGATTTGTCCCATTACTGATGACGTTCACTTTGATCACTGGATTACAGTAGTGTCTGCCAGGCTTTCAATTCCACTATAAAGTCACTCTTTCCTCTTTTGTAATTAAAAAGTATTTTGTGTGGAGGTACTTTGAAACTATGTAAAATCCTGTTTCTCATCAGTCTCTCGATTGATATCTGTGTAGACTCATAGTTCCCTATTTTATTCAATAAATTATCATCTGTTATTAACTTTTGATGTTCAGTTTGTTCCAGATGTAACCAGTGGGAGCCCCTTCAAACTGGCTTGTGTTTCTGTGTATGTATGTGTGTGTTGTTTTTTATAAAAATATGTCTCTATCATTCTTGGAGCATTTTCTTGTTTTCTAACATACACTTCAAGGCTACTTCAAGGCTCATTTTGTACTTCCCTTGTCCTAGACTTGGGACCAACCATTTCTCTAAGACGTCCTGATTCATTTTAGTAAAGAATCGTGTTTAGAAGTCAAAACTTGTGCATTAGGTATACTCATGGCTATTGGGGTATGGCTGCTCCCAGGTCCTCTCAGTGTACAGAGCTAGGGACTATATATGTGTATAAACACAGACACACATACTTTCATTTATACTTATTTCTATATTTATGTATACATATTGAAAACCAATGATATCACACCAAACCTCCAATCCCATTCAATACTACAGGGTTCATTCCGGTTTTCTCCTTTTCTCTATTTGTAAATCCCTTCTCTGACAGTAAGAAACTTCACTATCTTTAATATACTTATTTGATTCCCCCATATGTAACATTCTCCCATCTCTACCACCATCCCTCCCCCATGCATATGGCTTCTTCACCTTAATTTAGCTTTGACGACTCCTTGCAGACCAACCCCTTGCCCCAACCAAGCTGGCATCTCCCTCATCCAGATCAAACTCTGACACCCCATTTGCTATCCCTACTCAGTGGGGACACTTTCCCCACCTTGCTCAGAGCCCGACATTCCATGTTGTCCCCACTGCAGCATGGATGTTCTTCTCATCCTGTTTAGGTTCTGACTCCCTGCAGCAGTCTACCCACAGCTTGGACACTCTCTTTATTCTGCTCGCGCTCTGATTCTCTACCACCTTAGGCCACCACTTTCATGGATACTCTCCTCACCTGGCTTGGGCTCTCACACCCCATGCTAGGCTGTTCCTCCTTCCTCACTCCACTCAGGTTGTGATATCGCTCTCTGAGCAGTGGCTGTTCCCCAACCTCCTCTCTCCAGCATGGATAACCACCTTGCTCTATCTATCCTACCTAATATTAGGACTGAAGGAAAAGAGGTTTCACACATGAATTTAAATTATAATTAATTCACTAAATTTATGCTACAAACTCACTTCCAAATTGTAGAACTATTCAAGTGAAATATTCATTATGCTTTATGCCTATGTCTCAGCATGTGACAACGCACCTTAGACAATAAGGAGAAGTGAAATTAGGAATGCTCAAGTTAGAGGTCCACAGGCTTGAACAAAACTCCATTGTCTGTAAGTGGGCAGACAGTGTTACAGACAAGACTGCTAAAATAAAACTCATGATTTAGTAAAATCCTGCAAGATATTCCGAAGAGGTGGTTGTGTTCTATAATATCTAGTAGGCCACCAAAATGTTCATAATAAAGGGTCAATGATGGAATGAAATTAATTTAAATTTTGTTAAAAGCCAGTAAAAGTCATGAAACTGTAATTCCTAACATTGATAACAGTCACACAAAATAAGTGAAGGCACTGTAGACATACTATTACTTACTTTATCTACACAATCATCAAAAAACGCCAGGCTTGCATCTTTATCACTGACAAAAGAACATTCCTCAATGAAGCGAATAAACATTTGTGTTTTGGTCATCATGTTATAGAATTTTTGATGTGACCGGTCCCGGCTTCTTAAGAAAGCTGTTCAACATAAATTTATAATGTCAGAATATATAATACCATTTATAGACTCACAGAATTTTTGAGCTAGAAGGAACATGATCAGCCATGTCATCTGTACCCCCCACTTCATTTTGCAGAAAAAGAAACTAAGACCCCTGAGAGGGGAAGTTACCTAACAAAGATAAAACAGGAAACTTGAATCCAGGATTTTAAATCTTCACCCAGAATTATCTCTGCTGTCCCCTCACTGCCTTGAAGATTACACATAAACTATTAAATGGGAGCATTTAAAAATTGCTATCTCCCCCTTATGTGTTGCATGCTAGTAGATGTGCATGTTCTCTCTTTCTCCTAGTAGCTTTTTCAAAGATGCAGTTACAACCCCTCTAGTATTCATTTATGTTTGTGTTTTACTTACTGAAACAGTAAAAGTTTATTTCCTGATTTCACAGTTCACCTTGATCACTATGCTCAGTTACACAACACTTAGGTCTTCTTTTGGGCCCATGAACTCAAACTCTTTCCAGCCTCAGCGACTTTGCATAAACTGTTCTCTGCCTAAAACACTCTTGTACTTTCCTTTTGCCTGGCTAATTTCTACTCCTCCCTTTAATCATTGCTCAGATGTGAATTCCTCAGAGGGCCACTGTGATCTAAAGTTGTGAACTGTTCATTCATATTATTTTCAAATTGCTTATCTTCTTGATCATAAGCTCCATGGGAAAAGTGACTATGTATCTCTTTTCTTTCTTTTTCTGTGACCATGTATCTTTTGAATGCCACTATACACCCGATGCCTATCATTTGGAGGCACTCAATACGTTTATTAAATCAATTGCTCTTATAAATGTTAAATACTGCAAAAGAAAGTAAATACATATCATAACACAAAATGCACTCCAGGGCTTCCCAACCTTTTTTACATTGTGGCATAGACAGAAAATAATATTTACAGAGCATACTGAAGTAAAACAAATGAATTAAAGCTCAAGCCTGGGGTGACCATCCCAGGGGCTCCTCTGCATACCCAACATTGGCTGGCTGCCCTGAAAGCTAAAAGCACTAATATCAACACACCTGTGACACAACAAGTGCAGTTGCACGTGTAAAGAAGCTCATAAGTTTCAAATAGTTTCTTCTGTATATTTTGCCAATGGGATTATATCTAATGTGCCTGAGAAATAACTAGTCCTATGGAAATGGATTACCAACAGAGTTGATATTCACTTAGTCTCAAAATAGGTATATTTTGATAAATATGAGCTATTAACCCTGAAAGCAATTAAATCATCACAAGGTTAAGCTCAGTAATATGACAGCTATAAAACTATGTAATCACTCACCTTGTAAGGCAAACAGAGAGCTTGCATCTGTGGCTGTCTCAGATGGGGCTTGTGTTATTGGTCTTAAGTATGACCTATAACCTTTTAAAATAGAGGCCATGAAACACAAAAACGCCTCTTGGATTTCCAAATCTATCATGTGCAACCTCTTTCCAGAGTTAAAATCATAGTCATTCATTGCTAAATCCATTAGTCCATCATCTCTTGGTCTCTGCTGCACTGTGAAGAAATGCAGTGTTAGTGTTTTCTCCAAACTGTCAAAACTAATACGCACAATGATATCAAAATAAATTTGTTGTATATGTCAAGTTATTATGCTGTGCACTTTAAACTTATCCAGTCCTGTATGTCAACCATATCAATAAAATTGAAAGAAAAAAATTAATTTGTTGTTTCAGAAGGGCTCAAGCTATTTCAACGATTTGTTTATGTAACTTCATAATACGTGTAAGTCCCAGCAAAGCTTCACATATCATTTTTTTAGGCTCTGCTGAATACATTTCATCCAAATTAAACACAAAATGATCCCTGTTTATCTGACTACCATCAGAAAAAATTTTCATGTTCTGAAATAACTATATATAGATTAATAAATGAAAATCACAACACCTATATCAACTGGACACAGCATTAAATGCAATAGTCTTTCCTTCTTCCTCCCCTCCCTTTTTTTTAAATATAAGTGCCTACAGGAGGAACACTCAGGGATTAAAATATGAAAAACAACTCTTCCTCTCCCTGAACAATTAAAAGCCAAAGCCATTAGGTAATAAAAGAGTAACTTTACAGTAGAGAAGAAGCCTGGTAGAAACCCCCTTTATCGAGTGATCAAAGGGAACACCATCAATAATGGGACAAACTGACATACTGCTCAATCTGATAAGGATGCTATGAAAGGAATTCAATGTCACTTCTGCAATATTCCTGTCGAAGATGCACGATCTGTATTTATCATGAGGGAACTAAGACAAACCCACATCACGAACCTAATTCTACAATAGTAAATATCATCTTCAAAAGTATCAAGAAAATGAAGGAAAAATTGATTAACTGTTTAAGAGAAAAGGAGACCAAAGAGACTTGAAATTAAATACAACATTTGATTTGGAAATGGATTCTTTTGTTATAAAGAACATTATTATGATAACTGGCAAAATTCAAATCTGGTCTGAGGATAAGGATAGCAGTAATGCTGAACGTGAGTTTCCTGATTTTCATGATTACAGTGTAGTGATGAAGGAGAATGTACTTGTTGGCAGTAAATACATTCCATTTGAAGATGATGGGGCATCTATTCTCAAAAGGCCAAGGGAAAAAGTTTGTGATTGCTTCAAATTTAAAAACTTTTTAAAATACGAAAACAAATCATCTTAGAGAGTTTTTGGCGGAGTTCTTATTGTCTAAAAAGTAGAAGTATTTGAAAGAACGTGGGCATTGGAACAGAAGGCCTAGGTTTTAATCATTAGTGTCATCCTTGTTAACTGTATGATCTCTGAGAAGGTACTTTATCTCTCTCAACCTTATTATTCTTATAATTGCAAAGATAAAAGAATGTATACGAAAGTGCTCTGAAGCTATAAAGTGCAATACGATCCTTAACTATCAGTATTGTTTAAAAGTCTGTAGTTTTAAGCTTTAAGATTCTGCCCTTCAGTAGAGTTAGATGGATTACTTCACTGATTTTAGTATTTAAATATTGTTACAAAAACTGCTGGACTTCTCAGCTTCAAAAGAAGTACATGTATTGGATCATCAGGAAAGTCATGATGTATTTTTCTACGTTTTTCAATGCAAAAATGCATCATGACTTTCCCAACGACCCAATATTTTTAGAAAGTAGTTTTCTAAAAATAGGTTGCTTAAACAAAAATCCATACATAATTTATTTGTTTCATAAGATAAAATTTTATTCTATTGATGTCATTTTTGTTCATATACCAATATTTATGAGCCACTTCTGAATTATCTACTTGCTGTGAGATTTTCTTTGTAAATATGGTCTTCCATGTTTATTTCCAAGTATACTATAGGTACCTTGAACCTTCAAGTATGTAGGCCAACTCCTATGTTTATATTTTACCCAGTACATAAATGAGAGCCTCAAATATTGCTACACCATTACTGACCATTTTTCATACAATAAGTATTAAATTATGGACCCTGAATGGACCATTGTTATAAATACCAAGATAATTAGATAAATGAAGATTTAATTCTTATTAGAAATTCTGGATCACTACCAAGATATTCTTATATAAGCTTTTTATTGAACTATTCCACATCCCAATCAACTTTCATTTTGTTAATTTCCTAATGCTTTCAGCAAGCTTCTATTTTCAAATTATTTGAGATAAGCACAGCATTAAGATCCAATGAAGGTGAAAAGCATATGACCTAGCTCTCACCCCACTGAAAAAATCAGCATTTTTAAATGTAATTTAAACCATCTGTATTAAATTTTCAAAACTAACTTTCTATTCTATGTATGAAGAAAGTATACAAGTGGAAACACTTATTTTTTCCATGGCATTTCAGTAATAGTAAAATTAAAGAAAACAAATCACCTTAACCTCTTTTTGAATTTTATTATTCTAAAATGGTTCTATGAAAATGTGACAGATATAAAAATAAATTTTATAAATCCTCATTCAGCTTCTAACAAATTTTGCATTAATGCTCATTTGGCTTTAAGATTGTAAAAAGACTTTCCTTTAGATAACCACTATCCTTTTACAAGGAAGGCAAAGTAATTGGAGTCCTTCTCTCAGATTAAATTACTTCCTTTAATTAAGTTAGACACTTACATTTTGCCAATTGCTGGTGCAAATTATTCAGTGTGTTCATCAGATTTTTACACGGTTTCTTTGGGAGTATCTTCCAGGCTACATTTTTCTTGTCACCAGTTCTGAAATGGTAAAAATAATATATTTGTTTGATAGACTCTTTTGGGAGAGGGTGGGAGTGAGAAGTATACATTTGTTATATATAAAAAAGGAAAAAGAGAAAACACATTGAACAAAAAATAAAACAAAATATTCCAGTTAACAAGAGGAAAATACTACTCTGGTAAATTGGGATCCTGAATACTTAAAATTAATTTATATGAGGGTAGAACCTTGCATTAATTAAATGTAGCTCAAAAAATTCTAACTATGTTAGTACTGAGTAAATTTCACTTGCATTGGAATCATGCTGGAACTACAAAATTTAATGTGATGGTCATTACTCTTAAACCCCATTTAAGAGTCTTTAGACACCTAAATATTGGGAAAATACTACTATGGGATTTTTTTCTTATAGGCTTCCAGATAAAACACTGTAGAAAACTTTCAATGAACTTACGATCCATAAAACTTATCAAAATACTTTGGTATATTTAATTATTTAGTTTCTTAGTTTCCTAAAAGTATAAGTAAAATTTATTTTTGTTTCAGAAAGAAATAATCTATAATATTAAATTAGTTGAATAAAGTATAACATTCTAAAATACTTTTTAACTATAAAAGAGGAGTGGTATCTTTGTTTCTATGAAAGACTTCTATAATCTCCTTTATTACAACTATTACAACACAGTTGCTCTTTTATATACGGGGTAGGGGAAGAAAAGATAATGGTGACACAACACCATAAAGTTTTTGGACTTAACTATAACTTTGCTGGTTCCATTCTTGATTTATTAAATCTTTATTTTTTATTTCAAAAGCAACAGATACTCATTTTAGAAAACTTGAAAAATGTAGGGAAAAAGAAAAAAAGTAAATGACTCATGCTCTAACCACCAAAGACAACAACATAGCACAGGTGGGTAGTGGAACTTGAACTTTTTTTTTAATGTTCCCTAAACTTCCCACAGAACAAAAAGGGCAAATATCACTTTGAAAACTAAACAAAGAAAAAAGAGAGGATGGGAAAGCTTAAGCTGACAAAGAACAACTAACTGTCTTGGATGCTACCCTATCTTTCCACAAATGAGAATAAAAGTACAGATAGGGCAGGGTCAAATTGCAGATGTCCTGCTATGAGGTTTTATTTCATTTATTATGGGAACATGGAATCCTACGTTACTTTGAGAACACAACATAGAAACACTGTTTACATTATTTTCTTGATAAAACTTTGCAACACAGCTCTCCCACTGTGCCTTATCATTCACTGTGTGCATGCCTTACTTGCCAGACTAGATTATGAGCAACTTTAAAGCTTGATTTGCCTTTTTATTCCCAGTGCCTAGCAGAAAAGGGCACTCATGATATGTCTGTAGCATAAATGAATGACAAATATCTTGGTATCATTTCATTACATCTAATTATTATTTATTCAAGTAATTTCCTTCTCGTGCCCTTGATACGTTCACTCTAAAACTTGGCTGAGTAGGACAGTTTTATTTAGTACCTGAGTTTGGATCTATGCCTTCTGTATTTTTAATTATTGAAAGTTCATTTACAAGATTACTATTACATAGAAGTTAGCCAATAATTAGTGGTAGATCTATTAGTTTTGGAGTCAGATGATGAAGGTTTCAAAATCCAGTTCCGGCTGTATAAGCTACGTGCCTTTTGATAAATTACTTAAAAATCTAAGCTTTGGTTTCCTTATTCGTCAGAAGGGTTAATAAAAACTACCTCACAAAATACAGAGAATAATATAACTTAGGCTATACATACAGCTTTATACCTAGCACATATTAGATATTAATTTCCCTTTAGAAATTTCTTGTACTTCTCATATTCTGTATGACATGTATCTGACAGGGAGGGAAAAGGAAACCCAAAATTCCATACTCAGGATTTGTTTTTCTTTCAAATTTCAGTTTAAGGCTCCAGAAATTCTGGATGAAGGGAAGTAGAAAGCTGTTAGTTTACTAATTTAGTCCTCCCATAGGTTTGTAAGGACAAAAATATCAAGAAGGAAAACTGATGAGTGCAAACGACTCATGTTTCTTTGATTCTTTAACTTGTTAATGATCAAAACAAAAAGATAAAATAAGAAAAAATTATTTTAAAAAATTGAGGGAAAGTATAAAAAGAGGAAAAAAAGTAATTTATTACCATAATAAACAGTGTATACTCATTTACCATTCTTAATTTCAATTTTTAAAAACAATATGTCATGTAACATTAATAACTGGCATAGAAAAGAGATACTACTTTAATATTTAAAGACTTAAGTATTCCTGGTAAAGAGTGAAGTGTTCCTTGTAATGAATCTTTGACTCAATCGATCCCACATGTAAAATGGCTTTTATGCACAAAGTGCATCACATATTTTCTTGGTTGGGCTTTCTCTGATCAAAAGCTTTTTGACAGCATACATGCTTTATAATAGAATAAAAATTTTCTAAACTTTTTTGATGATTTAGGTACTTGAGGTTTTGACATATGACAAAACTAGAATTAATATAAGATTTCAGAATTAAATCAAAGGCTTACTATAAGCCATGCTTATTAAAGATGAAGAAAAACCTATTTCACATATACATTTAAGTTGTAAAAAGCAAACTAGATTTTGGGCCTTACTGATAGACTAACTTGTAGTTATTTTAAGTCTGTCCTGAGTCAATGTGGTGACTGCATCCATTTCCTCTTCCCTGAATAGTATAAATATGATTAAACTGAAAATAAGGGATAAAAGAGAAACACTGAATTATAAAAAAAGCTATAAAATATATAGCTCCAGTAGCTACAACTTAAAAGTCATTCCAATAAAAAGGTGGAAACATAAAATTCTTACATTCCTAAAGTAAAAAAGGGATAAAATTATGTATAATTTAAAAGTTGTTTAAAAAATTTAAAAATTATATCAATTTTGCTATGAAGTATTAGTATTCTAATAGTATCACATAAGACTAGAAATAGGATTGAAATATTAATCAAGGAATAGTGTTTCAATTCAATTTGTGATTTTACCCATACTCATCTGACTAAAGGGAAATAACCTTTTTCTATTTCTAACCTCAATTTCCCTTCTGCTAAATTTCTAAGGAACTATAAGATTGTGTTTCTTAAATATTTAAAGATCTGAGGGTGAAAGGTATATTTTCTTTCCAATAAAACCTTCTCTAATACCCTAAATCTATTGCATCAAAGTATATAGTAAGAGCTGGTTCAAAGATGGTATTAACTCCAAATACAAAAATAATATAGCTCAAAAGAACTTCTAATGAGTATTCATAAAATACACAATTACACACATACACTATGAAGTTGTAAATTATTGGGTGTAGAATCACTAAAATGTACTTACTGAGAAATAGTGTTGGTATCTAGGTCAACACAACTAACATCTGGTGGAGGGTCATAGAGATCAAAGTATCTTGAATCAATTCCTACTATGAATGGACATGGTGCACTCAAGACATCTGCTAAAGCCAGTGGGCAAAGTGGAACATACGGGCATGGCCAGTGGAAAGGGAAAATCATCTTGGATAGACAAAAGATAGGAGGATATTTAGCTGTTTGACACTGAAGCATAATTTATCAGTATACACAAAAAATTATCTTTTAAATAGTCATACCTAAAGTCTAATGCTTGATAATGAATTAAATAATTACAATTAGTGTTAATGGTCAGAAAATTAAAATTGTTTTCACAACATAAAAATTCATTACTCTATGAATTTTAGTTAAGCATTAAAATAGCTTTAAATTATATGAATAAATTGGGTTTAAAACAAAATTGATGGCCAGTAAGAAACTACGATACTCACAGACACTAATGCTTCTGTCACACTAGTAAGCACAGAAGGCCGTAAGGAATGGATGAGAATCTTATGTTCTGTTACTGCAAACACCAGTAGTGTCACAGCATTTTCAGGCCCTAAATTCTGAAGTAGTGTTGAAAAGTTGCCACCGCTGTAAATCCAAACAAAAATATATAATTAAAAAAATAAATATCCAAACACCTCAGTATCCAAAATAATGAAAAGAAAGTTCATGATTAGGGGAGGATTTGTATTATATACTCAACTTTAAACATGACTGCTGCCCTTATGAAGGGAAAACACTGTATCAGAAACACACTATGAAAACAAGGAAGTTTTAGGAGGTTTCAAAATCATTCAATTCTTCTGTATTAGATTCAATATGCAAAATGAAAAGTCATCAGCTTTATTGTATATAAAATGACCTGCTATGTACATAATGTCCAAATAAAGAATTCAGTTTATAGAGGGATGCTTTGGTTGAAAGCAAATCCTTTAATGGAAGTTTTTTTTTTTTTTAACATGGTTCCTCTTCCACTGTAATTATCAGAAAAACGAAATGACTTACAGGTCCGTCTTCCATAAGGTAAATACATATATTAAAATTTAGATGTAGAAATAGATAATCTTTACTATTGTAATGATAATAGTAATATGAAATCAAGAGCTACCAAGAGATGACATACACAGAGCAAATTAATAATCAAAAGTTAGACCTTCTGTATAGTAACAAAATACAGAATTGACAAAGTAATTCAGTAAGCCAACCAGTATTTTGTCTATATAATGCTAAATAATTGGCTTCACTAAATGAACTATCTTTTAGTTGGTTTTATAAATTTATTGGGGTGACACGGGTTAATAAAATTATATAGGTTTCAAGTGTATAGAATTAACATTTTTT
This sequence comes from Hipposideros armiger, assembly GCF_001890085.2. NCBI lineage: Eukaryota > Metazoa > Chordata > Mammalia > Chiroptera > Hipposideridae > Hipposideros > Hipposideros armiger. Next base: position 407,839 of record NW_017731460.1, read on the forward strand.
AAATAAAGCAAAACTAGTAACAAAAGTCTCTTGAAGAAATGAAAACATGTCCACAAAAATTTGAGCATATTCATAGCAGCATTATTTTATTAATAGCCAAAGAGTAGAAACAACCCAAATATCCATCAACTGATGACTGATAAATAAAATGTGGTTTTCCATATACATTATTTGTTGGAAATAAAAAGAAATGAAGTACTGACGATACTTGCTACAACATGGATAAACCTCGAAAACATTATGCTAAGTGAAAAGCTAAACACAAAAGGCCACATTCTTATGATTCCAAGTTTATGAAATGTTTGGGACAGGCAAATTTGTAAACAGAAAGCAGATCAGTTGTTAACTAGGGTTGGGTGTGTGTGTGTGTGTGTGTGTGTGTGTGTGAAATGAAGGAGGGTAAACTACAAAGTTTCTTTTTAGAGCCATGAAAATGGTCTAAAATTGATTCTAGTGATAGTTGCAGAACTGTGAATATAACCAGTGAATTGTACAATTTAATTGGATGAATTGTATGGTATGTGAATTATACAGCAATAAAGCTGTTACCAAAAAAAGGGCCTAGGGTAATTTAGAATCTTTTTTACATAGTCTCAGTCAGTATTTCTAGTTTAAGTTAAATGTTAAGAAAACACTGGACATTTTGGTCTGAGACTTAGTGATGAAATAATTTGCAATTCTTACAAAATTAATGCAAAGATGGCAGCTGGTCTCCCTTAGGTATGTGCTACAAAAGAACTTAATTACGTTGTCACAACTCTGCTAGAGAAATTGTACAGATAATTAAATTTCAAGAAATTATACTCTAGACATTTTTCTAAACATGTTTTGTAATTTCTCTGAACTTTTAATGTGATAAAATATATTGTTCTACCCCATGGTTTAATATTTATAAGTATCTTCTTATTCTGAGGTTAAATTTAAAATTAATTGCATTTGCGTGTTCTTCAGAGGATATTTAAAACTAAAAAGAACTGTTTTCATAATCTACATACATATACACCTAGTTATGTAATAGTAAGTACTTAATAACAAATGAATACACAAAATACCAAACACTATTGTAAAAGTTTTTCTTTTTTAGGAACTGTAACCTAAATATTAAGTAAAAGGAATTTAGATAAGAAAGTTAAACGAGAAGTATTTTCGTCAACATTTGAAATTTTACCTAGGAAAGAGAGATAATGGCTAAATGTTACTTTAGCTCACACTAGATTTAGAGAAACAATTAGAAGTGAAGTTTTACTTGCCTTAGTGGAAGGGGTGAAGAAACAGGCTGACTGAGAATCAGATTATCATGTGGTGATAACTGGAAGCAGATTTAAAATAAAGTATATAAAATATAAAGATGAACTTTAAAACATCACTTTCTGATAAAAACATACAGACTAATGATGATGTCCATGAAGTTTCCATATATTCGTTTGTCAGTATAGGAACTGTTTAATCACTTACTAAGGTCCTGAAAAGTATGTCCTGATCACTGACCTCATGTGGCTAACTGTTCTTTTTCTAAATCCTGTTATCTTTTCTTCTGTTTCTCAGTCTTTTCCTGACGCCATTTTAACAAATTTGTATTCAAAGACTAAATTATTCATTTAATACCATAAAACCAGATTAGCAAACCTATGTCTTCCAGGGCAAATCCACAGGTCACCCGTTTTTATAAATAAAGTTTTATTGGAACTCAGCCATGCTCATTCATTTACATATTATTTATAGCTGCTTTTATGCAATAACAGCAGGGCTGAGTGGTTTTGACAGATAGTATTGCCTGTGAAGACTAAAATATTTACTGTTTGGTCCTCAACAGAAAAAATTTGCCAACTCTGCTATAAAACAAATCTTTATGTGTGTTCAAACTGAGTGTGTTATATATATTGTGGCATTAAACACCAATAAGTAAGACAGAGATGATATGTGGATATGCAGACTGATTATAAAGCTTATCAAAATGATATTTTTCTAGACATTTTATCTGTATCCATATAGTAATACAATTATTGTAATCCACATTTTCAAATTTATGTAGGTTTCTACAAATTTGTAAATATTTGCCTAATGATTTCTAATTTTGAATGATACCCATTAAGGGATGTGATAAATACAGTAAGGCACATATAATAATAATACATGAAATATTACATATATAAATCACTTCATAAATTATTACATAAGCAGAAACTTACATATCAAGAGTACAAACTAAAACGCAATGCAAACAAAAGAGGAAAGATGCAGTCAATTGGGAAAAGAGATGGGGAAAATAATTTATACTCCTTTTAAACTTCCCCCGTCACAAAGATATGAGCATTTCTTCCTGCAATATTTAAAAGCACAACTTTTTCTTCTATCTATTCTAATACATTTAACTTAGGGAATAAAGGTTAAAGGCACAAACTTTCAAATATTTAGAACAAATTTAAGGAAAGAAGTTCCTTTTTGTGTGTTCAAAATGTCTACTTTAACTCTGTAACCCTTTATTTAAAAGGAAACATTAGTCATCTGAAAGGGGTTTAATAAAACAATAAGGGCCCAAACTCCAAAACAAAATAGCAACTGATTCTATTTTGATCTCATTTGATTTTTCCCCCAATTAAAATTGTTATTCTTATGTTACATTTTGACAGAGCCAATATTCATTCAACAGGGCACTCATATCAAGAAAATCTTACCTGAACTAAAATCCGTGGTCTCTGAGGAGATGGAAAAGGAACTTTATGCATAAAATGAGAAATATGCCTTAAAAACAAACAAACAAAAAGCCAATTGATTCCAAAGTACCATATGCTACAAAGGTCAACATATCACAAGTCCAAGTTAAGTCAAAAGCTGTGTACCTATCATTTTGAAATCCCTAGTACTATGAAAACAAGTGAACAAACAAAAATCATTTGTCTCATTAAAAATGCTTCTACCTAAATCAAATAAATTCGCATATTAATAGTTACTCACATTCAACAATGTTTATGTTATCAATGTCTAAAAAGTGATTTTAACTTCTACCTCTGCCTAAGTACATAACATACAACATACCAGAGATGTGGACATTACCAAAGAAGCTAATTCTTGTAATATACTTTTTGGTCAGCTGCTCATATTTTAAAAGTGAAACACCATTTATAGTGCTCCAGAAAAATGAAAGAGCTTAACTGTTTCTAAAAGATGAATAATATACAGACACACATCGTTTCATTGTGTTTCGCTTCACTGCGTATTTTTACAAACCGAAGGCAAGACACTCCACCAGAAAAAAGATTGAGACTTGCTTATCGCAATACTCATTTTATTATAATAGTGGTCTGGAATGAAACCCTCAATGCCTCCAAGGTATGCCTGCACTTTCTATTAACAATAGGTTAAAAATTCTATTACTGATTTTAAGGTTTTTTGGGGTTTTTTTCCCCAGAAGAAAACAGATAAACAGCTAGACGAATGGGTTTTGTTTTGAATACTATGGATAAAAAAACGCCATAGTAAAAAAAATTTTTTTTTTTAGGAATAAGTTATTTTATTTCTGCATTACTTTTAAAACATTATTTCAAAATCATCTTGGTTTCAGAACTGAGATAAATTCTACCAGATAGAGAACATTAGAAGAGAAATTTACAAATTTTACAAACACGTTTCGACTGCCAGACACGGGAATTATAAAAAAGCCACCTACTACCAGTTTCTACCATGAAGATACTCATCAAGCTAAGAAAAAAAGGAGAATGCGTTCCAGAGGACCCACATTTGCTTTAATTATCCTTGAAGTAGTTAGAAGAACAAAAAACCATTTTTATAATAATATTAAGACATCACTTGCCTTTTTCACTGTGTTGATATTTGCACTTGTGGTGCAAAGTATTGTGGATAAAACTGATAGCATCTTACTATGAATCAAGGCAGTGGCACCAAACTGTATCAGTAATTGTTATATTCAGTTTCACTTACGAATGTCTTTGATGAAACAGTAAATATTAATTTTACTGCAGTGTACATTTTTGAAATTATTTGTGTGATGAAATGGGAAGTATGCATAAAGCTTTTCTGCTGTACATAGACGTATGATGGTTGTCTTGAGGAAAAGCACTTGTGTGACTGAGTTATAAGTGAATCAGCTGTTGTTTTTTTCCCCACTGAATGCCATTTTTCCTTGAAAGAACAGCTGACAAATTAAGGTTATCTAGTGTTGGGTATTCAGCATATATTTTCTATATAAAATGAATGAAGCGTGCCTTTGTTTCAAGAAAAATAACTCACAGTACTTGTCACCAATAATGAAATACAGGCTTTCAAGAGAAAATTAGAATTTTTGCCACCATGAACTTGACAACTTCTCAATATTCAATAATTGTTTTTTATGAGATAGGTGGTAATATTAACAAATGTGATTTTCTTTTAGTATTGATAATGAAATATATCTACATTAACTCAATAACCAGTATTTTCCAAATAACCAATGTACAATGCTACCAATCATGCATATGTAAAAGTTCCACTCAAAGAGTGAGAGAAAGAGATTTTCATATAACAGAGATAGGAAGTTAATCACTAAAGTTTCAGATTCCACCTTGTAAATGACTTATAATCCTTGCAGGGCATTTTGTCCTGTCAAAAATGTGGAGACATGCTCTATGCTAAAAGGTCCTTGATATTTGGTCCTATGAAAAATGTCCATAAGCATATTTGGTTCACACCAAATTGTCCTTGATATTTGGTCCTGTCAAAAACGTCCATGCTCAGGGTGACAGTTAGCTAAGTTGGTTAGAGCGTGGTGATGGTTCAATCCCCGCATGGGCCACTGTGAGCTGTGCCCTCCTTAAAAGAGTCAACTATGCCATTGTAGAATGAAAGCAATGTGTAACCAATGACCATGGCTGGTCCCTCCCGCCACCCCCCTACCCCCCAAAAGTCCATGCTTAGAAAACATCCCTGGGTTCAAATAGCCCATAACATTTATTTATACTTTTGGTTTACAGGATTAATATATAAAAAATACTATCATGTCTTATTGGTCCAATAATTGCGTTGTGGCTGTATTTCCAATAATAACCCTTCTTGCCTCAGTAGCTGAGCTGGTAATGGTACGCAGGTTAGGTAGATGGGTTGGCGTGAACCAAATATCTCTATGGATGTTTTGGACAGTACCAAATATCAAGGACCTTTTGGCATGTACCAAATATCTCTGTGGATGTTTTGGACCAGACAAAATGTCTGCTAATTCCGAAAGTAAATTATACTTGTCAAGTTTGGGTGCAGTGACAAAAAAGGAAATCCACATTTTTCTGAAAAGGCTAATCAAGTGCCCTCCATTTCCACTTAGATATCTGTGTGAGGCCTGGTTATTTTCATATTGCAACAGATTAAATACAGAAATATATATGAGAACTTACATATGTTCAATTAAGTCAGACATTAGAGATTTGCAAAAATGTAAAATGAAGTCACTTTTCTCACTAATTATTTTTTGTTTTGGAAAACAGTTATTCTTAAAGTAAATCCCTAAAATTTTAAAAAGAATAAAGAATGCTTTTATCTAATTTTTCCTTTGAATTCATATCTAAAAACAGTAAGGAATATTTTTAAAATTTCATAATAAATACAAATTATATGTAAATAAGAATTACAAAACTAGTAAAAAAAATTCCAATTAGGATCTCCAAATTTCACAAGAGCATCAATAAATGAAACATTTTATTTTGTTAGAGATAAACTTATTTAAAATAGCATGACTATAAAAGTATAATAGAGAAATATTCCTGATTGAAACAACCAAACTTTTTTTCAAATAACTCTTGACAAATCTAGTTTCCATATAAAATGTAGTAAATTATCAGTACAGATATACCAAACATAATGGAAAGATCTGCCAAATTTTGAACACAGAATGCTTCTAACTTACTTCTCAATTGGAAGGACATGTGGTCCAGAGATGGAATAACGATACAGAAAAGTCAGAAATTTCCTGAATGCATCAAAAAAAGGCCAGTGAGAAAGAAGACAGATGCATTTATTAGTGTGAATTGTTTTGGAATCATCAGACTTCCCATCTGCCAATGATGCTAAACCCAAAAGAAGTCTCTGTTTTTCTGTGAGATTCTCCTCAGGATATGGTTCATAAAACTGAATAGCCGCACCATAGACCTAGAAAACAAGTAATATATTTACTAAATACACCTTATATCACGTATTCAAATCACATCATTAGTTAAATATTTAATGGACCAGCCATTATTAGCCAGGCCATTATGAACTATTACATGCCTATGAGTTAGGCAAGGTTCCAGGTACCAGGAATACAGTAGTGAACAGACATCAATCATTCTTTGCTTTCTTGCAGTACATTAAAAAACAAAATTTAAAAACTACACAAGCGCTACTCTCACATCTCCTTATTATTAAAAAAGAGGTGTTTCAATTAAATTGCATTTGTTTTATAAACAGTAAAAGCAATTGTATCAATATTCTCTATAAGAAAGTGATTGAAAATATGTAGTCAATGGGACAGAACTATAAATAAGGAAGTACAAATCCAACTTCAGGCAATTCACTGAATTTCTCTAGACTTCAACTTCTCAATCTATAAAGTGAGGATATTAGACTAGATGTTTTCCAAGGTCCTTTCTACCCATAATAGTCTATTATTCTAAACAGCACTGCATATTTAACAATGTCTTTTAAAGCTTCTGTTATCACAGAAAATGAAGCACTGACGGATCATCATTTGATGATAAAAAAAAATCTTTCACCATATCCACAAAAAAAATTTGGGTATATGAAACAGAATGAAAATTTTCTTTTCCTATGTCCCTGGATATAGTTATTTTAACCAAATGGAAGAGTTATGTATAAGATTCAATTTAATCAGGTTTTTTTTCTACTGTTCCTTGCATTATATAAAACTTAAGAATTAAAAATGTACAAGAATTTTGCAGATAGCATTTGTTAAAACACATTGTACCTTTTCAGCTGAGGCTCCAGTTAACACAAATGTAGAAAACACAGGGAGAGGGTATTTGCTATTTGGTGGCCAACATTCAATAGTTGCACCCATTGGTAAACAAAATAGGGGAACAGATTCTGGGAGTGAGAATGACTCATAATCTTCTTGAGGATATCTACAAATTAGACCTATAAAAACAACAATAAATATTAGGTCATCATCTCTTGAATTTAGGTGCTTATAATTTGAATGATGCTGAAATACTTTCTTATTTAACACATATGGGAGACCAAAACATTACCTATATGTTCATCAAATAACTGAATGCTTTGGTAGGATTCATATAGATTTTAATGCTCAAACATTAAAACTATTCATATTAACTGCTTAATTTATCAAGCTTCATTCACAAAGGCTAAGTAAGGCAAACAAGAAAAGATTATCCTAAAGAAACATACATAAATACACACACACTCAAAAATTCAGTTTGTGGTCACACTATCTTAAAGCACATTAATATACTATTTTTTTGAAATTGTCAATATGGTTACCTGCATATATCCATTTCGTCAGCTCTCAATAACTTTCCTTTGGGGGTTTTACACATTAAAATAGATATCCTACAGGAGTGTATACGTAACTTCTAGCACAAACACAAGAAAAATGCTAATAAATATAGAAGAGTCACATATTTACAATATCTTCAAAGTAGTATCAACTCAAGCCTGGCTTTTGAATAATCCCAAACTCAATGAAGACTGAGTTTCAAGTGGCCTATGATTTCATGTTAAATAGACTAGTCTAGAAAGTGATCCAGGAATCTTCTATTGAACACATCCTCCAAGCAGTCTCATAACGGATTTTTTGTGACTGGAAATAGAAAAAATGTTCCCTACCTTGAACAGTAAAAGTCAAGTGGAAACCATCACTAGATATGCCCATAAAGACAAAAGTGATAAACTGGGAATACCAGTGGTTGGTCTGCCACTAATATCTGTGTGATTTTGGACAAATCATATACCTATAAGACTCTGGTTTTCTCATCTATAAAGTGATATGAACCAGATATACTACGGTACAAGGCAGTTCTAAAATTCTCTAATGATATGCTAGCCAGTCAGCAGATCCCATGAGGATCTATTAGGTTGTCGGAAAAGTCATGACTTATTTTTTCTGTTTTTCGTTTCAAAAATGTGTCATGACTTTTCTGACAACCCAGTAGTTAACTGTTCATTACTCTATCAGATCATGAGGCAACAGTATAGAATTTAAGTAAATACAGAAATACTGATGAATTATAGATCCTAAAATATCAAAGGTAGAAAGAAAGCTATAAGTCTAGGACACTGATTTTAGCCTATCT
>NW_017731460.1:416158-417978 GCF_001890085.2 Hipposideros armiger
ATTTACTATTGTAAAAATTTTGTTTTATTTATCTATCTATCTATCTATCTATCTATCTATTTATTTATTTATTTATTTTCTTATTAGCTGAGCCATCCTGCCACCTGTTGGCAGCTCAGCAGCTGCTCAGCTCGGGCCGGGACTCGAACCACTGTTGCTCAGAGCTCACACTCTTGAGCGAGCTCTTAACCAACTGAGCCACTCGGCCGGCCCCTAGGACACTGATTTTAAATATATATTATTTAAAAGGCTGAATCTGCTCTTTTGTAAATAAGATCAGTATGTTTGATATTTTGAGGTTTCTGGTAATTGAAAATTTCAACTATGTATTATAAAAAAGTCATAAATTAGTTTATAATATTTCAGATTATGAAACATAATTACATGTGAATTATAGATCTAAGTATAAATATTAAAGAAACACTAATTTAACAGGAAAATATTTTGCCACATTTTCTACTGACTTTAAAACTTAAAGAGAACATCTACTTATTATTTATTTAAACCTAATGTTTAAAAAAATCCCACATTCTTTTAATATCAATCTTCCATTAAGCAGTCAATAAATAAATGGATGATAGCAAAACAGATTCAAAAGGCATGGGTTGTAGTTCCAGTTCTAACACTAACACGCTGTAAGGTAGTTTTTTTTCTTTCATCTTACTGGCCCCCATAATACATTTACATATTAAGTATCCAATGAAAAAATATACTTACCAGCTTTGTAAGATATAGTGTTAGTCTTTGCCACCGATTTTTTATAACATAAGTATACTGCTGATCCCCACTGAATCAAAAAAAAAGAAAATATCATTTAATTTTAAAGGTTGGACCTTAATAAAATGGAACCTCTTCGATCTCTCCAGTATATATTATCTAAGATGTAACGGATTTCTGTTAGCTATTTTCAGTTGGTTATTTTGTCAGCATTTTTTTGAAGTTATTGCCCATTTATCTCTCAGAAATAAAACATACTTTTCTCTTGCAACAGCAACATGAGGAAAACTTCACGCTTTAAAATAAAACTATCCACAACAATTTTAATTTTATTTTAAGTACAAACTTTGGGCAGAAATGATAAACTAAGAAATATTTACTCATGTGTATACCTTCCTTTGATTCTACAACCCCTTTCAAATATTTCAAGATTTTTCTACAGTTCTTTACACCAAAACTCAAGAATTTAATTTGCCATATTCATTTCCTTATTTCCTATTCTCTCCTGAATCCATTCCAAATCAGGTTTTAAACCCACCAATCCTTAAAAGAATACCTTATAAACTTTAACGATGCCAAATCTAATAGTTGATTCCTAGTCTTCATCTTATTCAACCTCTCAACAGATTTTGATACCACTAATGACTCCCTTCCGGAAACATTTTCTTTTCTTGGCGTTTTTTTTGTTTGTTTTTTTTAAAGATTTTTACTGGGGGAGTTGGGGGTATGGGAACAGCGCTGGGGAATTGGGGAAAAGGGAACAGACAAGTTGCTGTCATTTTGTTCTTCAGTCCAGTTGTGGAGGACGTTGCTTCACTGGCCCAAGTTGGCACCATCATTGCGCTCTTCCTGGGCAAGGCAGATCAGTCATCGGCTTCTGGACGGCCGCTCACTGTAGCTGCTGGCCGCTCACGCTGACTGCTGGCCACACACAGTAGCCCATCACAACCCACTGCAGCAGGGGCTGCAGCCTACGCCGTCGCCGGAGACTCAAGGCAGCCCAGGTCCAGCTTGAGCTGTTGTTCAGCATCTTAGCTGTAGAGGGCAGTGTCACTGGCTCTCATATGTGGGATCCGAACCGGGGCCTCTGGCGTCCCAAGCCA
>NW_017731460.1:420823-424908 GCF_001890085.2 Hipposideros armiger
CTGAAGAACAAAACGACAGCAACTTGTCTGTTCCCCTTTCCCCAATTTCCCAGCACTGTTCCCATCCCAATTCCCCAATAAAAATCTTTAAAAAAAAAATGCTCTCAAGGAGTCAAAAACTGAGGACAGAGTCCCAAATTTGCCAAGAATTAGCTGTGTGAATCAAAGATCTAGTTTTTTGCATTTTGCACCACATGACCACTCTTAAGTCCTCTTCTAGCTCTAAGATATTATGATTGTATTCTAAGTCAATCAAAGTCCAAATCATTTAAGTCTATCGTCCAAAGTTTAGAAACTAATAATTCTTGAAAACCCCTTCCATACATAAGCTTAATGAAGGATGGAGAGGTGGAGATTTTTTTGAGGCCAAAGCTGTAAGCCTGGTACAAAAGTCATGTAGGAACTTGAGGAAAGATTCAACATACATTTCTTCATGTCCACTAGATTTTTTTTTTCCTCCTGGTTTGGATTCCTAATAGATGGCTTTCATTCAAGCTACCTAACCTTCCAAAACAAGAGTAAGCTATATAATTATACTCCTGGGAATTATCAACACATCAGTAATTTAATCTCAACCACTTCCTGATTGTTTATATATACATTAGACAGAGATGAAAATAAGTTTCCTACATTCCATGTCTATGTTAGCTTTTCTGAGAGTTAGAATCATTGTACATCTATTACAAAGATCTAAATTTGCTTTTAATATCTTATAGTCAGTCAATGAAAACAAATAGTTAATAGATATAAACCACCACCCATTGTTTAAAAAAAGACATCAACAACTAAGATCAGGGAAGTTTCTCTATATTTAGAACTGATATTAGATTTAAGAATAAGAAAATAAACATTTAACAGGTTTTTACTTTGTAATGTTTCTTAAAAGTACTTAAGAGGAGCTTGAACACCGGGATAAAATATGAGAGTTCTTTCTTGCTGTATATCTACTATATCTTAATAAAACTGAAAAGAAAAGCTTTTTCCCTGACATTAAATACACATAAAAGGGACTAGTTAAGCAGAGTTAGCCAAAGGGTGTAATTAATAATAGCTAACATTTACATAGATAGCACTTACTATGTGTCAGGCACTAGCCTAAATTCTTTAAAAATATTAATTTAATCTTCACAAATAGCTGTGAAACAAAGTGCTACTTTATCCTTATTTCATGAATGAGAAAACTGAGGCACAAAGATTCAAGGAACTTGTCCAAGACACACATCTGGAATTCAATAGCTGGAGTCCATTCCGTTCACCCTATGTTACATTGTTCCTTTATTCTTTCAGTAAATAAATGACCAGTAATGTTTAGGGTAAGGAAAAATTCAAACTCCTATCTCTGGTTTTAGTTTCAGTGCAGTAAATCCAACTTGAACACCTTGATTAATAAGACCTAGAAATGGTTCTAATGACATTTTCAATTTGCTTTGTATCCAAAACCAACACATTCACAAAATAAATGAAAAATTCACCAATGGTAAAATGGTAACTATCTGTGAGCCTGTATAATCTTGCTAAACTGCCAGATAGAATCTGAAATGATGGTAAGCTGTACATCCTATCATGGAAGAGTTTAAAAATCCCCTTGCCATCACTATTAGTACCACCTAAGGCCTGTAAAACTCTATTTGCTACCGTGATCATCTTCTTCCACTAAATTTTTCTAACTCTCACATGTCATCACTAAATCAAAATAATATCCAAGGATGGCATAAAAAAATAGGGTGTTTTTAATACGAATGGTTGTTGACAAAAATGGTCATCTAATTAGGGGTCACATAGCTACAGATAATTCTTTTAGGATATAATTTAGATACTGTCAATATCCATTTTAAAAGTTACCTAAACATTTTAAACAAATACTGCTACTATCTTAAAATTATATATTTTTCTTTAAAAGAAAATTTAGAATTCAAAGATATGCTTATAGATAACAAGCTAACACAAATATAGTGCTTTCTTATACTAGCACTGGGACACGGTTCTAATTCATTTAATCATCACAATAACTTATAAGGTAAATGCTATTATTATCCTCATTTTAAAACTGTGAAACAGGCACAAGGCCACACAGTAAGTGTTAGAGAAAGGACTCATAACCAGACGCTCTGGCTCCAGAGTCTGTGCTCTGAACCACTAGGCTGAGCTGAACCACTACAGAACATAGATCTACTTAATTTTACTAAGGGGGTTCAAAAGCATTTTCAGGGTCTTGAAATTTGCATTGTATCCAGCTACATATCAATACACTCCAGTTCTTCTTCTTTTAGCTTTATCTAAACCTTCAGTTTTTCTCAGGTTGCTAGCTTAAGAGAAGAGAGGATAAATCATAGTTTTAAAAATCAACTGCCTATGAAAACTTAATAAAAAATGAGATGTATGTACAATCTTTTAGTTCTTAGCTAACTGTTAATAGTTATAACATGACAATGTATTGGGTCGTCGGGACAGTTATGACGTATTTTCTATGTTTTTTAATGCAAAAATGTGTCATGACTTTCCCGACAATCCAATATGTATCTGTTCTAGGATTATTATGAAATTAAATTTAAAAGTTTGTGATTAAAAACCCAACTGTTGACAAAATTATTTTTAAAAAAAATCAATCCTTTTATACTTTGCTCAAAGGAATATAAATTGGTTAAACCTTTCTGGATAAAAATCTTAAAAGCAAACACATGCATTGATCCAGAAATTCTAGGACATATAAGGAAATAATTAAGTAAGAACAGTTTCATGCAGAACAATTTTTAGGAGTTTGGTTCTGGAGGCTTATAGTCTGGGTTTTAATCTTGGTTCAACTACTTACTGAAGGTATGACTTTGGGCAAGTAACAACCTTTTTAATTCTCAAATTTTTTTTTCTGTAAAATGGGAGTAAAAATACCACTCCAGGTGGTTGTGAGGATTTCACTGAGTTAATAATAGATATGAAATACTTAGAATGTGTATAGCACATAAGAGCTCAATAAACCTAACTTCTTTTATGGAAGATTTAGTTGTAACTAAATATAAAATCTTTGCTTGAAATATAAAGAAAAATTAGAAACTAAATATCTTACAATAAAAGATGGAATAAATAAGTTGTGGCACATCAATTTAGTGCAGTAATATTTAGCCATTCAAAGCTATTACATGTTACAAGATACTCAACCTCCACAATAAAAAAAAATGCAAATTAAAATTAGAACAATTTCTTGCTTATTAGTCAATAATTAAAAAGGGATTGAGGCATGGCAGGGTGGCTCAGCTGGTTAAAGTATGTGCTCTTAACAACAAGGTTGCCAGTTCAACTCCCGCATGTGCCACTCAGCTGGCCCGGGAAAGTGTGTCCTTATTCAGTACAACTGCTGGGAGTATATAAACTGCCACAACCTTTTAGAGCAATCTGTCAACACTTTTCAAAATGTATCACATACTCATGAACCCATCAGTTCCACTTATAATTATTTATTTTTCCAGAGACACTTCAGTAAATATACAAAGAAAAAGGCACAAGATTGATCAAAGCAGCATTATTGGTAATGGGAAAAACTGGAAATACTTTGTATTCATTATTCTTCACTTGTAGTTTCTGGAATACTATACAATTATTAAAAGATAAAGTAAAGAGTTATACTAACTGATAAAGATGTATGATAGTGAAAAAAGCTTATATCAGAATACACAGAAATTCCCAATTTCCGGAAAATAAAGAATGAATTTATCTATATTATATGTATTCTACGTATGTGCACACAAATAGGTCTGGAAGGACACAAACCAAATTGCTAATTCTGGCAAAGGATTAAAAAGCATGGAAGTAGGAACAAGACTTTCATTTTTTACTTCATAGATCTGTAATTTGCTCCCCCTCTCAAATTTTTTTAAAAATACACATTTCTTTTTAAAATTTAAAACAGCAAAAAAAGAGCAAAGAGGGCTGGCCGAGTGGCACGATGGTTAAGAGTTGGCTTGGGACGCCAGACGGCCCTGGTTCGGATCCCACATATGAGGCCCAGTGACACTGCCCTCTACAGCTAAGATGCTGAACAACAGCTCAACCTGGAGCTGGGCTGCCTTGAGTCGCTGGCGACAGCGTAGGCT
>NW_017731460.1:425125-431683 GCF_001890085.2 Hipposideros armiger
AAAAAAAAAAAAAAAAAGAGCACAGACAAGAACAATACAGATCATTCACAGCCTTAAGGCTGCTGGAAGGCCTTTGGCTTTTATGAAGAGTGAGATGAGAAGCCATTAAGGATTGTAAGCAAAGGAGTGGTATGATCTAATTTGTTTTAAAGGATCACTGTATGAAGAACAGGTTGCAGGAAGCAGGAGGGGAAGCAGTGATCAGTTAGACCAGGAGTCTGGCAAACTATGGCCTTCATTTGACCCTAGGCCTGTTTTTGCACACCTCAACTAAGACCGGTTTTTACATTTTTAAAGGGTTGTTAAAAAAAAAAAAAGAAAAAAGATGAATATGCAACAGAGACTGTATGTGACCTGCAAAACCTAAATTATTTTATATCCGAGAAGAGGTGATGAATTAGAGAGGTCCAGGCTAGACACATATATTTAGAAGTCATCCACACATAGCTGTTATTTAAATGATTAGATCATCAAGGGTATGAATTTAGATGATGAAGATAAATGGCATGAGGACTGAACCTTGGGGTGGTACTCCATTGTGTAGAGGGGTTAGGTAGATGGCAAGGAATTAGCAAAGGCAGAAAAGGAACAATTTGTGAGGTAAGAGGAAAAAGCAAGGAGTGCCTAGAAAAATAATATATCTTCTCTTCCTGCCACTGTTTCAAGAAGGAAGAAGTGGGCCGGCCGAGTGGCGTGTTGGTTAAGAGCTGGCTTGGGACACCAGCTCTGAGCAGCAGGGCCCCAGTTTGGATCTCACATGAGGGCCAGTGAACTGCCCTCTACAGCTAAGATGGTGAACAACAGCTCAACCTACAGCTGGGCTGCGGTGAGTCGCCAGTGACGGCGTAGGCTGCAGCCCCTGCTGCAGTGGGCTGCCATAAGCTACTGTGTGTGGCCGGCAGCCAGTGTGAGCTGCCAAGAGCTGCCATGAGCGGTCGTCCAGAGGCCAGTGACCGATCTGCCTCACCTGGGAAGAGCGCAATGATAATACCAACATGGGTCAGTGAAGCAACATCCTCTACAACTAGACTGAAGACCAAAACAATAGCAACTTGTCTGTTCCCCTCCCCCAATTCCCCAAGAAAATCTTTAAAAAAAAAAAAAAAAAAGGAAGAAGTGACCATCTATGTCAAAACCTACTGAAAATAAGATGAAATGATCATTGGATTCAACAAGCAGTCTTGGTGGAATGGAGACACAAGCCTACCTGAAAAGAGTCAAAGGGGACATAATATAGTCAACTCTTTTGAGATGTTTTATGGTAAAGG
Source organism: Hipposideros armiger (assembly GCF_001890085.2). Taxonomy (NCBI): domain Eukaryota; kingdom Metazoa; phylum Chordata; class Mammalia; order Chiroptera; family Hipposideridae; genus Hipposideros; species Hipposideros armiger. The sequence goes on from NW_017731460.1 coordinate 426,394, forward strand.
GGAACAATGAAATGGGGCAATAGCTGGAAGGGGATATAAGGGTCCAGTTTTGTAAAGATGGGAGATACTGCAATATGTTTTGCATGCTGGAAGAAATAATCCAATACAGAGAGAAAAACTGATGATTCACAAAAAAGTAGGGAGAATTGCTGAAGTCATGTCCTCAAATAGGTAAATATAGAGAGGGTGCCAAAAAATGTATACACATTTTAAGAAAGGAAAACTGTACTAAAATTGTAATACTCAATATATACAGATAACAAAAGATGAATACAAGTCACATTTGACTTCTGCAATTATAAGAGGTGCTCAAAATGGTCACCATCAGCATCCATACACTTCTGATTACAGCAAACTACTGCTTGAGCAACATTGACCAAAATGTCCACCTGTATACATTTTTTTTGGATCTAGTGCACAAGTGGAAGGAGGAATTAACCTTGGTTAGTACATTACTTTTGCAGTAAGAGGAGGAAATTATTTTTTAATTAAAAAAAACCACCTTTTTTGCATAGTTCCTTTTGAAAGTACAACTAAAGTACTTTCCTAAAAATAAAATATCCAACATCTTTAAAAACATATTTTGAATTCAGTAATTGTTTTAGATAATGGTCTGTTCATCAGTGGCTAATTTTATCAGTGCAAAAGACTCACTTACCATACTGTTATTGAGATTCTTGTCAACTTTGCAGAATGTGTGTGGTGGACTTTCTCCTTTACTGGGTATAATAATACATATGTCTGTAACAGCCAACGTATTCTGAGTCATGTTTTCAGAGGCTCTTCGGTAAGTGATATAAATTTTTTGTGATGAAGTACTGCCACTAATATTTGCAGGGCGTCCATAGGGAGTACTCTGAATAATTTCACACCCTGGTTTCAATCTTTCTTTCCAGTCATATAAAACCCTAAAAAAAAAATACACAAATATAAAGTACCCTCAAAATATGAAACGTAATATTATCAGGTATCATGCACTGATTCTTAAATGTAGCAGATAATCCAATCTTATTGCAAGTTTGAATTGAACAGCCCCATACAAAATTAAAAGATAACTGTTTTCCCTACCAAAAATTAAAATAATGAAGAAAAACTCAGATTAATCTTTGCGCTTCTTAACATAAACCACAGAATGGCAACAATTAAGTGCAAGGCAGTTGTTTTAGTGCTTCATTAAACAGATTTATTTACTTACTTTTCATTTTTGTCTTTTAAACCAAGCATTTTCTTTAGAAAAAGCAAGTCTGTATTGTGTCCAAAGTGAACATTTTACTAAAGGCTCCTTTGCCAGAAGGTATACAACCTACTTGCACTTTTACCTCTAATATTTCCCTCAGGATTAAGAGGTAATTTTAGGCTTTCAAAAGAGAAAATAATCTCAAATCTATCTTTAATCAAAAGTATGGGTGAAAGGCATAAGCTTTTCCCTCCTTATTTACTGTGGTAAAATCATAGGCTTTTAATAAAGGGCGGGCCAGGCATCCATTCCTTAAATCTTTTAAATACTATATTTAAAGTACTTGGGGTCACAGAGAAAATGTCATGTTTGAATATTAGTTTATTCTTTCACAGAATTCACTGACTTGACTTTATTGCTAAGTCCTTGGCATCAGTAAAAAAAAAAAATAAAAAATTTAAAGGTCTACTATATTAAGTGTGTTTCTACATTTCCTATAGAAAGTGTAACAGGCAATGCCCCCAAAATCAATTGTATTCCCTTTTATAAAATCCCATTATACAAATAAAATTTAGTGTTAGAAACTGGCCAAATTATTCCTTCCTAATATAAATTTTAATTTCCCTTTTTGTCTTGGCTGTTAGCAAACAACAAAAAAATTTCTCAACATTTTATTTTGAAAATTTATAGCTAAGTTGGATACCTAATTAATAGCAACTATGTTTATCCTAGTGTTAGCTTAATTACTTCCTCCTCTTCCTCCTTTTGATGTTGCCTTTGTTTTGTTTTTTTAATCTTAAAAAAAGGCATTGTTACAGAGAGAAGTTAGACACATCTGAATTCAAATTCCTACCACTTCTTACTAGCTATACTATCTCAGGCAGTTACTTAACCTCTCTGAGCCTTATACCACTCAGCTATAAAATTAAAAAATCTAACTCCTAGGATCTTGATAGAATTAGATGAGTGTATAAAGTCTCCAAAACATTTCCTGGCACAGATGCTCAATTGAAAACAAGAAAATAAAAATACAACACACAGAATAACAACAAACCACCATTTATTACTTCAAATTCTTAAAAGATATGGAATATAAAATACACTTGATGCATAAGATACCTATTTTCCTTAATCAGGTATTGTGCTGTTGTCTGTATTTTCTATTATTATTTTTGATTTTTATATTGTGAGATAGCTTTTCTTATCTAACTAAACTATAAGCTTTTAAAGGCAAGAATGATATCATATTCTTCACAATGACAAACATATGAGGGTAGCTATAAGAGAGGCTAATTTATTCATTCCAGTTCAAGTCCTTTCCTATTGGAGAATCATCCTATGCTTGGAAAATTCCTCATCTCTACTCTAGGGAACTCCAACACCCTAATGAGAATCTGCAACATTCCCTTCATTTTATCCACAAGCTAAAATTCTGAAGATGGTCAGTAGTCATAGGAACAATTTACCTAATCTTTTGAAAACAAGATCTAATAGCTGGCTTACTTTCCCAAGCCATTTACTAAATATGTAAACTTCGTAGGAAGCAACACAGTAGCTGTTCTGAAACCAATTTAAATTTAATGCATGTTCAGCCATACAAAGGAATAAAGTACTGACACATACTACAACATAGATAAATCTTGAAAACATTATGCTAAGTGAAAGAAGCCAATCATACACACACAAAAACATATACAGTATGATCCCATTTATATAAAATGTGCAGAATAAGCAAATTGGTTCATAGAGATACAAAGTAGGCTGGTGGTTGCCTGGAACTGAGGGGGATCTGGAGAATTAACTAGTGACCAAAATGAGTACAGGATTTCTTTTTGGCATAAAACCGTTCTAAAATTTATTGTGGTGATAGTTGCATAACTCTATAAATATACTAAAAACTACTGAATTGTACACTTTAAATGGGTGAATTGTATGGTATGTGAATTATATCTCAATAAACGTGTTATATAAAAAAGGAGTCCCACCTTAAGTAACTAGCACTAATTTACCCCAAGATCCTTGTTTGATGTGTACAGACTTAAGCATCCATCTATAATTATAACTGATGCTTAAAAGCCATCCTTTTCTCATACTTCAAGAACAATTTAAAAATTTATGATAACACATTAATTTTCTGGTATTTTTCTGTAAATGATTTTCAAATTCTCTCCCCTACCTTAAACAGAAAGAAACTCAGACAAGATGAAAGTGCTAGAAACCTGTAGGACAAAGGGACCCTGAAAAGGTATCATGAACACAGTGAGAGAATATAGGATTCTGGATATAAATGTGTCTATTTTTCTAAAGTTGCCATATATCTATTAATGAAAAAAACTAAACAGTTAACTTCAAAATCTACAAGGCATATTATTTGGATCCATAACAACACTTATTTTTAAAAAAGACTTACCCCAGATCTGTAAGTGGAGGCTTATCTCGCCCTCTCCTATAGCAAAGGTAAATCTGTGGCCCCACAAGACTTCCATTATTGAGGTCGGCTGACAATCCAGTTGGGGTAACATCAATACACATATAATCCAGTGGCACTTCCTCCCCAAGAGATTTAATAATAACTGAAACATCTGTGATAGGTTCTTTTGGTTTAGCTACTTTATGACAGGCATCATTGAAATGAATTTCTTCTTCAAGAGGCTTTGAAACATCAGTCAATCCTGCTACAACAAAGTAGTCAGCAACTCGAGGCCCCTTATCTTCAATCATCTTCCATTACAGAGGTTACAATCTAAAAGAAAGTGAAAGATTAATATTTTCCTATAGTAAACCAAATAAATATAAGTTGTTTATGTGTAAATAAAAATGAAAAACTACAAAAAGGGCACTATTTTCTTGATAAACACATTAGTATTACACATTTTACTTTCATACGTAAAAAGTAAGCTTTTTCAAGAAATGGGAATACATTTAGTATTATTCATGATTATAAAGTAATGCCAAGAATTTCCATTTTGGGCAATATGGATGACTAGATTACCTAAGTAGACAGAAAAAAAAAACCCAAACCCACATCCTTTAAATGCATAGATTAATGTGTAAAAATGTAAGGGCGCAGGGTCCCAAAACAGTGAGGAAACCAAAGGCCAGATTGCATTATCTAAGCTGACACTTGGTGGGGGAAGTGTGCTGACCTCAGTAATCAAAGGGTTTGTGTTTTAAAAGGTATTACAGGGACAGATTACAAGGCCTTGGGACCACATAAGACTGGGAACTGCAGCTGAGACATCTGTGTATAGACAAGAGCCTCAAAGGACTATATCCCCAGTTAAAGAATGGATTTTAAAAATCCATCGACTGGTACAGGGAGATAAAGTTTGCCTCAACCTGTTCCCTGCTTTGAAGGGTAAAAAATAAAAACAGTCTCCTTTGCGAGTGTATAACAGGCCTACTCACACTTGGATTTGAGGTTTGACCTTAAGCCAGCTGCATGATCCCAGAAAGCTCCACACTGAGATATTAACAATAACCGTGTTCCCAGGCTAGTGATAACCCTGGGGAAGCAAATGCAAACCAGTTCTAGAGGGTATACCCTCAACTCAGGTTTTCCACACCTAAAGTACAAATGACGATGACTTCCTGTTCCAAAACCACAAAAACACACAAGGAAAAATCCACTCTGAATGAGTCTCAGCAAATACAACAAACAGAAGAACTTAAAACAATGAAAGGCATAGATTATTACAGGAATGCATGCTTATAACAAATTCAAAGAAAAAATACACAAAGTAAAATCCATCATGTATTTGCAAACACTTTAATTATAAAATCTCCTTCAGTTGTGTAGTATCACATCAACCTTACTTGTTTCTTTAACTAGGAGAATACACTCCCTCACAGCACTGTCATTACTTGTATAACAGTTATACAAAAAAAGTTTAATCTGAAACAGAAATTTCCCAGCATGTGTCTCATGCTAGACTTAGTTCCAATAAATGCAAAAAAAGAATTCCACGGGGCCGGCCGAGTGGCGTGATGGTTAAGAACTGGCTTGGGATGCCAGAGGGCCCCGATTCGGATCCCACATATGAGGGCCAGTGACACTGCCCTCCACAGCTAAGATGCTGAACAACAGCTCAATCTCCAGAGAGTCACCGGCGA
>NW_017731460.1:431935-434089 GCF_001890085.2 Hipposideros armiger
AAAAAAAAAAAATTCCACGGACAAACAAATTAGGTATATATACTACATATCTCTTTTGTATATTTACAATATAGAAAAATATTAAAGCTTCAGCAGTTCTTTAATAAAGGTACCTGATTAACTTTGCTTAACCCAGATTTCCCAAGTCTGTTTGGACAATGGATCCCATTTTCCCACTTAAGAACTAGAAAAAAATCCTTAGAAGATGCTTTAGAAGATGCTAGTTTAAAGTAAACAACCTTCTTTTGAGGATAAAATATTTGAGGGCAAAGAAATTCTTATGCAGTATGCTTGTTTAGGATACAATTATCACCATTTTCATGATAATCCCCAAACTCATTTAATTTTCTATAATTGCTAAGGTCATGAGCTTTCAGAATTTATGCTACATTTCTTGGAATCTGTACCCATTGCTCAAATATACTCTATAAATATTCCCATGATCGCTTAGGATACAAGCCTAAAGAAGGATCAAATGTTCCCATTTGTTTTCTTTAGATGTATATGGCTTCTTTGTAGCAATTCCCTTACATATAAGATTTCTGCACAAAATAATGGGCTTCAACTTTTCAGAAATGTCTCCTAAACTGATAGTAAAGCGAAAGAAATAACCTGTTCTCCTGAGAAGACTCTGTTATAAGTTGAATAGTCACTCAGTGGCTGCAAATAACAGGTGCTTCACAAAAACCAAGCAGTACCACCCAGTTAACCATCTATTCATTCTCAAAAAGTAGAAAAACAAAAGTACTTTTTAAAAAAGCACTTTTGTATTTAATTTTTCTTCATTTAATTAAATAGACAAAGAATTTTCAAGGACTGCATAGTATTTTATTTTATGAATATAACATTATTGATCTATTTCCTTATTGTTGATCATTTATTACTCTACGTATTTTGGAAATATTTTTTAAATGTTATGATGAATAACCTTGAACATAAACCTCTGGCTACAACTCTTTATTTTTTCAAGGATAAATTTATTGAAGTTGAGTTACTAAGAGTTACATAACTGGTCTCTATAAGTGTTTATGTGCGTTTGTGGTGTATACATTTTAAATTACCAGCTTTTGATAGAGCTCTTTCCTCTCTTCAAAATGAAGAGATTTAAATATTTTCCTTTTTCCTAGACTCTAACCTCACATTATTAAAACTAAAGCATACAGTCACTATTTCATACAATGCAATCTTATGTCTTGCTATGCAGAAAGAAGAGAACGAGAATGGATACAGTACTATTATAAAATAATAAAAATATATTTAATAAGGTCTGTTGAAAGCTACTATCTTAGCCATTGAAATAAACAGCTCTTATACTAATATGCAGATATTTGGGAGAAATCTGTAGGAAAATTAGTTTGTGTTAGATCTTTCTGGTTCACAAATTTTAATAATTTGTTTTCATTCACAACTGAATACAGTAAATACTAACAGGGAACAAATTATTGTTCTTCATCAATACATATATGAAAAGAACAATACATTTTAAAGTGGTGATAATATCCTCTTATATTTATTGACAGAAAAGTAAGTTATGCATCACTTCAGTTCTCTTGCCTTGTTGTTACTTTTCATTTGTTCATTTGGGGGCAGAGAGTGGTTAGGAAGGTAGGCAAAATATTTTAAGGCAGGGCTGACAAAGTGTATAATGCCAAGAACATAGCTGGCAGCATTCCAGGTGATTTCTTGAAAGGTCTAAATACTTTTTAATTCACTCATGAAGAATCTATAATTCTGAAAACTCACCTTTACTTTTTATTTTAAATCAACCGTTTTTAAAGTAAATTTGACAAAGAAACAAAAACTCATAGACACAGGCAATAGTTTAGTGGTTACCAAAGGCTAAGGGGTGGGGGTGGGGCATGGTAGAAGAGGAAAAAGGAGTTAAAATATATGGTGATGGAACTGACTCTGGGAGTAGAGCACACAATGTGATATATAGATGATGTATTATAAAAATGTACACTTGAAACCTATATAATTTTAATAACCAATGTTGCCCTAATAAATTTAATTAAAAATAAATAAATAAATAAAGTAAGTTTGAGGTTTAGAAGCTAGGGGGAAGGCATTGTTAAAAATTACAAGGCAGGACCGGCCGAGTGGCGTGTTGGTTAAGAGCTGGCTTGGGACGCCAGAGGGCCCCGGTTCGGATCC
>NW_017731460.1:435304-437286 GCF_001890085.2 Hipposideros armiger
GCAAGAGTGGAAATCAAAGGTAACATTTGAAGATATGTGAAAAACAAAAAATCTGAACATAAAAGTTTTACCAAATTATAAACTATTATGAAATGGTAAAAGGAGGAAAATGTCTTTCAGATAAAGCCTGATAAACAGTCACAATTTCAAGCCATATTATTTATATATATATATATATATATATATAGATGATATAGATAATATATGGCTAACTAAATGGACCAATTCAACTGCCCCTCACTCCAGTTCACTTAAATAAATAAGCTAGAAGAAATTTTCCTTTTTAAACGTAACTCCACAGCTAAGAACCTAATCTAGCTCATCTTTTCAAAACTAGAGACCCTCATTTCCATCTTTTCTAAACTTCATCTCTCATTTTTCTTCCAACCAAAGTAATTTATCTACTGTCCTTCAAATGTAGTTTTGCTTAATATACTACAGTATTTCCTCTTTCTAATCAATATATGTTCATCAGATTTTTCAAAAAAATAAATTTATGTGCTTTTCATTTAAACTTTATGAATTATACAAAATGGCAGAAAGAAAAAGAAATTCAACAACCCCATTCACAATAAAAAATCTGGTTTATAATTGACAATGTTTCCTTGTTTCCTTTGAGAACAGACAATACCTTTCTAATCCTCATACACAGTTATAATATAGAATACAAATATTTATATTTTATTTAATAAACATTTTTCTAACCTGCTATAATATTCATAATTATACTAAATGACTAATAATATTCCATCAAATAAAAATAGTATACACTACAACCAGTACCCCATTTTTCCATTCCCAGCTAGTACCCTAAATATGGTAGGTAGGCTTAAAAAATATTTGTTAAAAGAATGAATAGTTCATGGCCAGCCAAGTGGCTCAGTTGGTTAAGAGCTCGCTTAAGAGTGCACGCTCTGAGCAACAGGGTTGCTGGTTTGATTCCTGGCCCGAGCTGAGCTGCCAACAGGTGGCAGGATGGCTCAGCTAAAAAAAAAAAAAGAATAGTTCAATCTATAACCTTTTTCAAGCATATTATACTAAACATAGTATCTTTTTTCTATAATTTAGAATCAATTTTCTGAACTTCAATTACCTTAAATATTATAGTTGTTGAATGTAGGACATAGATGAACTAGATGATTTGAGTCTAGTAAACAAAACCCATAACCATTAGGACCTTACGCAAAATTAGAAATTTACTGAATAATTGATTCATTCATTCAATGAATTCTTCATAAATACTTACTAAGATCTGACAGTATTCTAGTAGCTATTGACGATATTAATGAAAGCAATAGCCCTGCCTTCAAGGAGTTTCTTGTTTAGTTCTACTTTTCCACGTCTCTTTCTTTACTTTACTCTACCTATAGCCATCTTTTTTATCATCCTTCCAGATTCCAAGTACTTGCCTTCACCATGCCCAAAGTTTTCCTACCATTCCCCCCCGCCCCGCATAGCCCCATATGCACAAATGTCTACTTTACTGTCCCTTTTCCCCATCTCCTTCAAAACTGTCACTCCTTCAGCAAGAGCATTCTATGGAGATTTTGAAAGGAAAGAAATCTTATTTGTATATCATATTTAAAGAGTATGTTAACTTTCTTTTAAAAAGGTAGAGCCCACCTAAGGCAAACTTGACTTTTTAAAAGTAAGCTTTATTAACCCAAATTGATGGACTATGTGGGCAAATTTCTTGAGCAAGGGGGGCTTATTTATCCTCTAATCTACTTTGGAACCCCCCCCCCCAATACCTATTCCAAGCAAAAAACAACAACAAAAAATCAAAGCCTGTGTAATTCGACAGCTCTCTTTTTTTTTTTTAAATTTATTTATTTATTGTTAGTTTCAGGTGTACAGAACAATGCAATAGTTACCCTTTTCACCCTCACAAAGTAACAACCCCCCACCCCCCATCCACTGCCCTCCCACCCCCATATCATGCTTATCTATTACAATTCCATTGAATCCGTTCCCGCACTCTA
>NW_017731460.1:437426-612487 GCF_001890085.2 Hipposideros armiger
AAGGCCTCCACATCAACTATGAAGTGGACTCCCCAAAAGGGCATTGGTCCATCTGGCTCCCTAAGAAATGCTTACAACGTTATTGATTGTATTCCTTGGACTATCTTTTTCTATCCCTGAGGCCATATTACAATTACCAATTTGTATTGTCGACAGCTCTCTTTCAGAAGGGCTGAAAGACTGCCAACACCTGGTTTATAAAAAAAGTTAAGAATAATAGACATTTAAAGGGGAAGGAATCTAATTGTTAGTCATAGTCTAATCCCTCATTTTATAGCCAAAGGAAGTGGTTTACTTAAAGATATCTAGCTAGTTAGTGGTAGGGCCTGGGCAAGAACTCAGGTCCCTTCATTCAGTGTTCTTTACATTTGAGGATGCTGCCTTTAATAAATGGTCATTAATACTGACCCCGGGCACATCTTAAGACATCTTCTTGCAATAAATTATTTTGTGTCACTAGTTACTCATAATCATTATGTGGTGAATATATGCCAAATTCTTAAAATATCTGGTAAATTAAACTTTTAGTGTTTAATACAGAAAACAGTTAATAGAAACAAATCAAAATGAAAAACAAAAACTACTTACACATTACTGAAGGTCTTTCTCTGAAAATGATGCCAGATCTCACTTGTGAATTCTGCAAGCCTCAGAGTTTGAGAAATACTGCATTGAAAAGAATAAGAATTGAGTTTAAATTAATTCCAATCAAATACTGCCCCAAGATGCCTAAGGATACTTAAAGTTCAATTAACAATGATAATTTTCAAACAAAATGTTTGCATATATTATTTTCATATGGTTGAGAGCCAATAAGTAATTTTCAAATACTAGCTCTTCCAGAAAACACATTTCAGTCAAGATTCACATACACACACACACACACACACACACACACACACACACACACACACACAGCAGATAAGGGAGAGAAAGACAAAAGAATTAAAATAATTGGTAATGACATAAAAGAGTGAATATATAGAAGGAGTGTAAGAAAAACATGCCACTTATGAGGCATTGTATATAGTATCTCATCCCTAGAGAAAAACTATACACATTTAAGACAGTTTAAATATAGACTCCAGTACCTTACATAAACATAACAAGTTTCAAAGAAGTCAACCTAAAGTATTTTCCCTTTATTACAAGTTTTCAAAACACTACATATTTAAATAGAATCAGTTACAACAAATTCTTAACAACAAGATATGCTTAAGATCTTATCAAGGAACCCAAGTCTTCTAAGATAATAAACAATGTTGTATTATGGGATTTAATACACCATTATCATATTTTCTTAAAGCTGAGTAGGTTAGTAAGTTGTAGTTTAGTAAAGAGACGATGTAAATACTGACCTCCTGAAGCATTTTTAAATTCAAGATCAGATTATCACAAAATTTTTCTAGTAGTAAAATTTTTTATATACACTTTATGTATATAAAAATACTCTTAAGTTTTGAAAATTACAGCTATTTATAGAATATCAGGCTTGTATAGATGCAATTATGAATTATGAATGTGCTATAACCAATTCCAAATATATTTTCTGCTACACTGAGTTTATTAATATAAGGAGGGTGGCAGAAAAATGTATACACTTTGAGCACCTCTTGTAATTGCAGAAGTCAAACATGACTTGTATTTGTCTTTTGTTATTGGTATATATTAAGCATTACAATTTTAATAGTTTTCTCCTTCCTTTAAATGTGTATACATTTTTTGGCAGCCTCTGTAGTAAGAACATTGTTTTGACCATGACTCTATGAAGCACTAAATTTAATATTTATTACTCAAAAAACAACTAGTGTTTTCTTCAATGCTGAACATTTTAGCAGCATTTACAAATTCAAATGTTTCATCTTTGACAAAATTACAGCAGCATTTACAAATTCAAATGTTTCATCTTTGACAAAGTAAACTTCCAAAACCTTTACTTTGATTCCATGAATTATATGAAAAAACTGACCCATTATTAGAATTAACTGATTTTCTATTACACAGAAAATGAGATTGATATAAAACTGCCCTCACTTAAGTGTCTGCAAAGTTCGTCTGCTAATTAAAACACACATCACAGCTATTGCTTTACTTTCCATACATGCAAAAGAAAACTTGGAATAAAAAATGGGTAAAATCTACTTAGCAGAGCATTCTTTGTTGTAAATGGAAGGTCATGCTCCACAGACTGAGACAGAGTGTGCTTCCTGTAGCTACATATGTCAAATTATCTTTCAGCACAGATTCCTTTAAATTGCCTTTTTTAAAATGTACATTATATTAGTTTCAAGTGTAGAACATGATTCAATATTTGTATATACTGTGAAATGATCACCACAATAATTCTAATTAATATCCATCACCATAGTTACAGAATTTTTTTTCTTGTACTGAGAACTTTTAAGATCTACTCTTTTAGTAACTTCATTTATGCAATACAGTATTATCAACTATAGTCGCCAAGCAGTACACTACATCCTCATGAATTTATTTTATAACTGGAAGTTTGTGCCTGACTCTCTTCACCCAATTTGCCCAACCCTCACCCCCCACTTCTGGCAACTACCAAATCTGTTCTCTGTATCTATTAGCTTTTTTATTTTAAGATTCCACATATAAGTGGAATCATATAGTATTTGTCTTTCTCTACATGTCTTCTTTCACTTAGCATAATGCCCTCATGTTCCGTCCACGTTGCCGTAAATGGCAACATTTCTTCCTTTTTTATAGCTGAATAATATCCCATTGGGTTTATATAGTTTTTCTTTATTCATTCATCCATCAATGAACACTTACATTGTTTCCATGTCTTGACTATTATAAATAACATTAAAATGAACATGAGGGTACAGGTATCTTTTTGAGTTAGTGTTTTCATTTTGTTCAGATAAATACCCGTAAGTAGAATTTCTGGTCCAAATGGTAGTTCTATTTTCAATATTTTGAAGAACCACCATACTGTTTTCCATAGTGGCTGCACCAATTCACATTCCCACCAACAGTGTACAAGGGGTACCCTTTTCTCCACATTCTGGCCAACACTTGTTATTTCTTGTCTTTTTGATAAGAGCCATTCTAACAGGTGTAAGGTGATATCTCCTTGTAGTTTTGATTTGCGTTTTCCTGATTATTAGTAATGTTGAGCACCTTTACATGTACCTGCTGTCCATCTGTATGTCTTCTTTGGAAAAATTTTATTGAGATCCTCTATCCATTTTAAATCTTTTTTTTTTTTTACTATTGAGGTGTATGAATTCTTTATATTTTTTGGATATTAACCCCTTGTCAGCTATATGATTTGCAAATATTTTCTCCCGTTCGGTAGGTTGCCTTTTCATTTTGTTGATGGTTTCTTTTGCTGTGCAGAAGCTTTTTAGTTTGATGTAGTCCACTTGTTTATTTCTGCCTTTTTTTTTTTAAGATCTTATTGGGGAATTGGGGGAGGGGAACAGTGTTGGGGAATTGGGGGAGGGAGGAATAGCCAAGTTGTTGTCCTTCAATCTTAGTTGTGGAGGGTACAGCTAGCTCAGTTCCAAATCCAGTGACCATCCGGCTGCCCATTGGCAGCTAGCGGCCACTCAGCTCAAGGTGCCATGTTCAATCTTAGTTGCGGGGGAAGCGGGGGGGCGCACAGCCACCCATCCCATGCAGGAGTCAAGCCAGCAACCTTGTTGTTAGGAGCACGTGCTCTCACCAGATGAGCCTTCCTGCCACCTGTTGGCAGCTCAGCGGCAGCTCAGCTGGGGCACAGCTCGCTGGCTCATGTGGGAATCAAACTGGCGACGCTGTATAAGGGTCGCACTCTTAACCAACTGAGCCACTTGGCTGGTCCCTGTTTATTTCTGCTTTTGATGACTTTGTTTTTGGTGTCAAATCCAAAAAATCATCACCAATACCAATATCAAGGAGCTTACCATCTATATTTTCTATAAGTTTTATGGTTTTAGGTCTTACATGCAAGTCTTTAGTCCATTTTGAATTAATTTTGGTGTATGGTATAAGACAGTGGTCTAGTTCTAGTATTTTGCATGTGGCTGTCCAGTTTTTTCAACACCATTTACTGAAGAGACTGTCCTTTCCATTGTATATTCTTGGCTCCTTTGTTGTTATTGACCATACATGCATGGGTCTATTTCTGGGCTCTCTATTCTATTTCGTTGACCTATGTGTCTGTTTTTATGCCCATAAGCACGGAGTATATTTCCATTTATTTGTGTCTTCTTCAATTTCTTTCATCAACGTCTTATAGTTTTCAGTGTACGACGGGTTGTTTCACCTCCTTAGTTAAATTTATTTTTAGGTAATTTATTCTTTTTGATGCAATTGTAAATGGGATTGTTTTCTTAATTTCTCTTTCTGATAGTTATCATGTATAGGAAGACAACAGGTTTCTGTATAATGATTATGTATACTGCAACTTTACTAAATTCATATTCACAGAGTGATACGAGTATGTCCATGTGTTTCCTACAGCTACATATGTTAAATTATCTTTCAGTGAGACTCCTTTAAATTGCTATTATTTTTAACTGAATCTTTTCTTTTGAGATAATTGTAGATTCACATTCACTTAAAGATATACAGAGATCTGGTATACCTTTTATCCAGTTTCTCTCAGTGGTAACATCTCACAAAACTATAGTACGGTATCATAGGGAAATATTGCATTGATGCAATTTATCTATCTTATTTTGATTTCCCCAGTTTTACTTGTATTCATTTGTGTGTTTGTGTGTATGTTTATAGTTCTATGCAATTTTATCACATGAGCAGCTTCATGTATTTATCACCAAAGTCAAGATACAAAACAGTTCCATCACAAGGATCCTTAGTGTTGACCTTTTATAAGTCCTGTCCCCTCCCGGTCACTGTCCCTAATCCCTGTGGAGTGGTATATTTTTAACAGAGAACACATACAGCTTATGAAAGGAAAAGATAATGTGTCTAAAAGCAATACCCCATTACAAAATAAGTGCAGAAATAAACCAAAGAAAAAAGTATAAGCATATATGGTGTGGAAAGATTAGTCACATTTACTCAGCCATCTGGGACATTATATTTGAACATGATTATACAAACATATAAATGCACAGACATATGTATGCATACAAAAGATAAGGAATGTTCATCTACTAAATCACAATGAAGACCAATCTCCTTAGTTCTGAGATAAATTTTTCTATTATTGTTTAATTCTACACTGGAATCAAGTGGACAACATAAAATAATGCTACAGTTGAGGGCTGGCCAAGTGGCTCAGTTGGTTAAGAGCTTGCTGAAGAGTTTGAGCTCTGAGCACAGTGGTTCGATTCCCAATTCGAGCTGAGCAGCGGCTGAGCTGCCAACCGGTGGCAGGGTGGCGCAGCTTAAAAAAATAATAATAATAAATAATGCTACAGAAAAAGTACAATGGGGACTCCTAGATATACAAGAACATAAAGAGGAGTCTTTTACTGGGTTCAGGGGCAAACCTGCCCCTCAAGAAAAAATTAAGGTGGAACTAGAGTAACCGGCTTTCCCTCGAGAGTATGGATCTGGTCTGGACAGAACAGGCACAGATGGGAAATAACTAAATGTTAATATACATATGACTTTTGTCTCTCCAGGCAGACTATAAACAATTGAAAGGCAGGAACCCTGTCTTCTATTTCTTTGGATTCCCTCACATAAATTATAGCAGTTATAAACACATGTTGTGTACTCATAAATATTTATTAAATGAATAAGGTCAGCACAGGAGAAAAAATGGGAAAGTTAAGACACCACAGAATTACAGGATTTTAGAGCTAGGAGGATACATGAGATTTAGTTTCAATTCTTTTCATGCTTGAAGAAATTAAAGCATGTAAGTTAAACAGCTTGCCTAAGGCAAATTCATCAATTTATGACTCAACTCTCATTCAATGTGGAGTTCTTACACACCATACTTCAATTCAAGAATAGAAAAATAAAAGAAACAAAGAAAGGAAGCAAGCAAGCAAGCAATTCCCTTGGGAGACCTGTGTATTAATTAGTGAACATTGGCTTTGATGGAAAAAAAAAGTTAACAGGTAAGTGGGAGAAATTAAACTGGTTGAAAAGAGTGGGGCAATTAACAGGTAAGAAAAAGAATAGATGATCAAAAATAAGAGAAAAGAATAAAATTCAAAAGGAAAGAAGTTGAACAAAGAGATATGGTGAAAAAAGAAAAAAGATGGAGGAAAGTATAAATGGGATAAAAGTAAAAAACACTGCAGAAATGGGGAAAAGTGAGAAATGGTTAAAGAGGGATGGGGAAATGGTATCTGGAGAATTTTTAAAGCTATTAACATTCTTTTAAAATGAAGGAACTATGAAATTTACCATTCCTATGGTGAAATCAGATTCCGTATAAACTAACAGTAACCAAAAAAATCAACTGTGTCTTATACTAAAAATCTGTTTGTATTTAGCACTCTATATGAAATGCAAATATATGATGCTCACCAGTCTAGAGTGAAAGGGAAGTCTAGTTGTATTTTGTCTCTCGCACCGTCTATTTCTTACTTAATTTCCCATATGCACACCACTCCCATATCGCAAAGCTCTTACTTCCTCTTTGAATTATTATAAGCATTTGTTAGCTGGTATCTACAATGAGTTGTTGGTTCCACTGAAATCTTCCCAAAAGTTTCTCTCAAACACACAATATCTGTTTTTTTATTCTCTATTCCAGTCATACACAAGCTATTCGAAATAGTATTCATGGGGGTACTTAAAAAGGCATTTACATAAGATGAGCAATCTAAAATTCAGCTGTACTAATACATAATAAAAATGAGATCCATTGATTAAAAATACCACCTCTATTGAATAATAGATATACAGATTTATAGTTTTGTCATTTGATTAATGCTGAACATTTCAATTTCTAAACTATGTCATTTCACCACCTATTTAAACATACTTTAAGCCTTTTAAAAAATCTCTTTCCACTTTTCTCCACAAAATGCAACAAATAACAAATTCATTTGTTAATCAGACCTGAAAAAAACTTTGAGAGTTAATTAATACTTGAAAACAACTTTGAGAATTGTTATTCTTCCAGTTAATAATGATTGATACAATTGTTTGATTTATAGAACATACTGGATAATCAAAGACTATAAACAAACAGTTCCTATACAAGGAAATCCAAATACTAAAATGCTTGGAAAAATTGTTAGTTTTACAAATAATTAAAAAAATTAAACTTTGACATACTACATCAGGTCCAGTAAATTAACAAATATGAATAAAAAACATTAAACCTAATGCTGGTTGGTGGTACTGTAAGAAAAATAAGCATACTTAAAAACTGTTAAATGGCACTATGAAATTAGAAAAAGCTTTCTGAAAAGTAATACAGCAATTATTAAAACTAATCGTACTCTTATCAACAACTAATTCTATTTTGGTAAAAATTATCTCAAGAAAATATCTTTTTAAAAAAATTATACTGGGCTGACCAAGTGGCACGTTGGTTAAGAGCTGGCCTGGGACGCCAGCTCTGAGCAGCAGGGCCCCGGTTTGGATCCCACATGAGGGCCAGTGACACTGCCCTCTACAGTTAAGTTGGTGAACAACAGCTAGACCTGGAGTTGGGCTGCCGTGAGATGCCAGCGACGGCGTAGGCTGCAATGGCTGCCATAAGCTACCGTGAGCGGCCGGCAGCCGGTGTGAGCTGCCAAGAGCCGCTGTGAGCTGCCAAGAGCCGCTGTGAGTGGCTGTCCAATGGCTGGCGAGCGACTGCCTCACCCAGGAAGAGCACAATGATAATACCAACATGGGCCAGTGAAGCAACATCCTCCACAACTAGACTAAAGAACAAAAGGACAGCAACTTGTCTGTTCCCCTCCCCCAAATCCCCAATAAAAATCTTAAAAAAAAAATATTTAAACTGTTGGTCTAGATTATTTAGACCCTCTTTAAAGGTTCATAGATTTTAGAGTAGAAAAGAGCCTTAAAGATCTTTTGGTTCAATCTCATCATTTTGAGGATAGGAAATTCAAGTGTAGAAAGGCAAATTTGACTTGCCCAAAGTAGTGCAGTTCATCAGCAGCAGAGCAGGGCCTGAAACTCCCTATCCCAGGTATCTTGCTACTATACTATGTAGGCTATTTCGCAGAAGCCTGAAACAATGACCCAGAATTGACGAGGACAAGCAGGTCAGCTTAATGAAGCTCGACTAATGTTTGCTCTTTCTAAACATCCTGATGGCCAGGACCAGCCCTAGACACAGTATACCTTCTATTCTTTAAACTCCCTTAACTTACTTTCAATAACCAAACCAACCTCCAGGATCTTACCTTTCTTCATTTTCCCAAGTAAATGTGTTAGTTCCTCTAACTGCTGCTCACTTTCAAATTTATATCATCAACCATGATTCTCCACTGAGATTCAAAATGCCTACTTTATAACTTTATCTATATCTGTAATAGCCAAAACAGAACTATTTCTTTGGCAAATCTCCACCTTTAGACCTAAACCCACTTCTCTGCCTCCCCCCCACCACCACCACACACACACACTTACACTCTAAAAATTCACAAGGGCACAAATTTGAACATGGGATTTTTGCATGTACATATTATCAGTCAAGGTAGTTGATATACCGTATTTGCCGGCGTATAAGACGACTCGGCGTATAAGACGACCCCCTAACATTTCCACTCAAAATACAGAGTTTGTTATATGGTCGGCTGTGTGCGATTTTGCGAGTGTGGTAAAATCGCATAACAGCAAAATCGCATAACAGCCGAGCATACACCCAGCAGCGCTGCTGATGCCTGAACGGTATGTGGAATGAAGTGGGCGGGCATCGGGAGGCCACTATGGCACGGGGCAAGCACTATGGGCAGTCTATCTGAAGTGTACCTGGCGTATAAGACGACCCCCCACTTGGAGGCATATTTTTCAGAGCCAAAAAATCGTCTTATACGCCGGCAAATACGGTACTCAAGGGAATATGGGCTCCAGGAGAAAAAAATAAAACACTGTAGGAGTACAAGGGGGAGGCGGGAAAGAAAATTCAACAACAGAACACCCTATCCCAGAGAAAACAGAATTTATGGTCCAAATAGAACACGTTTCTTAAATAAGCATAACAAATATCTTCAGAAAACTAAAGTGCCTAGGATATAAGGAAAATAACATGGAAAAATGAAGAACCAACTAAAAATACTGGGTGTTAAACCATAATAATTGAAAAATTTAAAGTCAGATAGGTTAAATACATAACAAAATTAATATTGTCAAAAATAAAGTCAATAGATGATCAGAAAGAGATGTTAAGAAGGCATAAAGAAACTGAAAATATGTATTTTAAAAGTTTTAAAATACGGAGGCTTAAGAGAATGAAAGACAACCCACAGACTGAGAAGAAATATTTGCAAAAGACATTGTCTGATATGACTATTATCCAAAGTATATAAAGAATGTCTAAAACTCAACAATAATGAACCACCAGATTAAAAAATGGGTAAAAGATCTGAACAAACACCTCACCAAAGAAGCTACACAGATGGCAAGTAGGCCTATGAAGAGATGCTCCACATCATACATCATTAGGAAAATGCAAAGTAAAATAACAATGAGAAATCACCACACCCTTATTAGAATGGCCAAAATCCTTGAAAACATGAAATGATGGCAAGGATGTGGGGCAACAGGAACTCTCATTGCTGGTGGGAATCCAAGATGGTACATACAGTCACTTTGGAAGACAGTTTGGCAGTTTCTTACAAAACTAAGCATACTCTTACCATATGATCCAGCAATCACACTTCTTGGTATTTACCCAAATGAGCTGAAAACATTTCCACACAAAAACCTGCGCATGGATGTTGACAGCAGCTTTAATCAGTATTGCCACAATTTGTTAGGAACTAAGATGTCCTTCAGTAGGTGAATGGATAAACTGTGCTACATTCAGACAATGGAATAGTATTTGGTATTAAAAAGAAATGAATCAAGCCATGAAAATACATGGAAGAACCTCACATGCATGTTACTAAGTGAAAGAAGCCAGTCTGAAAAGATTACGTACTATATGATTCCAACTATATGACATTCTGGAAGAGGCAAAACTGAAGACAGTAAAAAGATCAAGAGTTGTCAGTGGTGAGGGAGGGAGGAGCAATAAAACAGGATGTTCACAGAGGATTTTTAGGGCAGTGAACTACTCTGTATGACACTATAATGGTAGATACATGTCATTATATATTTATCCAAACCCACAGAATGTACAACACAGAGTGAACCCTAATGGAAACTGTAAACTTTGGGTGATAATGATGTGTCAGTGCAGGTTTATGAATTGTAACAACTGTACCACTCTGGTGAGGGATGCTGATTGCGAGGGAGACTGTGTCTGTCTGGGGGCAGGAGTACATGGGAACTCTTTGTACTTTCTGGTCAATTTTGCTGTGAATCTAAAACTGCTCTAAAAAATAAAGTGTATTTAAAAGGAAAAAAAAAAAAGAATTAGCTCTGATGCCGCTCCCTCTCCCCCCCCAAATATGGAGGCTACAAAAAAATGAGTGTTCCAGTCTGAGGGCCTTTTATCCTTCCTGCTCTTTTTGCCTGGAATAGCCTTGCCTGATGCCAGCTGAGCCACCTGCATCTCAGGTGCCCAGCCAGCTGCATCTTCAGGTCCTTCTTTCTAAAAGTCACCTTCTAATAGGCTTTCCATGAACACCCTATTTAAAATCTCAACAACTTCCCACATCTAACACTCATATTCTCCTTCCTTGTTTTAATTTTCTCACCTTACTACTTTTCAGTCTAACATAAACATACTACATATTATACTTATTCATTTTATTTACTATCTCCTTCTCCACAAGACTGTAAGTTCAATGAGGGTAGGAATTTTTGAGTTTTACTCACTGCTATATAACCAGCATCTAGAACAGTGCCTGGAGAATAGCATCTATTTGTTGAATGAGTGAATGAATGAATAAACCAATTGAGGTGTCCATAAGTAAAGGAATAATTTTTAAAAGTGGCAGCTACCATGATCTGAATACCATGTAGCAGTCAAAAATAAAGACATAGAGGGCCGGCCGAGTGGCGCGTTGGTTAAGAACTGGCTTGGGACGCCAGAGGGCCCCGGTTCGGATCCCACATATGAGGGCCAGTGACACTGCCCTCTACAGCTAAGATGCTGAACAACAGCTCAACTTGGAGCTGGGCTGCTGTGAGTTGCTGGCGATGGCGTAGGCTGCAGCCCCTGCTGCAGTGGGTTGCCATGGGCTACCATGCGTAGCCAGCAGCCAGCGTGAGCGGCCAGCAGCCGCAGTGAGCGGCCGTCCAGAAGCCGGCGACTGATCTGCCTCGCCCGGGAAGAGCGCAATGATGGTGCCAACTTGGGCCAGTGAAGCGAAGTCCCCCACAACTAGACTGAAGAACAGAAGGACAGCAACTTGTCTGTTCCCCTTCCCCAATTCCCCAATGCTGTTCCCATCCCCCAATTCCCCAATAAAATCTTTAAAAATAATAATAATAAAGACATAGATATAAACACAGCAACATAATTTTTAAAAATTTAGTTAATGAAAATAGTGGGAAACAGAAAACTACAGAAAAATATCATTTATATAAATTAAAAACATTCAAAACATCACTATAGTTTTCAAAGATATACTCAGGATGATATGCTAAACACATTGATAAACATATGGATAGCTATGGGGGAAAGGACATGGGAGTGAAGATGGAGGATAAAGGAAGATAAAATAAATTAAAGCAGGGCCCCACAGAGGCCAATGATGAAAGTGTGCCACGAAATAAGAAATGTGATGAAATCTTCTCAATACCTAAGGCGCTCTCATCCAACTTCCTCCCAAAGAAATATTTAATCACTGGTTTCAGTAAAACTTAAATCATTGTGATTTTGAGAAGCCTCATTTCAGTAAAGTGTTAGTAAGAAGGAAAGCCCAACTGGAATGAACTGAGCAGAGAATGGGAAGTGAGGAAGGATACATAACCCTTTGTAGGAGTTTTGACGTGAAGAGAGGCGGGAAATGGAGTGGTGACTGGCAGATGACATGGAATCAACAGAGGACTATTTTTTTTAAAATGAATGAAATTAAGGGGGGTTTGTCAATGGCACTCATCCATCAGAGAGAGAAAATGAGGAAGAAGAAGAGGGTGACTGTAAAAGCAAAAGCCTTAGGAAAGGGTGAAAAGATGAGATCCAAAACATAGAGGGTCTGATCACAGAAGGAAGTTTTCCATAATAATGTTTTTTAACAATTTTTCTGAAAATGCAGGCTTTGGGGATATGGGTTCTTAACTTTTTTGGGGTCATGAACCCCTTTGAGGATCTGATTAGTGCTATGAATCATCTCTCTCTTAAAACACACATACAAATATTCAGATAACACTTCACATGCTAGTTTAGGGGTTCAGCTGAGCCATACTCCCCAAGCTAATCCATATACAAGTCTGGTTTTTTTGTTTTGTTTTGTTTTGTTTTGCTTTTTTTTAAACTTTTTTTTAAGGTGTAACATACATATAGAAAAAGTTTACAACTATAGGAATTTTCACAAAGTGAACATACCACCCCTTATAAATGCCTCCCAGGTCAAGAAATAGAACATTACTCGTAACAGGAAGTCCTCGATCCCCCTCCAACCTTTTCCAAAAGGACCACTATCCTGATTTCTAACACTAGATTAGTTTTGTCTGTTTCTGAACCTTAAATAAATGGAACATGGAAGGATTCATATAGTATGTATTCTAGCTTTCTTCACTCTACAATGCTTTTGAGATACAATGGTTTTGACATATTCATATACACAGCAGTAGTTGCTCATTTTCATTTCTGTATAGTTTTTCACTTTGATAGTATATCATAATTTCATCCATTCTATTGTTTAAAATAGATATTTGGCTTGTTTCCAAAGTTAGGCTATTATAATAATCACAAAGTTATGTACAAATTATGCATGTACAAAAAATAATGCATGTACAAGTGCATGAATTAAAAAAATACCTACAAATAAAATTGTTACAGTATAGAATACATGTATATTCAACTCTGGTACTTTCAACTCTGTTACAAAGTGATTGTAATAAGACCTTATTATTTAGTGGATAAGATGGTTTAGACATAAAACAATTTTTTTTTAAAGGGGACTTTTAGGTAACTGTAGCTGTTTTTTTAAAGATTTTATTGGGTGGTTGCAGGGAGGGGAACAGCGTTGGGGAATTGGGGAAGGGGAACAGACAGGTAGACAAATTGCTGTTTTTATTCTTCAGTCTAGTTGTGGAGGACATTGCTTCACTGGCCCATGTTGGTATGATCATTGTGCTCTTCCCAGGTGAGGCAATCGGTCACCGGTCATTGGCTGGCCGCTCACAGGGGCTCCCAGCAGCTCACACCAGCTGCCAGCCACTCACGCTGGCTGCCAGCCACTCATGTAGCTCACAGCAGCCCACTGCAGCAAAGGCTGCAGCCTACGCTGTCACCAGAGACTCACAGCAGCCCAGCTCCAGGTCGAACTGTTGTTCATTATCTTAGCTGTAGAGGGCAGTGTCACTGGCCCTCAATGTGGGATCCGACCCGCAGCCCTGCTGCTCAGAGCTGGTGTCACAAGCGAGCTCTTAACCAGATGAGCCACTCGGCCGGCCC
This sequence comes from Hipposideros armiger, assembly GCF_001890085.2. Taxonomy (NCBI): domain Eukaryota; kingdom Metazoa; phylum Chordata; class Mammalia; order Chiroptera; family Hipposideridae; genus Hipposideros; species Hipposideros armiger. Next base: position 451,063 of record NW_017731460.1, read on the forward strand.
AAAAACAATTTTTTTTACAAGCAGAAACATTCCTCTGACTGAGCTCTCTAAAATATGTTTGCTGTTGTTTTTGTTAAAAAGGATATTTCTATGGCATAACTTTGGCTATGGTCTAGCACTGAGGTTGGCTGGTTGGTTGGTTTCTTATTTGTTTTCGGAATCTGGTTCTCCAGTCTTCCAGCCATTTCTGTAAACTAACGAATATCCTTCTAATAAATTCCTTTTCTTTTGTTTCAGCTAACCGGAGTTGATTTCTGTTGTTTGCACCCAAGAATCCTGAACTGGTAACCCTACCATGTGCCAGCCTCTGTTCTAGACACTGGAAACACACAGACAAATAAGCCATGGCCCTGCATTACAGGAGTATAATAGAGAAGGCAGACAAGAAAACAAGCAATCACAGTAAATAAGTCTATGTGACAGGAGTGGTCACAGACAGCACAAGAAGGGCACATAGGTTAGGCTTAAGGAATCAAAAAAGAAAAAGTATCATCTAAATCTTGAAATATGAGTAGAATAATAGAAGTGAGATAGAAGGGCATCCAAACAGAAAGATCAATAAGTAAAAGGCACATAACCTTTTCTGTGTGTATCACCTCCTTCCTACACAATATTGAAAGCATAGTTGAAGGATAAAAGTGACAAAAAGCCGACTGATGGGTCTGTAGACAAGAATGAGACAGTCACAACTGGTGACAGTAGTAGTAATTTTGAGCTTGCTATATGAAAACGAACCTCATGCTTGAATCACTCACACACCCACCACTATCGCTGCTGCAGTCACAAAGCTGGCCACAATTATCTCCCTTTTCTCTCTCCTCACCTACCTCAGTCACTTCTCAGAAAGGTCAACTGAGGAGCTCTGGGTTTTGGGGTGTTTTTCGCTTGGTTGGTTGGTTATTTGTGAGGGGGTGATGTAGGAATCATGAATGAGTGGATAAAGGAATTGAAAAGAGAAGTAAAGGTGTTAACTGATCAGAGCAGTGAAGCACAAAGCATTCTGTCAACAGTTTATACTAGTCTTGCTTAAAGGCAGATATGATGCTACAGGATAAAAAAAACTGATGTAAAATATTTTACAAAATGGTGATAGATGCTCTTTCCTCTAAAATTATAAAATTTCAAGTATTGATATAGATCATTTTCAGAGATTTATTTTATAAAATTACAGTAGGCTTATATATGGATCTTCATAAGTTTTATAAGTTCTTGCATTTTCAGTCATCCACTGTATGGAGTTCTATGCTTGCACAAGAAAAATCATCATAAAAGTAAACTAACAAATTAACCAACCAACCACTATTTGAAAAATTTGATGAAGGATGCTGAAAGCAAATGATCAGTGACATCTCATTTTCAAAAGTAACTTCAAAGTTATAGAACAAAATGATTTGAGTAGTCTAAAATTTACAACCCTCCTTTGAAAAAGGTAGTCTTCACTATCATGTGAAGAGCAAATATAAAATGACACTTATTTTTTAAGTTTTCATTTGTTTCATTACATTGAATGGTGTAAAAATTCACTTCAGTCATATCAAACTCCACATCACTTTTGCAAATTCAGTTCTTTCGGCCAGAATGCCCCTCTTCAAATGCCAAACTCCTGCATAAGATTTGAGACCTGCTCTTTGAAGCCTTCCCTAACCTCTCATCTTATGCTGCAAGAGCATCCTATACATATTTCTATTATGATTACCACACTAATGCTGTAATTGTTTCTGGGAACATCTACTTTTAGCAACTAGATTAGGAATTCTTTGAGAGTAGGCAATGTTACATCTCGGTAAATATCTGTTTTAGCAATCCCTAGCAGTGAACAGGCAGTCAGTAAATGCTTGTTGAATAGAGAATGACATGATGTATTAATAATAATATTAACATAAAGTTATTTGTGTTCATAAAATAGCACGACTCAAACTTCAAATTCTGTATGCAGAAGCTAAAAAATTAGCGCCGTTGGTTTTTATTTGAAAAGGAGAGATATTTTTACAGCTTTCACAACAATCACCTATGGACTGGGGATGAAATAATTTAAGTTCTTCACTAATATATATAAAAAAGCCAATGAGTGGCCTCTTATTTAAAAAAAAAATCTTAACTGTAGTTCATACTGGGCATTCCTTTGTAATCACCACCTTTTAGGATATTTATTTGGCATACATACCTCTCCCTCTGAAAACTGTACGCCCTGCATCCACTCCTCTACCATAAAAATGGGGCCTGAAATGTTCTATGAAACCTTGGTTTCACCCGTCATAGCTGACTGGACTAGACATAGACATTTGCCTGAAATTGAATTTTCTTGCCTGAAATGGGATCACAGAACCATGAGTGAATATATGAGTTTAAGAGTTAGAGGACTCATTCAGCCATGCGCAATGGTAAAAGACAACATATATTAGAGAAACATGAAGTAGACAAGTAGGGAGAAGCAGGGAGGCCATGCTGCCTGAGGGTGGTGAGAAAATAGCTGCCAGAGTAACTGATGAGTTTCCGGTTCCTTGTTCCCCTCCCCCTCATGAAGCCTGGCTGTACTTCTATCTTTAGGTACTGTGAAATCCCCAGTATCCTTGTCATTAATATTAATACCTTTTTTTTTGAGTCCTTAGTTTGAATGTAGTTTTTAGTACTTATACACCAGAGAGATTTTTAAAACTTTAAAAAAGAAAAGGTCAAGTATGAATATCAAAATGTCAGTTAATCATAGGAGGAAAAAAAGCCTTGTTTAAAAATGGCTGTTATAGTGGTATCTTCAGGCATTCCTCAGCATAAGAAAATAAAAAATATTCACCACCCATAAAAGGTTCAAACAACCTCCTGTAAATCCAACTTCAGCATAGTTGTGAGTCAGTACGAATAAAAATATTTCAAAGTTCAGAAAAAAATGAGAGATTAAGGTATAGGGACTCTCTTAGAGCTTATTAGACCAAATTATTATTATTTTTTTTTTAATTGGGGAATCGGGGGAGGAGAACAGTACTGGGGAATCGGGGAAAGGGGAACAGACAAGTTGCCGTCCTTTTGTTCTTCAGTCTAGTTGTAGAGGAAGTCGCTTCACTGGCCTATGTTGGTATTATCATTGCGCTCTTCCCGGGTCAGGCAGATAGGTCGCCGGCTTCTGGACGGCTGCTCACGGCAGCTCTTACCAGCTCACACCAGCTGCCGGCCGCTCACGCTGGCTGCCAGCCACTCACAGTAGCTTATGGCAGCCCACTGCAGCAGGGGCTGCAGCCTACGCTGTCACCGGCGACTCATGGCAGCCCAGCTCCAGGTCGAGCTGTTGCTCACCACCTTAGCTGTAGAGGGCAGCATCACTGGCCCTCATGTGGGATCCGAACATGGGCCCTGCTGCTCAGAGTTGGCGTCCTAAGCCAGATCTTAACCAACGCGCCACTTGGCCGGCCCCAATCAAGTTATTTTTTAAAGAAAAATAATACACTTACTACAATCTTGGCAAAAAAAAAAAAAAAAGGTAAGGAATATGTCTTTTCTGGTTAATAACAGCCAGTCCTAACTAACAAGCCCAAATATCATCCATCTACACCCATTTCTCTTAAAAACATGAGACTTAAGAATCCTCAACTTAAAATACTCAGTGGTAGAAGACAGTGACCTATAAAAAAAGAAAGCATTTTCCAATAGCACAACCATCACATGGCATTAACTTCTAAAACAAGACTGATATATTAGGTTTTCTATTTTATTTTGATAGTTTGTTAGTAAGAAGTTTCCTTTTTCAACTCAGACTAAAAAAAGAAACTAGGTTCTTTAGTAAATTTTCAAATGGATAGTAAAGAATCCCAGTAACCTATACTGTTCCTACGTTAAAAACAAGACAAACTTACATTTGTAAGAAAAACTGACTAGTTTCACATAATCAAAATTTAACAACACTGGGAAAATCTACAAATGTATTGGCAAGTTCAAAGATAAAAACAAACAAAAGAAAAAAAAAGTACTTCTATCAAATTCTCATATTCTGAGAATCTATTTAAACCAAATAGTGAAGGGGTACTAAGCAGGTTTGGCTCAGAAGTAATTGGTAAGTTTTCCAATTTCTCCATTCTGTCCCCTGTTCTATCTTTCTTTACAACATGCTTCAGTTTCTCTCCCAAATTAATAAAAAGCACAATCTTAGCAGAGGAGTCACCCTCACACCTTAATCCAAAACAGAAAAGACTGGTTAAATGCTACAGTACAGGCAATATAAAGATTAAGAGTAAAGAAAGGGCATTCCTAGAGTTTAACAATGGGGTATGTCCTGTTGGTCACAGGAGCCAACCTGAAAGACATGCTACAATTTGAGCAACAAACTAAATAACGTACTATAGGATTATAAACCAAAGCTATAAAATGAATATCTGTAAGTCCATACTGATATGAATAAATGATTGAATGAATGAATGAATAAAGGCTCCCTTACAGAAGAATTTCAAATAATTTTGTAGATATTCCCCTGTCAAGGAGTTAGAACTTAATTCCCCACCACTGAGTGGGTGGTCTGCACTTGGTGATTGCTTCCAAAAAGCAGACTACGGGAAAACTTTACAGCAGAGAAACCTGGCAAACACTACCTCAGCCAGGTGATTGAGGTTAAAAATATCAGTGATAAATCATATAGCTAGTATGTATCCTTAATGTTATGTAATGACAATGGTATTTTACCTTTGTGGTCATCCTCCCCCAAACCAGAAACCCAGGCTAACTCTGAAAAAATGTCAGACAAACCCAAACTGAGGGACATTCTACAAAATACCTGACCCATAAGCCTCGAAACTGTCAAAAGTCATCAAAACAAAGAGAATCTGAGAAGCTTTCATAGCCCAGAGGAGCCAAAGGAAACATGACAACCAAATGTACGGTGGTATTCAGGATGGAATCCTGGAACCCAAAAAGACATTAGGTAAACACTAATGAAATCCGAATAAAGTATGGACTTTAGTGAATAGCAATGTTCCAGTGTTGGTTCCTTGGTTGTGACAAATACAACACAGAAATGCCAGAAATTAACAATAGAGGGAACTGGGTGCAGGGTATATGGTAACTCCTCACAACTTTTCTGTAAATGTAAAACTATTCTGAAATTAAGTTTATAATAATAATAATAATAATAATAATAATAATAATAATAAAAGTTATTGCCTTAACCAGATTGATTTTAGTCCTTTAAGTCATGCACAGTAGGTTGGACCAAAATAGAAATACAGCTAATACTATGCAAAACAATCTCAACATTCATGAACAGTTTATAATATTTTACATGTTACGTGCCAAAAGTCATTTCATATGTGAACATTTTTATTCTTTAGTTGGTAAGCACTGTAGGAGGAGAAAACTCTCCTTTAAGCGGGAGGCTACTCCAATTTTGGACTAAAGAAAAGTTGTGGTATTAACTACATTAATAAAAATTCCACTTGTTTTTTTCAAGTCCACAAAGTTTAAATAGTTTTAGGTAAAATATATTTACAGTACATTACTAAAACATTTCCTCATACTTTCAGAAGGAAATGAATGTAATTATACATATTCTAAGAAAGCACATTGGAAAGTTCATTAATAACAATATACTATAGTGTAAAATTTACAATAACTTGGGTCCATAATGGTCATGTTCAAGAGATTTGGAAACCTCAAAAACAAATAAAAATAAACTTCGCTAACCTTTGTAACTATCTTGAATATATTTAAAAACAAACAAAAAACCTCTTGTAACAGAATGAAATGCTTGGCCTCTCCAACTCCATCTTATTCAAGTCCGCTTTGTTCCCATGGCCTCAGAAGTAATTGGTAAGTTTTCCAATAGCTTCTTGCATATAGACACGCTAATCATTAGAGGAATTCTGTTTGTGGCTTGAGTGTTACAAAAGCAGCCCCATACTGGAAAATGCCTCTCCTGAGGAGATAATGCAAGTATGTCTTTATTGTTTATAAAAAATTTACAGGAACCTCATGACTGGACTCACATCAACTGGAGTCAACATACCAAGCACAATCTTTCTCTGACCCCTGCTGGGACCCAGATGTCTGTGACAGTCAATCACCTCTTGCCCCTCCCATTTCCCCCTTCCCTTGACATAAAAGAAGCCTTAACTCTGTACTTTCTTAAGATGGATCTGAGGGTACCACTAGGTCTCCCATCTTCTCGGTTGGTGCCTTATTGATCAATAAACAAACCTTTCCTTAACTCTAAACCCTGACACTTTGAGTTTTGGCCTTTTGAAGCATTGGGCACACAGACTTTAAACCAGTAACACTCTTGTAAATCAGCAAGAAAAGGACAGACGAATTAAAAAATGTATAAATGTACAGGTAAATCACTGAAGAGATAACTAAAAATGCTCATACATAAGAGAAGATGAAGGGAAATAAAAATGAAGTGCCATTTCACACCAATCACATTGGAAAATATCAAAGAGTCTGACAACACTAACTGCTGGTAAGGATATGGAGAAAGAGAACTTGTTTGTCAATATCGTATAAATGTCTTGCAAAGGAAAAATGCTTATATCCGAAGACCCTGCAATTTGACAATTAGGTATATGACCTGGAGAAATTCTGGTATGTTGCTTTAGGAGATACAAGGATGTTTATGAGGCACTGTTTATAATAGATAATAAAACAATTTAAATGTTCATCAACAGAGGAAATAATTGCAGTATATTCATTCAATGAAGCACTACACACCAGTCAAAATGAATGACCTACAGGACCAAAAAGGATTGAGGGAGAAAAAAAGTAAAATGAAAAAACAAAGTTTTAAAATACATCTACCATGACACAATCATATTAATAGCTGCTTAAATTTATCAGCACATTAAAAAAAAATGCCAGGCAGTTTCTGTAAATAAATTCATTTACTTTTTACAAAAACCTTATAAGGTGGACACTTACTTCTATTATCCCTGTTAGATGAGGACAAGGAAGCATGGCAAGATTTAAAAACTTGCCTAACGTCACAAAACTATTAAGTAGCAGAATCAAGATTCAAACCAAGGGAGTATGGCTTCAGAGTCCACACTCTTCAAAAGCATCCAAAGAAATGCCATGTACTACTACTGTTCATATATGATATAGTTCATTAAAAGTTGGGGCCGGCCGAGTGGCTCAGTTGGTTAAGAGCTCGCTCAAGAGTTTGAGCTCTGAGCAACAGCGGTTCGAGTCCAGCCCGAGCTGAGCAGCCGCTGAGCTGCCAACAGGTAGCAGGATGGCTCAGCTAAAAAAAAATAAAAAAATAAAAAAAATAAAAAAAGTTAAACTGGAGGGATACACATCTAATTTATGCCTCTGGGAGGGGATATGAGGAGAGAGGGAGAGGATGAAATTGGGGGGAATAAAAGGGAACCTTAATTTGATCAGCAATATTCAAGTACAGTATAAAGTTCTATACTGCTCTTTTAGAATTCAGTGTGATAACTATGATATACATACTTTTTCATATTAAACATACATCTGAAGCAAAAATGAAAAAAATGTTAACATTCTGTATAATGGACATGTGATTGTTTACTGCTTTTCCTGTAATTTTCTGTATTTTTAAAACTTTTCAAAAATCAAAATGTCTCATCTATAAAACAATATTACAACAAAAATAAAAAGAAATTTAAGAAATTTCCGATCTCCCTATTTCAGCTTGATTGGAAATGAACACAGCTAAACTGTATGTTTATGTATGTACATACACTTTAACATACATATGGAAAATGTATTTTATATGGATCAAAAGGGATACTAAATTAGAAACACTATCTCTTCTACATTTTGATGACTCACTATTCTCAGTGAAAATAGCACTAGCAGGAAAACTCCCTTATTATCCTTCTATCTCTTTTTTCTTGAGAGTTTGTCTCTTCTTTCTCTTTCTACTTGTTTGTGCTTTTTAAAAAAAGGAAGCAAAAAGGTACCAAGAAATTGTCATACACTTTAAATATAACAATAACACCCACAGATGAACATATATGCAGACCTTTAGAATATAAGATTCCCCAACGTACAATCAAGTAATGTCCCAAAAATGTCCTTGTAAACTGGTTGTCTGGAACCCAGAACATATTTTCCCATAAAGAAAGTAAAAAGAGAATATGAGCACCAGGAAAAAGATACCACCTGATGTGCCAGGCCCTGAGCATTGAAACAGGAAAAACAGAGTCCACAATATGCCCTGATGGCCCAAGAAGAAAGGAAAGTGTTCTCAATCACAGTTTGAGGATGGAAATCATGTTCATTCACCTTTGTATCCTCAGTGACTAGCAAAGTACAGTTGACACTTGAATAACACGGGTGTGATCTGTGTGAGTCCACTTATTAAGTGGATTTTTTTCAATAAATAAGGTAAATGTATTTCTCTTCCTTGCAATTTTAATAATATTTTCTTTTCTCTAGCTTACTTTATTGTAAGAACACAGTATATAATACATGTACAAATATGTGATAATCGACTGTTTATGTTATTGGTAAGGCTTTTGGTCAACAGTAGGCTATTAGTAGTAAAGTAGTTGGGGAGTCAAAAGTCACGTTGATTTTTAACTGCACAGGGCAAGGAGGGTTGGCGCTCCAAAGGCCCGCAATGTTCAAGGGTCAACTGTACTTGGCACCTCATAAAAATTCAAAACCCGCTGCTACTGACTGATGAGGCAATGAGAAAAAGGCTGAAACAAGCAATCCATCAATAGGTGGCACTGTCAACACAGAACAGTTTGGGTGTAAGACGCAAATAGAAAAGAGGTTGGACTGTAACACTGTGCAGTAATACTAGCATCCACGTTTGTAAAACTATTACCAGGTTGGTGCTGGTAACTAGAATGCCTTCACTAAATTATTAGCTCTTAACATTATTGTGTATTGCATAAGGACCATATTTTGAGTTAGTTTTGCTAATATGAATCCTACAATAGTTTCTCTGTTGGAGCAGTGGTTATATGGAATTTTCAGGATTTTCTCCTATGACCCTTGAAAATATTTTAATGTCATTTCTGTGATTATTAGAGTAATGCTATTCAGAAGACAGAACACAGGAAAATATAAACATTAAAATAAAAATTACATATAATCCTATCATCCAGAGGTAATATCTTCTAATATTTTATGTACTCCCTGCCAATCATTTTGCTATATGTGATTTTATAAATAACAACATAGCATATATTTCCTTATATTCTGATTTTTCCTCAACATATTGTACTTTATCATGTCAGTAAATATTTTTGAAAGTGACTTTTAATAACTGCATCCATCTCATGGATTATCATTAATTTCAATATCCCTCTATGGCATTTTGACTGTTATAAATTTTTCACTATTGTAGTAATGCACTGCATAAATTAAACTTTTCATAAATATAAAGTTATACACTGCTGTTTTAGGATTCAAAGTGATAACTATGATATATTGTAATAAAGCGTGGAGGGCTTGACTTCTTCCCAACCTACAAATACTACTGAGCAATAATAATCTAGGGCATTAAAAAAACAAACAAAAAAGGGAGAAATTTGTATCAACTTTTCTTCATTCTCTTCTATATTCAGTAGGAAAGAGCAAAGTCCCATAAAGCTAAGTCTCTGATATCAAAGACGACAAGAAGAATATGTCAATTTTCCTGCTACAGCTGCTTTTGTTTTCCACTTAGATAATAAACCATCAGTTTAAATAGGAATAGCACAAGATTTGTAATATATCAAACATCTCTATCTATGTTGGTGCTTAAACCCAAGTTTTTATAGTAAGTAGAGTGCTTAGAAAAATTCTGTAAACAAAAAAGATAATGTAATATCAATGAGAAAACAGTAATTTTTCTTTTATAATTCTGCCATGATTTCTATTATTTTTGAATGAATTAATATGTGTCATATACTCTATCTCTTCCTTCTTACAGCCGCCTAATTATTCCAAATATTATTCAAGTTGCCATAAATAGGCCAACAGCTACAGGAGCTTAAGAATCAATAACTAAGCCAGTGGTAATTCATGTGGAAAAATTCAGAACAGATCAGCATCAGCTTTCTGGCTCTCGTGCACAAGTGGAAAATTGATAGCGCTTCACCAGTTTTCAAAAGTGTAAATTTATGTGCATAAATTCAAAACTCAGGCAAAAATTTACTTATATTTATTCGCAGTATTGGGCTGGTATCAAGATCAATTAACTTCCCTAACAAGTACATTCTTATAAAATTCCACAATGAAGTAGGTCTACGTTTAATCATTCAGAAAAAGAAAATTATGTAACATATAGTATATATAATGATGGTAATGATATATTCTATTCTGGACTCCTACAGTTGAGAGCTGCAGTGCAAAGGGAAATTGTGAAAATGATGCAAGAGTTGCTGAAAACGTTTAATTCTGGCCAAAATACAGTCTTTTGTTTTGTTGTAAGTTCAAATAGGGTTCAAATAGATCAGAAATTCTGTATACTTAAGTTTCAAAAGCTGAATCCCAGAACTATCTACTTTAAACATAAACTGAATAATTTGTCCAAGAATCTTTACTCGTTACCTACTCTCATAGGCCTCCCAGAAACTACTTTTTACAATAATCTCAAATGTACTATAATAGATTAGTGTAACCTGGGCTACGCTGTTTACAGGTGTCTCCGCCTCCTTCAACAAGAGGACAGAAGAGGTAGACTAGGGCAAGCAAAAAATAGAGGGACTACATACACCAAACAACAGCTTGTAATCTTGTAAAATCGCTTTTTTACACTTGGGCTACTATTTTCAATAATGTATAACATATTTTCAAGAATAACATATTCACGGAGTAATACAATTTCTACCCTCACGGGTTTCTACATGGCTGACACGCGTTTTCTCCGCAAATAAATATATGCCTGTTGACTGATGCCTGCCCTGCTGTTGCAAACAAGAAATAACTGTCCTGTAACGCAAAAACACTTCTCTAGGGCTCCAGGCATAACCATACGTTTGCTTAAAAGCACACTGAGACAATAATAAAAATCTCCCAGCACATCTGTCATTTAAAAGCACGATAATGAAAAGCTGCCGCTGCGACCCAGTTTTAGGTCACAAGCTTTTTCCTTTTTTTCTCCTCCCCCAGAATGCGATAAACTTCAAAGGGAATGGTGGTAACCAGGAATCGTTTCACCGCCTTCCCCTACCCCCCTCACCCCCCCCCCAAAGACTCTGGGGTGGAGGGGAACTGGTCAACTTGGAGGCTGACCCAGCTCACGCTGGCCAGGGTAGGCTAAGCAGTCCCCAAGGAAGAAAGCCCGATTCTCTAGGGGCCCGCCAGGCTCCCGCTGCTCCCGCTGCCGCCTGGTTAGAATACCGGGCAGGTGGGATTCCGGGAAGCCACCTCCGTCTTACGTAACGGGCAGGTCCAAATCCCAGCTCCAGGACCTCCCCTACCACCGCCCCCGTCCCCACCCCCACCTCCCAACAACAAGAGCCCCAGGCCGTCCCCGAATAGAAAATCCGAATGAAAACACTGGGGCCCCCCACGCGTCCGACACAGAGGCGCGGGTGCTACTCTCAGCACCGCGGCGCTATCCCGGAGCGGATCGAGCCCACGGAGGATCGCCCAGCTCTGAGAAGCCCCGCGGACGGAGATCGCGACCATCCACGCCGCCTCTCCGAGCCCAGCTAGCCCGGCTCCGCACCCACGGCTGTCACCGCTCCGGGCCGTGACAGCTCCACTTGCCGCCGCTGTCCGCGTCGCCGCCCCCGCGCTCACCTCACCGCTGGCTTCTGCGCGAGCAGCGGGTCGAGCTTGGAAAGCGGTGCCCGGTCCCCTCACGAGCGGCAGCGGGACACGAGGGGTGAATGCCGCGGCGCTCTGAGCCCGCTTAGCTCATCCCCAGCCCGGCGCTCCGCCCTGCGCGGCGCCCCCGCCCGCCAGCCCGCCCAGGCCGCCGTCTCAGTCAGACGGGACTCCCCCACCCCTTGCGGCCGCCGCAGCCTCCGCCTCCTTCTCTGATTCCAGCAGCCGCGGCCACAGCCGCTGCGACCCGCGCCATCTTGGCAGTGACGGAAGGAGCGGGGGCGGCATCTCGGCCCGCAAGGGCCAATCGCGGGCCAGGCCCAGCCCTAAGGGGCGGGGCAGGACCGAGTTGAGGGTCGCGGGATGCTAACTCACTAGATGTGATGCGAGGAGGTAGGCGGGGCTCAGCCGGTGACGCGCATTGTTGTTGGGGATGCTCCGTGGTTCTCCTGCGTCCTGGAGATACCCAGCCTCAGGCGGGTGTGGGCGAGACACACCTTCCCTTTCCCTTTCACAATCCGGAGGTTCAGCAGTCCGCCTTGGGCCTAAAGACCTGTTTCCTCCTTCCTGCGCAGTAGCCCCGGGAGACCTGACTTTGCCTAGCCAGAGCTTGGTGCGTTTGTCAGAGCGGCCGCTCCTCAACCAAGGGCGCTCAGATTGCTTAGGAAACTCCCTGAGGGGTTAGCAACCACCTAGTAGGTTTCGATCCCAAGATACTGAAGGTCAGGTAAAATGGGGAATTCAGGGGGGTTTTCTGAAAAGTATGTAGATGAAACACCTATTGTTGACTGAAGGGGTGTAGATTACATTGCATTAATGGGATATGGCCTACTTAAACCTGGCTATGGCTCCACCATTAGGGGCTGTTGGCAAGTTGCCTCTGAAAAATGAGCATAATAAAGGTTGATTATCACTAAAGGGTTGCTCTGAGGCTTAAGTTCTATAATACATGTGAAGTGCTTGGCGTAGTGCCTGAATGTGCTCAATAAATGTTAGGTATTATTCCATGGACAAACGAAGGAAGAAATGAGACCCTAAAAATCCCTCTGGTTTCAGGTCAACTTTCCTAAATTGCTCAGAATAGCATTGATTCCTTTTACTAACCAAGCTGATAGCTCTATTTTCTATCTCCATTTCTTTCCTTTAATTATTCAGTCAACAAACATTCACTGAAACGCAAACAAATGCTGAGGAGACACAGTAGTGAGGGAAACAGAAAAGATCTGCCTTCGTGGAGCTTAGTCTAGTGGGAAAAAGTATTCCATCACGTTTTTTGGGAAAACATGCTACAAAGGTTATGAACAGAATTCTGGGCAAGCAAATAACAGGACAGCTTAAAAAACCCCAAAAAGCCAGAAGTCAGGAAAGGTCCATCTGAGGAATGAAAAGGAGACAATAATGAAGGAGACAGTAATGAAGAGGTTATATTTAAGGCAGAGAGAATGGCTGTGCAAAGGACCTGTGGTAGGAAAGAGCTTGGCTGTTGGAACTGAGTGGAGTCCATGGTGTTGGGGAATGCAAGGTGCAAAGAGGAGACCTTCATGAGACTGGAGATGTGAGTGAGGGCCCATTCCCCTAGGACCTAGGGAGATATAGAAACAAGATTGGAATTTATTGTAGTTACAACTGAAAGCCATTGAAGGGTAGGGAATGACTCTGTTAGAGCAAGGGAGTTGGGATCAGTGCTGTTTGTGGTCTGACCTCTATATATTTCAGGCAATATATGGGAAAAAAACGGATATGAAGTAAAACAAAACAAACAAAAACGAGTTGAGCCTCTTCAATGCTAAGCTGGTCAAATTATATGTTTCGATCTTCATTTACCTTATAGTTAAAAAACATGTATCACATAAGACTGTGTACAGAAAAATACTACTTTCACTGAAAATTTTTAAATAATGTAATTTGTTTCTAAGTGTTGTTTTTGTTTTGTTAATGTTGTATATAGTTGCCTAATCAATGTTATTTAATAAGTACATTTATTGTATTTTTATATTGAGTACAAGTAGTCCAAACCAGTCTTTCTTAATCATTTTTCACAATGTGCTACTAGGGAAAAGAATATGAACTGTTATAAATATGTAGTTTCTTGATGCTATAGTTCCAAATGTATTTTTAAGTGCTTAGCTCTGCATTTGCTATTGAAATTCGCTATCACAACATGAATTTTAAAAAATTATTGTGGTCAAATATACATAACATAAAACTTACCATATTAACTATTTTAAAGCATAGTTCAGTGACATGAAGTACATTCACATTCTTATACAACCACTATCCATTTCCAGATCTTTTTCATTATCCTAAACTGAAATTGTATGCAATAAACAATAAGTCCTATTCTAGTTTCTAAGACATGAATTCTTTAAAGTTATCTGATGAGTTCCCCCCACCCCAAAATGGCAATTGGCCTTGATCAGTAGGATTATTTGCTCCCACTGAAGTGTTCAATGAACCATACCATGTAAGTTGAAACCAGCACCCAAGAAATAAGGATTAGTGTAAGTTTTTGGCTCAGATGGCTAACATATCATATTAATGATGAGTACTGATATAGGATGATTATTTTTTAGCACTGAAAACCTGTGTTCCATGACAATAAAATGTGTTGTATGGTCTTGTAAATGTATGCTCCAAAATGACCCAGACAACCTGACCATCTCTAAATGCATATCTTTTTAATGCTATTAATTTTCATTAAAAAAAGTGATTCCAGCTCTGGGTAAATTTAATTTTAAAAATCACTCTTCTGTGAAAAACGGATTAGAAAAGGACAAGAGAAAAGAAAGCAAGTTTTTGCTACATTTCAAATAACCAAGCATTCCATAAAGTTATGAAGTTCAAAAGATTAAGATTTTGACCTGAAAGTAGTTGATAACTTTTTATTGTTTTTTAAGTATATCCTAGCTAGATACAACATTTTAATACCAGTAAACAAGCTAAATTTCTTTTCCAGGCTGATCCTTCCTCCTGGTTGCTCATGTCATCCCAATGTTTTTATCCCCAACATGAAAGCATGGCTATAGACAGTCAATGATTGCAAGGTAGGGGCTATAGAATAAAGAGGCACGAGGGAACTTTGGGTGATGATGGATATGTCCATGATCTACAATAGATCAGGGGTTGGCAAACTTTTGGAAGAGCCAATCCTGTCCCTCACAACAATTTAAAAATTATTTGAGAGCCATAAATATATTTTTACATAATCACCATTATATGAATAATATCCTTTAAAAATTTTATAAATGAAACTATGATAGTTTTATTTTCATTTTCAATTTTACTTCAGAGCCACATGTACATACCCAAAGAGCCGCACGTGGCTCGCAAGCTGCAGTTTGCCGACCCCTGATCTAAATAGATTGTAGTGATGGTTTCATGGGTGTATACATATGTCAAACTTATCGAGTTGTACGTGTAAACGTGTAGTCCTCTGTATGTCAATTATATCTCGATAAAGCTATAAAAAATTAAAAGTCCAATTAGGAACTTCTTATTTCCCCATTGGATTCAGATTTAGCCTTTCTTAGGTTTTAATTGTTAGGAGACCTATTAGGTCAATTCCTCTTTGAGGAGTAGCTTGGTGTATGAAAACATTTTACTAGCAACAAAAAGCACTTTTTTAATTAACAAGAAGATTCAAATATTTTCATCTACAGAATACCAGTTAAAATATTATAAACATACAGTTGTAAGCATAGTTTACAGAATGGGATTCTAAAAGTTTCAAAAGTTGAAATGGTTTGACTTTTTTTTTTAAATCAAAGAAAACACTTTCTGAAAGAACATAGTAAAAAGCAGTAGAAAACAATAAGCAGTACTTGACTACATGCTCAGGAAGTGCCTTTAAGTACCTCAGAGCCCTTGACAGTCATCTCCTGAGTCCTCTCAACATCCCAGGCATGTGTCACTATAGCCACAGTTAAACAAACTTAAACCGTAAGTGTGATTCGGGCAAGGGAGTCTAACAATGGAGACATGGGCCAGATAGAAAAATGTGCCTTGGAAATTTGGGCCCCATGCCATTTCTGAAATTATGTCATTGTTTACACCTGGAACTCTATCTGGCTGTTTCTTAGGAGTTATTTTTAAATATTGTGGTTTGAACAAGGAAGGAAAACTATGAAACCAGTAATAGTTTAAAGCACTGGGAGCTCAAGCTGTTGTACAGCCTAATCCTCTCCACCTGTTAAATCTATTCACCTTAATTGCTATACCAGAAGTTTCCCACTTCTTTAGATGAAAACCTGGAGCCTTCTATATAGCGGTTTTTGGAATCAATACCATGGGGCTTCCTTATATGTAAGAAAGCATTTATAGTCCTTTAGCAACTCTTTGGATTTGTCCCAAAGTAGAACACATGTTGCTAAATTCTATTCACTATGAAACAGTGTTAGAATGACATTCCAGTATATTTAATCCACAAACTGAAATTTATTAGCAATGTCATCAAATAATCAATTTATTTCTTAACACAAATCTGATTAAATACATTTGAAAGACAAATGATCTGAATAACCTGCAAGAATAATAGTGAGAAATGTCGTGTTGGAAACGACAAACTCTAAAACTGATACTTGAGAGGAGTGTCCAGGGGCAGGAAGGCTGCCGCAGCTTGAGCCACTGCTGTCTTGACCTTCTTGGTGGCCAAGTGAAGAGTCATATCTTTGACTCGGCACTTTTTCACAAATTTGAAAATTATCACCTCTTAACATCTTGCTCAAGTTAATCTTTTACCTCTCTTAACAATTCCTTCTAAATTCAATTTTTACTTTTAAATTATTTGCAAAAGAAAGTTATTTCTACATAGTTGTGTCTTTTCAACTGTCATTGTCCACAGTCAGGTATGCCCCCTGACTTTCTTTAAATGGCAGGACAGTATTTTTTTAGCTTTTAACAAATTCACTTCAGTCAGTATTTATATACAAAGCACTATGGTAGGCATAGAAGGAAAACAAAGATAGATAAGTACCACACATGCAACTTTAATAAAAATGAAACTATTAGAAGTTCTGCATTAGTGGATAAACTTGTTGCTGGGGAGCCTATGGGAGTTGAGCAATTAATTCTGATTGTGAGGATTGAAGGTGACAAACAGATGAAATTTGAACCAATCCTGAGAGAACCTAGGCTTTCTGTGACAGGTCATGGAGTCATTCTTTGGGGGTTGGGAGTGGTACAAGGCAGGAACAGCTTTTCTAAAATTATTCTGAATCTTTTTTTTTAATTAAAGTTTATTGGGGTGACAATGGTTAGTAAAGTTACATAGGTTTCAGGTGTACAATTCTGTAACACATCATCTATATATCACATTGTGTGTTCACCACCCAGAGTCAGCTCTCCTTTCATCACCATATATTTGATCCCGTTTCCCCTCATCTACCACCCCCGCCCCCCTTACCCTCTGGTAACCACTAAACTATTGCCTATGTCTATGAGTTTTTGTTTCTTTATTTGTTTGTCTTGTTCCTTTGTTGTTTTCAGTTTTATGTTCCACATATCAGTGAAGTCCTGGTTCTCAACTTTTTCTGTCTGACTTATTTTGCTTAGCATAATAATCTCAAGATCCATCCATGTTGTTGCAAATGGCAGTATTTCATCTTTTCTTATGGCAGAATAGTATTCCATTGTGTATATATACCACATCTTCTTTATCCAATCATCTATCGAAGGACACTTGGTTGTTTCCATAACTTGGCCACCGTAAATAAAGCTGCAATGCACATCAGAGCACATATATCTTTATAGGTAAATGTTTTCAGATTTTTTGAGTAGATACCCAGGAGAGGGATTGCTGGGTCATATGGTAATTCTATTCTTAATTTTTTGAGGAACCTCCACACTGCCTTGCATAGCAGCTGCACCAATCTGCATTCCCACCAACAGTATGAGGGTTCCTTTTTCTCCACAGCCTCTCCAACACTTGTTATTATTTGTCTTGTTGATAATAGCCATGTTAATTGGTGTGAGGGGATATCTCATTGTGGTTTTTATTTGCATTTCTGTGATGATTAATGATGTTGAGCATCTTTTCATATGTCTACTGGCCATCTCTTTGGAGAAATATCTATTCAGGTCTCTGTCCATTTTTTAAATTGGATTATTTGTTTTTTTGTTGTTGAATTGTATGAGTTCCTTATATATTTTAGATGTTAGCCCCTTATCAGAGGTGTTGTTTGCAAAAATTTTCCCCCATTCAGTTAGTTGCCTGTTTATTTTGTCAGTTTCTTTTGCTGTGCAGAAGCTTATTCTGAATCTTTATAACAGATGTATTAGAATTGTTCTCAACAAATGAAAGAGATACTCAAATTGTTCCAACATTTTGACTCTCTTTGGGAGTAGCCAAAGGTTCAAATAATTTGGAAGGATGGATATCTGTGCTGACTTGCAGGAAATATGAGTCAGCTTTTCTCATGTACTCAGCACTGTTGTTACAGCTAGGATATTTTGGAAACATGAAGCTGAACAAATCAGACATCATAAGTCTTTTCTTTTTATTAATTGGCCCAGACATGCATCCTGCAAAGGTAGACAACAGGGATACCCTTTTTTATTGTCAAGGCTTAAGGAACCCTGCCAATAAGGGGAAACACCTGCAAATGAAAAAAATAAACTTAAAAATAAAATACTTCTGTTTTCTGTATAATCCTTCAGCCTAGGAGACAGACACATCTTTAGTCCATACCTCTCTTCTCTACTTCAGGATTGTGTATTCAACTGCCTTCAGATAACTCAATATCCTTGAAACTCAAAAATTTTTTAAAGTAAACTCATTATGTTTACCCCAAACCTGTTTCTCCTATATTCTCTAATTTCTTGAATAGTACCCACCATGCACGAGTCTCAAAAGTCAAAACCTGTGAGTAATCAACTCCTCTTTTGTCCCTATTATTTAACACTTAACCATCAAAACCAATTGATATCACCTACTTAACATCAATTGTATCATTCCTTGACTCTCTATCTCCATATCCATTGACCTATAATAGTTCAAACCCACATCTTTTTTTCTTAACCTGAAATTTTGCAGCAAGTAACTAATTGGATTCCACCTCTCTTGTGTTTCTCCTCTTTGATCCATTCCTCCCTTTGTTGACAGGCTGATCTTTCTAAAGAATATGAACAGTTGTTCCAGACATAGTTTGAGGTTGCCAGCTTCTTCCTCTCCTTTTTCTATAATCTTGGTGGGAAAGTTCATCAATGTCCACACTTAATATTACCTAAGAAGAGCAGGGCATTATTAGGGCCTATGCTTCATTCTCCTCTGCCCCTCTCCAGTGTGGTGGAGACAGCCTCTCATTCAGAACACATTCACACTCAGGAGGCTCTTAACTGAGAGGAAGAAGTTAAGCCTCTGCAGTCCACAAGCTTCGTATTCCCTTTTCCCACACAAGTATACACAAAGAGATGGATTGGTTAGTTATATCAAGCTAGTTATATTAAGGGCACAGTTAATCCAGAAGGGAAAAAGAGACTATAATAATTAGCTTATTTGAGACTTGGAGAATAATGGACTTTTAGTAATAAAGATTTAAATTAAAAACAAAAAAAAGATCTTCAAAGCCGCTCCAAAGCCTATTTTGGGCTCTCTGGTATCAGCATCACTTTACTATCTCCCAGAAACGGATATCCTTCCTCTATATTCTCCGCTGATAACCCTACGAGTTTTCATATTTGGTTGTAACTATTTTAGCAGCATTTTTAATTGAATAAACATCACCTTATTGATTTAATAGAATTTAGATGTTGTAATAGTAACTTATAGAGTTTAAAATTATGCTAAAAGGGAAACAGAAGGAAGTTGACACAAGGCATTTATCTGAATGTATTGGAACTGAAATGGAAGAAAGGCTTTTGGAGATGGCACAATAGGGCAGTGCTGGTGAAGTCCCACCCGCTTATGCAATGCTGTCCGGAAGGCAGTGAATGATGGTACAGTGACGGAAGAAGAGCCATAGGATCCTTGATGTTAGACTGGAGAGAGTGTATAATGATATAGCTCATTGTTTTTTAAAGCTTTCTCTTTTTTTTAATTTTAAAAAATTTTTATTGGGGAATTGGGAGAAGGGGAACAGACAAGTTGCTGTCGTTTTGTTCTTCATTCTAGTTGTGGAGGACATAGCTTCACTGGCCCAAGTTGGCACCATCATTGTGCTCTTCCCAGGCAAGGCAGATCAGTCGCCGGCTTTGGACGGCCGCTCACATTGGCTGCTGGCCGCTCATGCTGGCTGCTGGCTACACACGGTAGCCCATGGCAACCCACTGCAGCAGGGGCTGCAGCCTACGCCGTCGCCAGCGACTCACGGCAGCCCAGCTTCAGGTTGAGCTGTTGTTCAGCATCTTAGCTGTAGAGGGCAGTGTCACTGGCCCTCATATGTGGGATCCGAACCGGGGCCCTCTGGTGTCCCAAGCCAGCTCTTAACCAACGCGCCACTCGGCCAGCCCAATACAGCTCATTTTTAACAAAGTCTGCGCTAAAAGGGAATGGGGGAACTCGTCGGAGCTATGAAAAGAGACAAGAAACATATTCTTCCATTTCATATTCTCCTGATCACATAATGTAAGGCTCTGTTTGCCACAAGGTTAGGAGAAATAATTGAAACACTAAAGGTAATAAAAATGGTTGTTGGTGGCAAAGGAAAATCTCAAGGGTGGAATTCAGGTAATATGTAGGGCAATTGGATGAGGGTAGGGCTAAATGGATGGGGTTATAGAGCAATTGAGGTGGGGCAGGCAGTTAGGAACGATTTAAAATGTGTCATCTGATCCACATCATGATGGCTTTAGGGAAGTGACACTTTTATAAATTGACCTCAGTTTCTCTGACCACAAAGGATTTTTGAGAAGGAAGGAAACTTAGTGATCATCTAGTAACCATTTCATTTTCCCAGAAATTACCATTTGTCTACTTGTGATTTGTCCAAGGTCATATGCATCCAATAGTGAATGGAGAGCTAGGGCTGGAATCCAGATCACCAGATTCCTAGTTCTTTGATTTCTCGACTATATATCTATCCATTCTGAGAGCTCAGTATTCCAAAGTTCCCATGAAGTAAGCTATTTAGATACATAGGAAAATCCTTATTTTGGAGAAGAAGAAACTGAGAATCAGGAAGGTGGAGTAAATCTACCTTTACGTGGGTGGATCACAATTCCTGGGCCAATAGGATTCTACCAAACCACACTGCCTCTGAGATTCAAAACAGGTGAAATCCTCAATGCCATATGCCTAGGCACAGTCTCTTCTTCAACCTACAGGTATTTTACTTTGAACTGTTTTATGCTATGCACTCTGCTAGGTAGCAAAGATTACAAAACTGAAAGATTTATTTTGTCAGACTAGATTGCTATTTTGTAAGACTAAAAGTTGGACTTTACCTAGTTATCAGGGAAATGCACATGCCTTTGGTGGTTGATAAGCTAGCAGGAAGTAAGTCTTCATGTATTGGTAACATTTCACTTTCACCAAAGGGTGGGTTTCAGATTCTATATACTATACTATACTATACTATACTATACTATACTATACTATACTATACTATACTAATCAGATTTCTAGAAATATATCCATCTGATGGGCAAACATTAAAAAGTCTGGCGTTACCAAGAGTTGTTGAGGCTGTTGGAAAACGGACTCACCTAATCTACTGGTAGAAATGTCAAATGGCTCAACCCTTTTGGAAAGCAGTTTGTCAATACTTAGTAAAATTGAAAATGCTTATACCCTACAATCTAGCAATCCCATTTCTAGTTATATACTCTAAAGGTTTTTTTTCAAACTGTGATTCACGATCCATTAGTGGATTGTGAAATCGATTTAAGGGTTACAATAAACATTTCTTACAAATGAAACAGAACAGAAAATATCAGGGTAAGGATTGTTTTGTGAACTTCTGTGTGCCACTTAGACTTTTCCTCTTCAAGACTGAAACATTTATTCACCCAGCTGCTAGAAGGGTTAACTGCCAACAGCTTTTAGCTGAGTCCCTCTCCTGGAAGAGAGCTACTTGCCCAAGGTTAGACCCTCTTCCTGAGTCAGCTGTATTCAGTAATGGATCAATGCAAGTGTATAAAGGCCTGATCCCTTCGCCCCAATTTGAAATTACTCTGAGAGGTCACTGCAGCCAACGCAGGATCACCTGAGGCCATTGTAGCCGCTTCATTAGAGTCCAAAACGCCCTCTGCCCATTCCTGCTTCCTTCCCTCCCCCACAGGTGCTGACCCTGAGACACTTCCCAATAAACGTCTCGTACACAAATTTCAGCCTCAGATCTACTTCCTAGGCAACTGAGCCTCTGCTGATATATGCATATATGCATGTACGAGATCTGAATGTAAAATTATTTCTCACCATGTGTGTTGGCCGTGAAAGCTTGAAAGCCCCTGCACCTAAAGAAACTCTTGCACATATGCACCAGGAAACGCTATGAGGATGTTCATGGGGTATTGTTTGTAGTAACAATGACTAGATAAAAACTAAATGTCTATAATCATGCGATGGAATAGTATACAATAGTTAAAAGGAGTGAAATCTGACATCTAACAACATGGACATGGACAAATCTCTAACACACTAGGATACATACCAACTTCAGGATAGTGGCGACCACTGGAGAAGGAGCCTGGGAAATGGGATGAAGTTGGGGCTTCAACTGTGGCCTTGTATTGCCTTTTTAAGAAACATCTAGAAATATATGGCAAAATATGGCATTTATTAAATTTGTATGGGTACATGGGTTTCTTTTTTCATTTTTCCATATGTTTAAAATCCTTTACATTTTATTCAGTTAATTATTTCAGAAAATCTATACTCAAAAGCAAAGCATTTTTAACTTTATTTTACTATCAGGAAGTAGTAAAAGGACAGTTAACAAGCTCACTTCCTCTTATATAAAAAATGTAGTCTAAATTTAATGGCTCATGAAATGCAGACATTCCAGTTATAACTGGCTGATTTACTGTAAATTTTTTTCTTCCCCTATTTTCATTACTTCTAAGTTCCATGTAGTAAGAACAATACTGGAATCTTTCAGGAGTTCATCAAGTTCTGCTGACGTTCTCTTTGAAGAGTTTTGCTGTAATTAATATGAAGAAATACAAATCCCTAGGCACAAGGGGCAAGGGTAGCATTCATTTTCCAACATTTTCATAAATATTTTTACGTAATTTTTAAAAAGTCAGTTTATTGAGACAAATGTACATACAGTAAAATAAATTCTTCTGAAGTGTTCTGTTTGTTGAGTTTTGGCAGATGTATACACCTATGAACTACCACCACCATCAAAATATAGAACATCTTCATCACCCCAAAAAATTTCCTCATGCCTCTTTGTAGTCAACCCTAGCCCCTGGCAACTGCTGATTAAATTTTTAGTCCCACAGTATTGCCTTTTCCAGGATGACAAATATATAGAATTATATAATATGTACCCTTTTGGGGTTTTTTTTTCACTTAGCATAATGCATTTGAGATTTGCCCATGTTGCATGTTACATACATCAACAGTTCCTCTCTTTGTATTGCTGAGTGATATTCCACCCACGGTTTATCTGTTCTCTAGTTGAGGGACATGTGGGATGTTCCCAGTTTCTGGTGATTATAAATAAAGCCTCTGTAACATTTGTACACAGGTTTTTGTGTAGACACATGCCTCTATTTTTCTTTGGTAGTATCTGGGAAAAGGGCTTGCTGAGCCTGATGATAGGGTTTGTTTATAAGAAACTGTCAAACTGTTCCTCAAAGTGGCTGTACCCTATCACATTCCCACCAGTAATGCAGTATGAGAGTTCCAGTTGCTCCACTTGATAATGTCAGGTTTTCATTTATTTGGTTGTTTGGTTTTTGTTTTTTTTTTAGCCATTCTAATTGGTTAAAATGGTACTATATAATGGTACCTCATTGTAGTTTTAGTTTGCATTTCTCTAATGACTAATGATGTTAAGTAAGCTTTCATGAAGTTTTAAACAAGAAACTGTGACAATGACTGGATTATTACTAAATCATCTTTCTATCCTGAAAATGATAGAGGAAATATACTCAACAGCTCAAAAACTGTTGTACTCCGTGAAGCCAAAAAAGAGGTGTTAAAACAAGCAGGAATTGGGCCGGCCGAGTGGCGTGTTGATTAAGAACTGGCTTGGGATGCCAGAGGACCCCAGTTCAGATCCCACATGAGAGGGCCAGTGACACTGTCCTCTACAGCTAAGATGCTGAACAACAGCTTGACCTGGAGCTGGGCTGCCGTGGGTCGCCGGCGATGGCGTAGGCTGCAGTCCTCTGCTACAGTGGGTTGCCATAAGCTACCATGTGTAGCCAGCAGCCAGCGTGAGCGGCCAGCAACCGCTGTGAGTGGCTGTCCAGAGGCTGGCGACTGATCTACCTTGCCCGGGAAGAGCGCAATGATGGTGCCAGCTTGGGCCAGTGAAGCAACATCTTCCACAACTAGAATGAAGAACAAAACGACAGCAACTTGTCTGTTCCCCTTCCCCCGATTCCCCAGTAAAACCTTTAAAAAAAAAAACACCAAAAAACAAGCAGGGATATATAGTAATAAAATTTACTATGCAGGCATGGTCATTGTAGTTTAACAATAGCTTTGCATTAGTGGTGATAGCTTAACAAGACAGTAGAAATATCATTACCATTACATTCCTGGGTCTTCGGGACGTTCCCTTTTGTATCTAATGGGGCACCTAGAGTTCAAGAGAAACTGGCTCACATCCATTAGAAGGAGGAATTCAGTAAAGGTTAGTGTTATTATCCAAAAGCATATGTAAGGGATAGATCTAAGGAAGAAACTAAAAAAAGTAAGCAGAATAAAAGTGTGGGCAGTAATGAAACTATAAATTAGGGTGAGAAGTGGTTGCGGCTTTGGGAGAGTCTCGGCTGGATTGTTTAGCTGGCCCTGTATTTCACTTACTTAGGTTGGGTTTTATCTTTCTACAGAACATGTGTACATTTAATATGATCTACAAAATTTAATGCAGACTTTAATATTTCAACTAATGCATATATTTAAGGAAAGGCAAAATTTTAGAATATTGTAAGTCCTATGTATAAAAAGCAATCGGTAGAAAACAAATCTTCATACCTAGAGATGAGAACACAGTGAATAATGCAAAATAGACACTAAATGATGATATGTAGGGATTTTCAAGCAACAGGGAAATTGAAACAAGCACATTTGGTGGTTAGAGTTTATTAGTAATAGTTGCAAATGTAAGTTTGAGGAAGAATTGCTAATGCCCACCTTAGTCCTCAGAACTAAGAAATTCAAAGAATTTGAATAACTGGACCAGGAGGTGATTTGGGTAAACAAGAATACCATCTAGACTAGACACATCTTCTGCTAACTAGAGTGGGTCAGAAAATATCTTCCAAAAGGATTTGCTCTTGCCACTACTGCTACTTTGAATTGTCAGAAAAAGTTTATGGCTGGAGTTGGGTGCACTGTCTATGAAACACCGTTTGTTCTGGATGTTAAGCATATGTAGGGTGAGATCTGTCACTTTTTGGAACTGCAACAGGAAAGATATTTGTGACATATGTTTTATTTGTGAAAAGACTGTGCCTTTGGACCATGATTATTAGGTTATAGTTCCAGGGAAATTTCACTTCCAAGGCCTAAGAAACCTCACTCAATATTTTTCTTTTTGGCTTAAATTCCTTTACATGGGAAGTTATGATGCTAATTTTTTCAAGAACTGTGCAGATAGATGCCTCTGAGAAACTTTTGTAAGGTCCTTTTTAAAAAAAATCTATAACTTTAGAGGAATCAAAAAGGGAATTTTTATATAGGATGAAGTCTAGAGTAAAAGGCCCAGATATGAAGATATTAGCAAATCCTAGTCCAGATTTGGGGATACTAAGGGAAAAGATTTGACCTTTAATTTTCAATTAACTATCTCCCTTCCACTCCGAGTACAACCTCAACTATATCTTAACCATTTCCTCCTTTTGTAATTTATGATCATGGCTATAATTATTTGAAGGACTTCTCAGGTTTTTCATCATATTGCCTAATGCTCATTTTGTGAATGTATGTTGTCCCAGTTTTTAATTACACTGTGTAACAATTTATGTATTTGGATAGAATGATTAATTATCATCATTATCAAAAACATTCAGGTGTCTATATACATCCACATAAGTAGGCATTTACAAAAGAAATTCTACAGACTTATTCCCTTTCTTTCACCAGCCAAAAATAACCTTAACACAAGATAATCATTTTATATGATAAATTTTTGGTTATTCATTTTTATCCCTAAGCCCCATCCCAAATCCTGAAACCTCAAAAGGAATTGCATAGGACTACATACCTTATCTGTACTTGATAAATGATGATCAACTGTTGTTATTGCATTGGTCTTCGTAATTCTCATATTATAAAGATGACAATCATTTATTTAGACAATGAATTCTCCAGTTTTGTCTTAAACTTTAGTCTCTGCAGGAACTTTAGCAAAAACAGGGCTGGTTCAGGACAGAAGCTCGGAGAAATTAGCATTTTTTGTTTTAAAAATCAGTTACCTACCATAAGACCTTCATGTGAGGGTTACATGGAGCACTCTTTCCTCTTTTTTTTTTTCCGCTGTCCTCACCGGTTTACAACAGACACAGCTATGTTATAACCACACAGCGAAGTTTTGCAACAAAATGGCCTTGAAATAGAATATGGCCCAGTTGAAAACTTAGGCAATCCAAATGGAATAAATGAAACGATGTATGCTACATTCACATGTTGCTTCTTATAAGGAAAGCTATCGCCTTTTTAGGAGAATGTTATTCTTTAAGTGACCCTGTACCCTGTCTATATCAAAGAGTTGTCAATTGCTATAAGGTTCAGTTAAAGGACTGCAACTAAAATATAACCCTATTACCTCCCAGTACTGCTTTAGTCCCTAAAACGCAGCTTCTGAAAATAAGTAAGTGCTACTATTTGGTAACTATCATAGTGTTTCTTATTTCTCTTAAAAATGGTAAAATCACTAACAGCATATAAACCCTTTAAGAAATTACCTCCAACTGTCAGTTTACTTGAGCTGTAACAGCAAATGAATTAAACAGCTGCAGTAATGCTCTGAAACCAAAGCCTCTTTCTCAAAAATGTGTTAATCTGTGTGTGTGTGTTTTCTGTTTGTTCACTTTTTTTCAAGGGGCCTCATTACTCTAGCCAAAGATGACTTGCTTGGGTTTTCAGAGTTATCTTTTTTTCAGTTTTATTTCTGATATGAAATTGCAGTGACAAATAGCAACATGTGGGCCACTCTGATAGACTGAAAATTCTCCTTAAGCCGCACATGGCTCGTGATAACTGTGCAATATGCTGTCATTAGAACTGCTTGTCTGACAATCTGAAAACATTTTGTAAACATGGCGTGTCCACTCAAAGCCAGCCTAGCAAGAGTAACTTTTCCACATGTTTCTCCATCCCTACACACATAAGATCATTGTAAATGTGGAAACTTGAAGAAAGGTTTAAAAAAAATTTTTTCTGTAGTTGTGGGTTCTTATAAATGTCACAAGCCAGTGGCCAACTGTTCAGCAATATGGTTTCCTAACCACACAAAGTTATGTTCAGCCAGTTAGTGGTCTCATGATCTTTTGTGAGACTTGGAGCATTATTTTATGATAATTAGATGACACAAAAGCCTCAGAAAAAGCATGATTCTAGGGTAATATAAGATGCCAATTTCCTTTGGTCTTTTTTTTCCTCTGTTTTTGTATAGAAGTTTCTTGGATTCTTGGCTGACTGCATAACTTACTTTAGGTGACGTTGGGGTTGGTTGAATTATTCTATAAATAAAAATTTTTTAAGTAGTTTAATGGAAACTCATCACTGAATAAGCTGTAATCAACATTTAAATCCTTCCACATATAGCACTTCAACCTGTGAGGAGTTATATGGAATTGACTTCTCTTAATATATTTTGTTTCATGGTAAGTGAAAAGCCATTGTTCACCTATGTAACAGAATGAGAAGGATGGCCTAATTTTGGCCTAAACAGTAAAGAACCTCTTGCATTTGGGGCAGTGTCTACATGGCACAATGAAAAGTAGAGATTTTGGTGTGGACTCAGTTCTAGCTATTTTGAGAAATGGAGACTAGCCTGGCATTTGTGGACTAAATTAGTTGGTTTGGGTTAGAGTCTTTGGGTTTGATTCTTTATGCTAAAAACAAAACAAAACAAAAACAAAAACAAAAAACATTGCTCAAAAAATGTGGCAGTGTGTCCCATGTTATGATTCTCATCAGAAAGGGAAATCAAGGAAAGCAGCTGTATTCTTCAGCAAGAATAGGCAAGCGTGTCCTTCTCACATGCATTACAAAGAAAATGTCATCATTCAGTTTGCAGGGAAAAATAACCCATCACACACTATGATTTCCATATTGTTTCTCACAGATTGAGAAAAAAATGATTTGCAACTTAATTTTAAAGTCCATTAATATAAAGGAACTGGAATTCTACTCTTGTAGAAGCCAACTAGGATTCTTTAGCTAAAACTTTCGTGGCCTAGCCTTAGATTTGTGGTTCAGATTATTCTCAGGCTGCTGGCTTGGTTCAGAAAACCAAGCACCATGTACAACTCTGAATTAGAAGTCTCAAAAAAAAATAATAAAAAAGAACCAAACCTACTTTTCTTAATTACACTGTACTTTATAAGATTACTCCTTCTAAAATTAGGAAAACAGCTGGATGAAAAGTGAAAAATTCAAGAACTCATCTTGCTGTTTCAGATATTTTTTGTTGTTGTTTCAGATATTTTATGTTTTTAAGGAAATAGAATGCAAAGTGGAAAATATCTATTCAAAACAAGAAACTATAGAAAAAAGCCCAGTAGATTAAAAAAATTAGAACTGGAAATGAAAAACACAGTAACTAAAATTGATAACATGATGGGCAAAAAGGTTCATTGATTCTTAGTAGTCTCTATGTTTTGCCGCTGTGTAAGATACACAAAACTATGGTACATTAAAGTATATTTAACTCTGATGTGTATTGGTTTTTATTTCCTGCTAGATGTTAACAATCTAAAAATAGAAATACTGTTCACTTTTTAATGAAGTTTGGTACGTAATCTCATAAGAGTTTTCAGAATGAGAACTGAACTTTTTCTTGAGCAATGTTTGCCCTTAGCTAACAGAGACTGTCAGACCCTATTATATTTTCACCCAGTCTGACAATCTTTTTTTAAAATTATTTAATATACAGTAAAAATAAGTTTTGGCAAATGTGTAGAATGGTAAAATTACCACTACAATGAAGATATGGGACACTGTCCCCCAAATTCCTCTGTGCTACCCCTTTTAGATCAAACCCTCACCCAGCCTTTAACCCCAAGCAACTACTACTCTGTTTCCATAGTTTTGCCTTTTCTAGAATATAAATGGAATCATGTAATATGTAGTCTTTTGACCCTGGCTTCTTTCACTCAGCAAAATGCTTTTGGGATTCATCCATGTTCTTATGTGCATCAAGAGTCTATTGCTGAGTAGTGTTCCATTTTATGGATGTACTGTAGTTTGTTTATCCATTTCCCAGTCAATGGACATATGAGCTCTTTCCAATTTGGGGGGGTTATTACAGATAAAGCTACTATAAACATTTGTGTTCAGGTTTTTGAGTGGACATAAGTTTAATTTCACTCTGATAAATACTTAAGAGTGAGATTGTGTCTGTCATAATTCTGTTTAATTATAAAAAACTGCCAAACTGTTTTCTAGAGTGGTGGTACCACTGTGCATTGGCTACCAGCAATGTATGAGAAGCTATGAGAGAATTCAGTTGCTTCCTGTTCTCACGAGCTCTTGGTATTTTCAGATTGTTTTATTTTTGTTATTCTAACAGGTGTGTGGTAGCATCTCATTATGGCTTCAGTTTACACTTCCCTAATGACTGATGATGTTGAACAATTTTTCATTGCTTATGTGCCATCCATGCGTCTTCTTCGGTGAAGTGTACTGTATACTCAAATCTTTTGGGCCATTGTGTTTCAATTTCAGTTTCTGTGCTTTTCATCTCTAGTTCTAATTTTTAAAAATCTACTAGGCTATTTTCTATAGTTTATTGTTTGAATAGGTGTTTTCCACTTTGTATTTTATTTCTTTTTTTAAAATAAAATGTAGTTATTTCACATTCTGTGTCTGATCATTCAAATATCTGAAGCCTTTGTGGGAGTTTTCTGTTGTTTGTATTGAGTATTGTTTCTGCTGCTTCTCACTCATAGTAACTTATTTCTTTGAGTGCTTAGTGTTTGTTACTGTGAGCTGCTCATTTTCCTTGAGAAAATAATTTGTGGATTATTGAGATACATTCCTCTAGAAAAGATTTGCATTTGTTGCTTCCATACACCTGGGGCCTGCTTAATTTATAGTAATGGCTTGAGGCTTTTGGGGGACCTATTTTGGCTATAGATTATCATGAATTTTTCAGGGACAGAATTTTTTGGCCCGTGGTTATACTTAGCACCACAGGAATTTTCCTTGTAGCTGCTTGAGGATGAATAGGTATGTAGGTCCTTTATCCCCACCTAAAGGGTCCAAGCGTTATTGGGAGGGAGATCTCCTGTAGGATTCTTCATGCCTTAGCCTTTATCTTCTGTTCCAGCTCTGCCATCCCACCCCCACCCCACCCCATGAAGTCAAAGCTGAAGTTCACCAGCTTGAGCAAAGTGACCTCAAGGCCATAGGATTGAGCAACTCCAGGGACATCATTTAGGTGAATAAACTGTAAATGGTGCCTCCTGGTATTATACACCTGAACAATGTTGTCCACTTAACCTGTCTGGATTCCTACTTAACTTCTCTTTGAGCTGATAATTCCTTGCTCTCTAGTCCATGGTTCCATGCTTTTAAGAAGGTGAGGATTCTTTTTAAAGTCAGCCTTTAAGAAATTTGTTTCCAGTGGGAAGGGCAGTCTGAATGTCTAGCCTGCCATATGCCTGAAAATAGAACTCTCAAAGCTCAACTTTATATACCCTACAATTTATAAAGTATCTGATAGCCTAATTTGTTCAAATAATTACCTTTTTTTTTCTGGTACCAAAGCTTTAATTAGGAACAGTTCAATGGAATTATAAAGATTCCATAGTCCCTGGTATTTAACTATTCCCTCAAGGATTTTATTAAACACATGTATTGGATTTCTATTGAAATACCAAAGTAGCTCAAAGGTTTACTCATGACCACACCACAATTTTTTTTAATGTTTCTCAGAAAATGAGTACAGTAAGCCAGAATCGTGTGTCAGCTGCATAGAAAGTATTGCATCCCCATAGTTACGTTAAACATAACAAGGGAAATGCCTTTTGGTGGTTGATAAGCTAAAAGGAAGTGAATCTTGTACTACAATATTAGGAATGTTTTTCAACTTTTGCTCAAGAATGAAAGGTTTCAGATCCTCCTGTTTACTCCTTGCTCGAACATCAGTAAAAGTAGTTACGGGAAAACCACACGTGTGGTCAATGCTAAGACTCAGGGTATTGATGTCATGTAGAAGAACATGATGGAGAGATCCTTTTTTGAGGTTTATTTCATTCTCTCGCTATTTATAGTATTTGCTCTGAGGTATAATTCAATAAAATTTCATCAATTAAACAGAAAGGAAATCTGTCTTAGCCCAATATTATATTAGCCCTACTCCCCACTTGGAAAAAAAATTTATAACACATACCAAATCAGCCTTGGAGACCACAGAGTCCATTTGTGCCTGGCATGTAGTAGATATTCAATTAATGTTGGCTGAGTCAATTAATTAATGGACAGTATATAATGGGCTGTTGTAAAAGCAAGCAGGCAGTGGCTAAAATGTTGACTTGATCAGATTATGGGAAGAGCATTAAAGGAGGAGGATGCCTGGGACTCAATCCCCATGCTAGGGCTCCTTAGTGCTGTAATATTGGGTAATCCACAACCACCATGGGCCCCAGTTTCTTCATTACTTACCCTCCTTTTGGGTCAAACTGCGTTGCCGCTCCCTGTACGTGCTGCATGATTTCCCAGTCCGATGTCCTTGTCCTTACAGTTATCTATCGAAAATGCCTAACCTGTCACTGTATGACTAAGCCTACCTAGCCATGACATCTTGCTTTTTAATAATCCTCCTAATACAAATACTCCCCTACCAAACTTTTGGACACCATCCCAGCTAAATAAAGGTTACCTTTCCCTCTAATCTCAAGGAACATTTTTTTTCCTTTTAACTCAATGGTGTCATTTAACACTTTCTAGCTTGTATTACCTACCGTCTTTTATATAGATATCTGTACTATGCTGCTTCTCTACTAGGTTGTGAGTTCATGAGGCTAGGGCTCATGCTTGCTATATTTTTTATTCCCCCCATAATACATGGAAAAGCACATTGAAGATTATATGTGCTCAGTAAATATCTGCTCAATTTGAAAATAGGGAATAATAATGCTTTTCCTGCTGCTGAGAAGTCTGTGTTGAATGCTAGCTTGAGGTCATTTCCTGCTTTTAGACCAATGATGGTGGAACACTAATGGTGAAGCTGGATATAAATAAGTAAAGAAAATTGTATAAGTTATTTATCCATTAATGGAAGAAGAAAAGAGAATACTTGGATGGCTCAGAGCCCATTTAAAAGCAAAGATGAAGAGGGAAATTGATGATGCAAGAGTTGGAAGCGACAGAGGCAGTATAGATTTTTCTATTCTAGTCATTTTAAAAAGTTCTTTTCTCCACTGCATTTTTTTAGATGATGCATACCTGTGTAGAGCTGGCTTGTGCCTAATTTTGAGAGATTCCCTGTGGATTTGAGCCAGAAAGTGAATTTCATTTTTAGAGTGCAGTTAATCTTCACATGTTGAATGAAAGAAAGTCCATACTGTATGATTCCATTAACACGACGTTCAAAAAATTCTGTTTTTGAACTTCAAAACTAATTTCTGGTGATAGAAGTTAAAATAGTAGTTACCCTTAGAGAGCAGTGACTAATACGGGGCACAAGGATTAGTCAGAGGTACTAGTCATTCTCTTTATCTTGATCTGGATGGTGGTTACATGGTATATGCACATGTGAAAATGTTTTCAGTTGTATACTTAAGGTTTATGCACTTTACAAATGTAAGTTATACCTCAATTAAAAAAAAACAAAAGAATGCAAGTTAACAAATCTGGTTGCCCCATGTATCGCTCATGAGTTGGTAGAGGATAGATCCAAGCTATGCAGTGTGTTTCCTGGAAAAACGAAGCACACTTTTAAAATTCCAGAATTTTCTCTTTGAACCTGTGACCAGATGGCTCTCATAAATAATGCATCAAAATATGGTTAGGACCAGAAGAATTCGTGATGTGGGATAAAATGAAAACAACCAATGATCATATGGTTTACTCATTTTGACTTTCATTGTGACTTTCTGGAAGAGCCAGGATCACCAATAAATAGTCATGCAGTGAGAATGGAATAAGTACTGTGTGAGGAGGCTTTCTAGCTGGGAAACCTTGAATAAGTCACAGGCTTCCTGGGCATCAGATGCTTCCTCTGTTCAATGGAAAAATATTTAGCTGTTCAAAGATAGAGGACAGGATCAAGTGATCTCTTAAGGCTCCTTCCAGCTCCTACAATCTTTGGCTTATGGAAGTCGGAACTGTAAGAACAACTCCGGTTAAAGCTTTTACACTATTGGAAGTAAGATGGGAAATCTGTAAGAATAGGCAACCAAAAAAAAATGTTGGTGGAATTGGGGTCATGCCAAGTAGTAAGAGATCCAGGTAGAAAACATCTTTTCAGATACAGCCAGCTACCTGAAACCTTTCCTATTGTTCCCTGGGGATTTCCCTAGCCTTCATTCAGTAAGGGGTTTACCTAATAATGCTTTTTAAAAAAAGAAAAAGATAAGGGAACATTTTTAGACTTCGATCAAAGAAAGCATTGTATGATAAGTTTTTCCTTTGTGGTTTCATATTTGCAGAGAATAAATCCAGTGCAGAAAATGCTATTTCATAAAATGTATGAGCTGAGAAGGAGCTCTAGTCTAAGTTTGGCTTAAATAAAAACTAACAATTAGGAGGAACTGCAAGCATCCCCTCTTCTTTCAATACTAGTAAGTGTGAACATCATGTCTATCTTTCTAAAAAGGCAACTGAGACCCCGTGAGGCTAAATAACTTGCCTAAGGAAGGTTCCAGAGCTGGGAGCACAGGGTAGAGACAAAAAGCCCCTTCTCAGATTTTCAGCCTTTCGTATCTTCCACTGCACCAGGCTGCCCCCTATGGTTCCTTTTGGATGAGTTTGCTTCCATGAAAGAGAATCAGAGGACTTCCACTGTCCTTTGTTTTAAAAGCAATTGAGAAAGTGGGAAGTTAATGGAACTGGGGTCAGAAGACCTGAGCCCTTCCACTTATAACTGGCTGTGTGACCCTGGAAAATCATTTAACTTCGCTGAGCCTCAGTATCTTCATCTAAAATAGCACCTCACGCTGTCATTGAGGCAGAAATCAACTGAAGTAACCTATGGGGAAGTGCTGTATAAATTATAAAACAAAATGTGGTTATTAAAATGGAGAAGTCCTTATCTATTTGGTAAATTAAGGAGTTAAAGATTACAAAACAATAATATCTGATAAAAATGCTCTGGGTGAATACATGTTAACTGCAGGGCTGCTATTAGCATATATAAAAATCAATGATCCTGTAACAGAAATGTCCTTTATTTATCATAACAGTCTAGTGTAATCACTTTTAATAAGTTTCCAAGGAACCTTCCCTAATGTGTAGATGCTGGTTGTAAAAAGACCTTTATGTGAGGATACATGTCTCTATCCCCCTCCATACTTTGCATTATCAATCTTTTAAAATTTGTGAACCCAAAATGGTAAATACAGTGTCTTATTTTAATTTTAACTTACATTTTCTTAATTATTAGTGAGGTTTGGCATCTTTTAATCTTTTTATTGGAAGCCTAATATAAAAGGCTGCTAGATAGTACCAAGTAAAAATGGAAGTGCACATCCTTCCAACCAGAAATTCTATTTTTTCAGTAGCTCCCTGAGAGAAATAATGCTCACATACAGGCACATAGAAGCATGTACAAGGTTTTCACAGAAGCATTGTCTGAAATAACAGGTAACTAAAAACAACCTACATAACCACCAACAGGTGGAGTGGTCAGATAAATTATGGAATATCCAAACCATGGAAAACTAACCATTGAAAAGTGGAGCTTCAACATGAGAAAAAAAGCAAGTTGCAGATTAATATGTACAATATAACATCGTTTACTTAGGAAGTGAAAGTAAAGCTATATTTCTATATACACAAATATGCATGTAAATGATAAGCAAATGTCTTGAGAGTTATATAAACAAATTGAAGACAGGTTACCTAGGGGAAGGAGACCAAGTGTGAGCCGGTGGCCAAGGGAAACTATTGTATTCTTTGTGTTGTTTAAAGCTCTAAGACAAGAATGTATTTGTGTATTACTTGGCTAATTGATAAAAAAATGAAATTTGGTTTAAAAATGATACTGAAAGTATATAATTTAAAAGAAAGAACATTGTTATTTTAATATGAGGAACAACTTTTAGTGTACAGAAATTTCTTGGATTTTCCTGAGTAGCAAGAGAAGAAAGAGCCCAACTAAAGATGAACTAATGTGATGCCTGTCATTCAAGTGAAGAGCATAAAATTTAGTCAAAATCAAAATTACCTAAAATATGGATATTTGATGTCATGTAGAAATGGACTGATTTTTCTTTCACTTTTTGTCCAGATATCAAATAGAAACAGATTGAAGTTTATCCGTCATGTCACTGGTTTTAATTTACTCGAACAATTGCTGTGTTCCTTATTAATATTTTAAATCCACCAGAGTCCATTTCAGTGAGATCGATTCTCCTTTTTGGCATTGACTTTTTTCTCTGATCACAAAAGTATTGTATAATTATTGTGAAAAGAAAAGGGAAAAACACTGGAAGTTAGGAGGAAAAAAAATGTAGTCCCATCATCAGAAAGAAATACTGTTAACATTTTAGGTGTTTTTCCCTGTGCAAATAGGTGTTCATGGAATTGAGCTAATACTATGCATGTAGTTTTGTTTCCTTTTTTCAATTAGCATTTTATCGTAAGCATTTCCACATATCACAGATTCTTCAAAAATGTTTATAATGGCATAATGATATTCCAAAGTATGGATAAAGTATAATTTATCCATCTAGTCCCCTATTATAAGATATTTAGCTTATTTTCACTTATTCACTCTTATACTTAACTCTATGAAGAACATCTTTGCATATAATTCTTTGCTTTCATCTTTGATTTGTCCCTCGGATATAATTCCTAGAAATGGAATTATAGATTGGGCTGGTTATTTTCCACTCCTAACCCTACCCCTTCTCTGCATTTCTTCATTCTGACTTTATAGATTGTATCTCCAGGATCCCTTACCCTTTGGTGTCCTTGGGATTCAATGGGTGGCACCAGGAGGAGATTAGAAGGCCAGAAGAGAGAGAAGTTGGGGTATCTCCTGCTCACTGTCTTCCTGCTCTGAGGCAGTGGCTGCATGCATTTCCCCACCTCCACCCCAGCACCCTTTCTTGGTTTCCTATTCTGCCATCCAGCTCTTACTGGATTCCATAAGTTATTTCCAACGTTGGTTCCTTTATCTCTAGGAATGGTAACAGCTTCCTACTATTCTTCTCTGGTGCCTCAACATTCCTTATTACTTCCTTAACCTGACCTGTCTATAAGTAGTTCTTTTATTAAAATCTCTTAATTGAACCATCCTGGATGAAATCACTTTCCTTTTGGGATCCTGACAGACACAAACTTCTAAAATGCTTTCTTGAAAGATACTGCCAAATTGCAATGCAGAAAGGTTATATGCATTCACACTCCCATTAGTAGTATGTGAAAGCTCTTCAAGTTACAATAGATT
Source organism: Hipposideros armiger (assembly GCF_001890085.2). NCBI lineage: Eukaryota > Metazoa > Chordata > Mammalia > Chiroptera > Hipposideridae > Hipposideros > Hipposideros armiger. The sequence goes on from NW_017731460.1 coordinate 487,674, forward strand.
TTTGAATGCGTCAGCCTCCTGTTTGTTATCTGGTGCCTTCCTCTCTGATGTCACTCATAGGCAAAGGGTTCTGCCATAGGCCATCTAAAGAAAAGTCATATACCACAAAGGTGAAAATATTGGGATGAGCAGTTGTGTATCATTTACAAACCGGAAATTCACAATGCAAGAAGAGGCACAGGATTGCATTGTGAAAATGAGTCCTTTGACTGACACCTATGGATTGGGAAGAACACATTCCACCTGGGCACACAGGTGGTGTGGTGTGGTATGGTTGGGGGATGTCAGCTCATATGCAGACGGTAGCTAAACACTATCCCAGGAAAGCCGTGGGGATGCAATGCTGCTGCCTGTTAGGGTCTTAGTACCCACTTTGGAAGAATTCCTACTTGGTCTTCCTAGTTTTAGCTTTCTGAGGAGAGCAGTTGGCAGGTACATGGATTTTGAGGAGAGAGAATCCACAAAAACATCTTCTCCCCTTCTCAAAGGAGAGGCAACCACACTACTGACTTTTTACAATGGTTGCTAGAAAATGGCCGAGATTTTAGCCAAGTTGACTCATGACACAGGTGGAAACATTGTGCTTTTTCATTTTCTTGCAAAATAATGAGACACCTAGTGGGCACAACATGAAAATGTCTTTATGGGAGATGGTAAGTCAATAGACAGGTAAATGACATTCAATAACTGCCTCAGTGCTTAATTCTACAAAAATATTCTTACTAGAGAAATACCCAGAGCCAGGAATCAGACCAGCAATTGACTCATGTTGGGTAATCAAGATACATTATTACCATATATTTTATAGCACTCAATAGTTTTCAAAGTCCTTTAAAAATAAAGTTTCTTTTTTTTTTTTTTTTAAAGATTTTTTTTGGGGAACTGGGGGGATGGGAACAGTTCTGGGGAATTGGGGGAAGGGGAACAGACAAGTTGCTGTCCTTTTGTTCTTCAGTCTAGTTGTGGAGGACGTTGCTTCACTGGCCCAAGTTGGCGCCATCATTGCGCTCTTCCCGGGCGAGGCAGATCAGTCGCCGGCTTCTGGACGGCCGCTCACGCTGGCTGCTGGCTACATATGGTAGCCCATGGCAACCCACTGCCACAGGGGCTGCAGCCTACGCCGTCGCCGGCGACTCACGGCAGCCCAGCTCCAGGTTGAGCTGTTGTTCAGCATCTTAGCTGTGGAGGGCAGTGTCACTGGCCCTCATATGTGGGATCCGAACCGGGGCCCTCTGGTGTCCCAAGCCAGTTCTTAACCATCGCGCCACTCGGCCGGCCCACTCCTTGACTTTTGTAAATGCCTAAACAGACCACGTGGGGAAGCCCCCTTGTTTACATAAATGCCCATTGGCTTTCTCCTCTGATTTTGGTTAGCAGAATCCATCTTTATTCCATTGTTAGGGAACCTGTTTGGAAGGTCACAGTGTTTAAATCAGGGGTGGTCAATCCATGGCCCAAGTGAAGCCCCAGGGGGAGGCCTTCTCAGTGTTAGATTACCGGTTATTGAGCTCCTTTTGCATTTCATGATGGGATTTGTGCATTTCCATCTTCATAGATCACGTTCAATCAGCTACCTGGAGCGTAGATGGAATAATTTGCTTTTGTTACCAAGGCTTAGCAAGGGACTTGTATAAATACCAAGGTGTCTTTGGCCAGCCTTTGTTTTTGGAAAGCACTTTATATTATAAAAAGTCTTCATCACGCAGCATGTAAAAGGGTAACAAATCCTGGGAGATTATCTGGGCCAATCTTTCTCAAACCAGGGTTCATGGACCCTTGGGAGTTCCACTGATGAGTTCTTGGGATCTAGAAGTTATCTACGAATATTTTTAATTTTAGGTATCCTTCTATGATTATCCAAAATTAACATAAACACCTTCTGGACCACCTGACTAACCACCTCATAAGTCAATATGGACACAAAGATTCACTATCCAACACAAAGTATTACTCTTGGTACCTATTATAGTAATCAACTAAAATAATATCATGTAACTTTTCAAAAATTGAAATGCAATTTACATACCATAAAATTCATCCTTTTAAAGTGTACAATTCAGTTATCTTTAGTATTAATATATTCACAAGATTGATGATTCATAACCATCATCACTATATAGTTCTAGAACAGTTTCATTACCTCCAAAAAAATCCCCATGCCCATTAGCAGTCATTATATATTTCCCTCCACCGCCCACCCCCACCCCAGTCCCTGGCAACCACTAATCTACTTTTTGTCTCTTTGGATTTGCCTATTCTGGACATTTTATATAAATGGACTCATACAATATGTGGCCTTTTGTATCTGGCTTCTTTCGTTTAGCATGTTTCCAAGGTTCATCCATGTTGTAGCATGTATCAGCACTTCATTTCTTTTTTATGGCTGAATATTTCTGCCATTGTATCCCAGTTTATCTATTCATCAGTTTATGGACATGTGGTTTGTTTCTACTTTCTGGCCATTAGGAATAATACTGCTATGAGAAACTTTTAATTCTAAGTTATAAAAATTTGGGTCTACGAGGTGTGATCAGAACATACAGTGAGTGCTGCTGGCGAGTGCCATCCAATGGAAAGGCAGGGATCTTCAATATGGGAAGTGGCGCGTCAAACCTTAGTAACAGTGTCTGACAAGTTTCAACTTGTTTGGTGCAGTCAGCTGGGTGTGAGTTATGGTTGAGAGAAGGTGTGTTTTAAAGTGTGCCATAAATCATGGATCATGAACAACGCATTAACATGAAATGGGCAAACAGTGTCATCCTCCATCATGACAATGCTCCACGTCACACATCGCTTCTGGTAGGCAATTTCTGTCAAATAAAAACATTATGGTTTGTCCTCATCTACCTTGCAACTTCTGGCTCTTTTTCAAAGTCAAAATGACCATAAGAGGTAAACGTTTTGAATTGATTCAGAACATAAAGGCATCTATGACAGCACAACTAAAGACACTCACAAAAGAGGACTTCCAGAACTGCATCAGAAAGTGGCAAAAACGATGGGATAAGTGTGTTAGAAGCAAGGGGGAGTATTTTGAGGGAGATTAATAGCAATATGTCATTCACCATAGTTTTTTATCACAACTCGTATACGTCTTCATATGTTCTTAGGGTCTGTGACTTCTCAATTTCAAGAAATACTGACCCAGGATGATTCAATTGCTTAATAAAGTAATGATCAGGTCACACTCACAGTTAATGGAAGTTTCTGTGGCTAGACTCAGAGTTCCAACTTATTGTCTTTCTTATCTATAAGAGGTGGACATCTTGTTTAAGGCCTTCCCAAGTCATCTGTTCGGTTCTTGAGTAGCAAGAGTCACCATTAGCAGTGCGATTAACTCATAACTAATAATACTGGTGTAGGTTGACCCAGCCCAGATGCTGGGCAGCTTTTAATTCTCCAAACCTGGCCTGAATACTGATAATATTTCCTCTGGCTAAGAGCCAGCAAAAAGAATCACCTAGCCAAACATCACCATTCAGCTGGCTTTTCTTCCAGTGGCCTCCCAGGGGAGCTCTCTGGACAAACAAAGCTTGTTGACCCAGTTTGAAGGCCTGGAAAATTATCATGTGAGTCACTGGGACAACAGAACAAAGTGCCAGACCCTTCAGAAACTATACCACAGGCTTCCAGTGTCATTTGTGTCTCCAGAGGGAGGGACCAGGAATCCCAGGGAGGCATGCTACTTTTCACCCAGCTGCTCCTCCAAGTGATTTCCAGGCTCCTTGGCTCTGTGTGTGGTGCCAGAGAGGCCCATTTCTGTTTTCCTTCCAGTGGGCTTGCCTACAGCAGCTCAGAGAGTGACAGCCCAGTTACAGGAAATCAAAAGAAACCTGGATATGTAGAGGAAGATGAGTGAGTAGTGTTATTTGGAGGAAGGCCACAGGCTGTCAATGGGAAGGAAGTGCTGAAGCAGGTACAAGTTTTAAATTAAAGACAGAATCCAGAGAGAGTGTTTTAAAATCATACTCACATGAGTGAGGCAGGGCCTTGCAAAAGAGTACCTCCAAATTACTTAAGGAATATTTTATAACGTTCTGAAGATGCTACTTCCTAAATTACACAAAGAGCGAGAGAAACATAGCTAGAGAAGCAATGCAGGTAAAACTTGTCACATTTAGATGGGTGGGCAGTTTGTGGACTAGATGGTTTGATGTCAGAAAGAGTGCCAAAACCTTTACCAGTCCTCAAATAACTCTCCCATGAGTATAAAGGATTTCTGGGGAAGGATGAGTACCAAAGTGGAGGCTTCTAAATATCCATGACAGCATAAGGACAAAACAATAGGTGTTGACACAAACAGGTGAGGTAAGAGATCACCCATGACCTTGTTTTTTCCTTTCCTTTTCTTTTAAAAAAAATATCCCCTCATTTTAATACTAATTCTAGGTCTTCATCACCAGGAGGATGTAATTTTAACACATAATTTGATCCAGGATTGTATAACTTCATGTTTGGTGGATGTTATAAGGGAGAGACTATTAGGTTCCTTCCACTGTAAGAATGGCACATGAAGTCTTTCTCTTTGATGGTTTTGATGGATAAACTTTGGTGACTGGAAGAACTAGAAGGCAGTTTGATCACCAAGTTTTTGGTGTCTTTAGCCCCACTACTCTCTTCTTCTCACTTCACTTCTTACTTTTTCCCTTTATCCTTTCTGCTTCTGTCTACTTCTGAAAGATCTGGCAAAAAATATAGCAGATTTACAGAAACAGGCGGTTCACTTCCCACCCTGGTACTGTTACTACAGATTGCTTTAGAGCTGCTGTTTCCTGGGCTTGGGCAAAATGTCGCTATTAGTCTGTGTCATCACAGTCCCAGTGTCTGACCCTATGTGCTGGGTGCCTTGTAGAGCCAGCAGGCCAGCCCCAGGCATGCCCTCCGGATGCTGAGGTGGAAGATGAAAGGGGAGAATATTCAGAATTAGATATGTAATGATAAAAGAGGGACAGAATCAGGTAAAGGTAAGTATTTCATCCACCTGACTGTATCTGTCTGATGTATGATAGTAAGATGCAAGCAGCACTGTCCATTAGAACTTTTTGTAATGATGGAAACATCCTACATCTGTGCGATCCAATATGGTAGTGACATATGGCTATTGAGCACTTGATATGTGGGTAGCGAGGAATTGAAGTTTTTATTTAGTTTAAATTTTTTTTTAAAGATTTTATTGGGGAATTGAGGAAGAGGAACAGTGTTGGGGAATTGGGGAAGGGGAACAGCCAAGTTGTTGTCCTTCGGTCCTAGTTGTGGAGGGCGCAGCTAGCTCAGCTCCAAGTCCAGTTGCCATCCAGTCACTGTGGTCAGCTCATGGCCACTCAGCTCAAGGTACCGTGTTCAATCTTAGTTATCGGTGGGCGCAGCCCACCATCCCATGCGGGAGTCGAACCAGAAACCTTGTTGTTAGGAGCATGTCCTCTCACCAGCTGAGCCATCCTGCCACCTGTTGGCAGCTCAGAGGCAGCTCAGCTTGGGTGCAGCTCACTGGCCTATGTGGGAATCGAACCAGCAACACTGTTGCTCAGAACTCACACTCTTAACCAACTGAGCCACCTGGCCAGCCCCTATTTAGTTTAATTTTAATTAATTTAAATTTAAATAGTCACAGGTGACTAATGACTACTATACTAAAGCACTGTGTTTTTGTTGTTGTTTTGTTTTTGCTGCAAAAAGCTTTATTGTTTCCATTTGATCTATAGCTTGGATAGGGCTCCAGGGAGAAGCCTGACATAGGTGGATGCAGAGGGGCCCCTCACAGGCTCCTGGGCTCCAAAGGCTTTTAATCCTGCTTGAGGGTGAGCCTTTTGAAACAATCCTCGTCCAGACCAGCCTGGGGGCTGGCCAGCCTGTGGAGATTAGTCGGGAGGTCGTCCATCTTCTTGATGAGTTTCCCACCTCATCTAGGAAGTGGTAGAGATGGGGGTCTGTGCGGGCAGGATCCAGGACATGCAGATCCAAAAGGGCCTGGTGTAGGCTCTTCTCCATGACTGTGGTGGCTCCATTCCATCCTGGGTTTTACCCCACTCATCTTGGGATGGCTTCTGCAATCTTAGATGAGAGTGCAGCTGCCATGCTGGTTTTGTATCTTCAAGAGACTCTGGGTGACCTCATGCTTCTCCTTGGCCAACTCACAGAAAGTGGCCCAAGCCTTCCTGAGCCACATTGTTTGTGGTTAAAATAGAAACCCAGAGAGAGGTAAGTGTAGGGGGCCCACAGATGCAGGTTGACCAGGCTGTTGACCGCAGCCTCCACTTCAGTGGAATAATTATGACAAATCTGGAGCCCATGGTTGCTAGGAAATAAAGAGTTAAGCTCAAAAAAATGGTGTTTGCTGGTCCTGGAAGCAGAGGATGGCTGAGATGGTTTCTAAGGTTGCCACTGGTAAAGAGTTTGGAGAGTGGTGGTAGGAGGCTGGAAGTACGGGCGTCCCTGGGTTTGTTCAGTTCCAACACTGTTGAAGCAAGAGACAGATCCGTGGGACTGCTGAGAGCACTGTACAGGTCCTAGTGTTCTAAAAAATAGTAGAGAAAAGTAGGCCAGACATTGGTGTTTGAGTCCTGGGTTCAAATCCCAGCTCTTTTATGTCATTAGCTTATAACTGAAGGAGAGACACATAACTTCTGTACCTCTTTTTATACAGCTGTAAGATGGGCTAATAATGTCCACCTTATGGTGTTGTGATAGGTAAGGAGGATGGGGCTTTGGGTGGGAGGAAGGAGCCATTTACCAGTGTCCTCAATCAACAAAGCTGGCCACAAGTAGCTGGGAAAGGCAGAGGAGGCCCAGGGGATGTGTAACCTTTTCACAAACCAGGGAATACCACTTGTGTTACCGAATTGTTACAGCTGCATTAAGATCTCACATTCACAGCTCGTTTTACTTTGTTTTCATTAGAATCTTTCACTTTTTTTCTGAGAAGCAGACAAGGCAAAGACTATCAATTTGATTTTGCAGACCAGAAAACAGAGACCCAAAGAGAAGAAGCTAATTGCCCCAAAATGTTACACTGAAAAACAGGAGACAACAATGGGGCCAAGGCTCACTCTGTCCCAGGCTGCAGGAAAGTCCTCAAACCTGCATGTCGTACAAAAAAGCCTCTTCTCAATTCTGTTCCCTTTACCTCTCCAATCAGCCAATAGTGTGATATCCATCCTGGCATTGACCTATTCACAAAAATGGGTAACAAAACTGTTCTCTGGAAGGCAGCAACTGTAATCTCTGCCATCAGAGAATCCCATACACAGCTCCCACATGACTGTGAAGAAATGCTTTTGTCCTGCTATCTCATTCTTTCTCTAGCTGAGTCTGTAAATGCTTTCAATTTAGGCACTGAGAGCCTTGCAGCAGCTCCAGGCTTTACTCTAATCTTCGCATACCCATTTGCCTATATCTTCATGCGTATAATTATATAATTGCTTTCTTTTAATGCTTGTAAATAAGAGCTCTGCCATCTGAGAATAGATCAGCAAAAGCGGAACCATGAAACCAAAACTCAGGAAAACCATTTTCCGGCTTGTTGTGCACAACCACGCCCCCTGTTGACAGAGGCATGCCAGTTTAAAACCACAGAAAAAAATTCTTTACAGCTTTATTGAGGTATAATTGACATACCATAAATTGCACTATTTAAAGTGTACAGCTTGATGAGTTTTAACATGCGCATATGCCTGTGAAACCACCGCAGTCAAGATAATGAACATTTCCATCACAGACAGCTTTTCCATTTCAGGGTTGGACAAGATGAGCGCTCCCAGTCCAAAACTATATGGTAAAAGCAATACCTTCCTCTGCAAAATAGTGGTGCTAGCCCCTGCAGGGCCACCTTTATTCCAATCGATTATCATGGGAGAGGCAGCTCTCCATGTGACCGCCACATGGGTTTTCCTCCTTCCCCACAGTTACAACATTGCTCTTCTGTTTAAAGCCAACTCCTTTCCTGGTGCTCTGGCTTTCATTCCCTTCCCCTTTCCAGACACATCCATTATGGAGCATACCCTCTCCCTGCTGAATCATCCATTTCCTATTGACAAGCTCTTTTCAATCTTAAAAATAAACAAAATCAAACAAAAAATTAAATACCTCTTCCTGCTTCCCCATTCCTCCCTTCAGTCACGCATTGCTCTATCTCCTGCCTTCTCGTTACGGCCAGACTTCCAGAAATAGATGTCCAAACCCACTTCCTCACTTCCCCTCTCTCTTAAGCCACCCCCCAGCCACCAGCACACAGACACTTGTTCTTGGCCGGGTTACTCACTAACCTCCCTGTTGCTACATCCGCGGAACATGTCTCAGTCCTTTTCATGCTCTGACACTGCTGACCGCTCTGTCCTTTGAAAAATATCTTGGTTGTTTTTACAAAAGCAATTGATGCTCTTTTTTTTTTTTTAAAGAGTCAAACAATAAATAAAAACATTAGGAGGCTCCTCCTAGGCTCACCCTGTCTCACTTCTGCAGACAGTCACTGCTGCAGGAACCCTCAGCTGCCAGACTGCCACCTTGTGCAGCTGCCTCTGGAAGTCCCAGAAATTAGTCACTGCAGACTTCTAATTTGGGGGAAATCCCTTACTCTATGATAGTATTACAGACACCATAGAAGCCAAGAAATTGTTATAAACAAACGGAGAAGGGCCTGCATTCAGTAACTCTTTAACTCCTGTGCTAAGAGTTGCTTTAAATACTGCCCCAGAGATGGCATGGTGGCTGGGTCCACATGACTAGTCCCTGCTGGTCTCTCCAGGCAGGAAGCCTGCCCGGCACGGCTCTCCTGATAGCCACCCGTCGTTTTCCCTTTCCAATGCTTATCATTGGGAGAATGCTGGGACTGAAGCATATAGGCATCTGACACCTTGTGAGGCTAATGCAGTGGCTTTAAAGGCATATGTTTTCAGTCACATACACAAAATAGGGCTCTCATGACCAATGTTTTTATCCAAGATAAAGTACAAAGCAGGACATAAAAATCAGCCCCCAAACCCTACCACCCAGAAAAAGAGCCAAAACAATTTTGGTGAGCATCCTTTACACATCTCTATGCAGTATATACACATAGAGGTATATGTATACAATTTCACATACATGGGATCATAATTGACGTGTTCTACTGTAATGGCTATTTTCACTCAATATGCAGTGGATGGATTATCCAATCAATAACTGAAAAATTAGCACCATGATTATTAATGTTCACCAACCATTCAGGATATTTATAAACCATAATATACTCAACCAGTCTCCAATTGTTGGGCATTTAGGTTGTTTGCATTTTTTGTACCATAAACTATACAATGATAAACATCCTTTGTTTAGCTGTTTACTTTTGTGCAATTTTCTCTTTAGGTTAATTTCGAGAAGTGGACTAGCTCAATACGATGGAGTATACATTTTACATTTTGATACAATTAGGCTAACTTCCTTCCAGAATGGTTATACTAGTTTATTTTCCCATCAACACTGTATTTAAGGACATTTTTGCCTGATTATCACCAACATTGGATTTTATCAATTTCTGGTTTTAGATGTGGCTTTTGTAGACTGATTCAGTTTGTTTGACCAATTTGCGTATTTTTTTCCATTAAATTCACCACATTCACATTTATTACTTTAGTTATTATGTATAATTTTATTCCGTAATCTTATTTTGTTTTCTATTTTTATGCTTCCTTGGTATATCTTCATTTTTCTGTCTTTCAGTAGATTCTCTGTGGTATTTTTGGATTTTTTTCTTTCTGGTGATTTTGAGGGTATTTTACCTGATTTCGGTTCTATAAGTGGGCATTTGTACCTTTCATTAGGTACTTAAATATAGCTTTCTTGAACAGTACAGTATTTACTGCTCTTTAATAATAGCTTAACCTTTATTATATCTTTACTATGCTCTCCTAACAACTCTACGAAGTAGGTGGTAGTGTGCTTTCTTTCCTTCCTCCAACTAACCTGTCTCCAGGCCTGGGTCATCTAGTCTGAGTGTTTTGTGTACCCTTAAAATTACTTTGGAAAGAAAAATCATACACTGGTTGGATCTGAGCTCAAAGAGCTCCCCCTGTCCAATTAGGCAGCAATGATTATTTCTCTTTAGAACCATTAAATGTCCCTCCCTTACTTCTACCCCTTACAATCGGCAGTATTCCAAGAGCATTATTTTGTAACCAGTAACCAGTCTAAGCTACTTTGGTATAGATGGCACTTTTTTTTTTAAGATAGATTTATTGAGGTATATTTTATATACAGAAAAATTCACTTTTATTTTTTTATATTAGTTTCAGGTGTACAAAACAACATAATGATTAGACATTGACACCCTTCATAAAGTGATAATCCTCCCAAGTCTACTACCCCTCTGACATCGTATGTAGCTGTTACAATACTATTGACTATATTCCCTATGCTGTCTGTACTTTACATCCCGTGATGGGTGGGAAATGGTTTTTCATTAAAAAGCCCACTAATTATTAATGGAAGGAAGTAAGCTCAGGCCTGCTAAGTATAAAACAAGTTTTTGAGAGAAATAGAAAACATTTCATATATTTGCTTTCAAAGTTAAGATCAAAGATCAGGGCTGGCTGAGTGGTGCATTGGTTAAGAGTTGGCTTGGGATGCCAGCTCTGAGCAGTAGGGCCCTGGTTCGGATCTCACATGCAGACCAGTGATGCTGTGCCCTCTACAGATAAGATAGTGAACAACAGCTCAACCTGGAGCTGAGCTGCCTTGAGTCGCCATCAATGTTGTAGGCTGCAGCCCCTGCTGCAGTGGGCTGCCTGGAGTTACCGTGAGTGGCTGGCAGCCAGTGTGAGCAGCCGGCAGGGGCGTGAGTTGCCAAGAGCCACCGTGAGCAGCTGTCTAATGGCTGCCGAGCGACTGCCTCACCCGGGAAGAGTGCAATGATAATACCAACATGGTCCAGTGAAGCTACATCTTCCACAACTAAACTGAAGAACAAAAGGACAGCAACTTGTCTGTTCCCCTTCCCCAATTCCCAAAAAAATCTTAAAAAGAAAACAGATCACAAAACTCTATATGAGTGAGAAGGTAAATCATTATCTATTGGATACTTATTTCATGTTGGCTGTTTCACACACTTTACTTCAGGTAATCCTGATAACAAGTCCGGGGTAGGCTTCATTTCCCTACTTCACAGGTAGGAAGCTGAAGCTTAGCAGGGATAATTGCTCAAGGTCCACAGTACATACTTGGAAGTGAGGAACTAGGACTTGAATCCCAGTCTGTGTGATATGAAGCCTGTACTCTCGCTTCTCAAACCAATTATTTAAAAAATGTTTTTCAATATTGGAAAGTTAAGGTAAAGAAATAGAGAGAAGGTAAGGTTGGTTTGCTTTAAGAAAGAGACATAGAGTTGTACAAAGGAAGAAAGGCACAGAAATAGATAATATATTTTAAAAAATTCAAACACAGTTCCTAGACTTTTACACACAGAGACAGATACACAGAAGATGATGTTTGCACAAAGACATCCCGCTTTAAAAAATGTAGACCTTTGAGTTAGTAATCTCTAAAGCAAACATAGCTAAAATGATCAGTGAAAATATTTTTATTCCTATCTTAAGTTGGAAAGTACAGATGTTCTTGTAATTACATCTTCCTGAATTTTGGTTAGAAAAATCTCTAATGTTATCCTTGGAAAATAGAGAATGTCACATTCCATAGGAGAAAATGGTCCCAGAAAATCATTCCTAGCTTGAGGGCTCTTAGGATATCACTAGTAAAGACTTTTAAAGACAGAAGTTATTATTTAGATTATTAATCATGACATCTCATCTGATACTTGCTATGTATATTAAATGGAATTAAGATAACAGCCAAATGTGGCCTGGGAGTGGAAAGGAATTCTTTTCCCCTTACCTAAAACATTGGGATTGTACCTGGATAATGTGCCTTGTGCAGCACCCAGAATGATGTTTAAAATTTAGGCTTTTGAAATGAGACTATTGATTTTTGTTGTTGTTCCTTTATAACTAAAGGTCTTTGGAGATGGGGTGGAGATAGTGATACCTAGTAATTTGGCTAAAGACATGTTAAAAAAACAATCTGGTAGAAAGTAATTTTGTTAAAATGAAGAATTCATGAAAACAATATTTTCTCATTGGTTTATGTAACTTTTTGCACCATGGGGTAATTTTACAACTGTGTGCATATATCAGAATATTTGCCTTTTTAAAAAAATCTTAATTCCTAATACATTATCTGCTAGTTATTCTTTATAAGCTATTTTTAGGTTTACCAGGTCCCTTGTTCAAAATCGCTTTTGGCACTCACTCCTTCCTTCAGAGTTACGTTTCTTTCTTCCTGAGTATATCCTTTAATAGCTCTTTCAGCAAGAACCTGTAAAAATTAACTCTGTTTGTCTGAAAATGTCTTAAGTGAGAGTGTAGAAGAGTATGATATTCTAGGTCATTATTCCTCAGCACTTTGGAGATGATATTCCAGTCTTCTGGGACATATTGTTACTCATGAGAAGTCTGCTATAAGTCTAATAAATAGTCATGCCTTTGAAGATAAGCTTTATCATCTCTCTGGTAATTTTAAGATTTTTCTCTTTGACTGATATTTTACAGTTTTACTCCAATATGTCTAGATGAAAGGTTTTGTTATTTTTCCTTTTTGGCTGGTGAGCTTCTTCAATTTGAAAAACCAAATCTTTAAAATTTCACCCATATTTCTCTAAATACTCTCCCCATTTTCTTTATTTGTAGCTCCTATTGAATGTGGGATCTTCTCATTTTATCCTCCATGCCTATGATTTATTTTTAAGTTTTCTTATCTCTTTATTTGTTTGTGATGCATTTTGATGATTTCTTTCTATCCAGCTTCCAATTCATTAATTTCTTTTCAGTTATGTCTAATATACTGTATGGTCTGTTCATTAAGTGTTTTTCACAAATGAGTATATATATTTTTTGTTTCTGAAATTTCCAATTGGTTCTTTTTTACCATATTGGTATTTTATATAGTGTCCTGTTTTTCCATAAATATTCCTTAAACTTTTTAAGAAACGTATTTTAAAATCTCTTTAGATTGTTCTACTATCTTGAGTTTTGAGAGTACATTTTGTCCTGTTTGTTATTGTTGCCTCTCCCTCTTTTTGTCTCCCTCGTAGTGATTTATTTCTTTATGTGATTTTTAATTTTTAACTTTGAGCTTATCTGCAACAGGGTTGTTTCCCATTGAGTTCTATGTGCCATTGATTTTGAAGGTGTTTCCAACAGGTCAGTTTTACAATTTGCTGCTGCCAAGACCTTGCAGGCTTCACTAATTATGGGAGAGTTTTTGTTGAATTTTTAGTTCAAGATTTCTGCATCAGATACCAAATTGTGTTTTGTGTGTGTGTGTGTGTGTGTGTGTGTGTGTGTGTGTGTGTGTGCTTGTGTATATATGTCTGCCTAATGGTATATGAAATAATTAGCCTTTCTTTCGTTTGGTATTATGTAGGCACAGAATTAGTAGAATGGAGTTCAAGTTGATGTTCACATTTTCCCAAATAGAGGATGGTGTCATTCCTGTTGCCCTGTCTCCTCCATCTTTTCATTCATTCTGTGAGCTGTTCCGTATTCCTCTAATTAATGTCACCATTGGGGGAAGAACTTAGCCAATTTGTTTTGTTTGCAACCAAATAACCTGAATTGATTAGGATTCAGATCCTGGCTCCACCACATTGAAGTGTTTGATCTCTAATAAGACTGAATCTTGATTTGCTCATCTGCAAATTTAATACAATAAAATCTACCTTGCAGGGTAGAGCCAGGGTAAGAGAGAGTGTATTGGCCCAGAACTGTAATTAATAGTCTAAGGGGTTATAAAACTAATAAGGACAGTCTCTGGTTCCCCAGTTTATACCGTGAGTTACCCTACTAGAATGTCAAATACCATATATGGTAAATATGGAAATAATTAGGATTTCTTGTTTGCCAAATTTCTTTTTCAGACTGGGCTTCAATGTTGCCTCCTCTATGCTGCTATTCTCCAAAGGGCTGAGGGTTGACACCATTCATGACACTGTAGCATTAATGGAGTTATAGAATGAAGGAAGGAGACAGCAATCTTTCTTCCAAGGAATGTTGGACCAATGGATAATCAGATGGAAAGTTTAAAAACTAAAATATGTCCAAGAGGGGGGGGTTGTAGTGAAATCCTTTAAAAAAAAAGCTAATATTGGAGAAGATGACTAATTACTGCCTTGGATTTAGTTGTATTAAATGCAATTTGTTTTGATGGGTATTTTTCATATGTAGAGACACTGATTGGGTCCATGTGATAAGTGATTCAGTGTGTATGTGATTACATGTGGAATTTTAATTGGATTCTACTGTACTTTATCACAAAAAGGATAGGGAAAAAAGAGTTAAAATGCCCCCCCCAAAATAGGGAAAAATAAAAAGATTCATTAGTTCTTTAGATGCTCTCTCTTTTAGACACTCCTATCTTGCCCCTCCAATCAATTCTCACTGCCAATATCAGAATACGTAAATATTTTTTTAGTTGAATTATTTATGTGTGTCTTCCTTAGACTGCAAGTGAAAAAACAGATTATAAGATTGAATGGTTATTACTGAAATATTTACAAATAGAAGGCTATGATGTGTGGGATTTGTTTTAAAAAATGTGGGTGGGGTGCCAGTAATTGGTGATGTAGATGGGACAGGGTTAGCCACAGGTTAATGTTTTGTGGGGCTGGGTAATGGTACATGGGGTTCATTATATTTTATTCTGTATACTTTGTATATGTTTAAAACTCCCACAATAAAACATTTTTTTAAATTGTATGATTATAACTAGTTAAAATATGTATGCATAAAGCAAAGACTGGGAGAGAACACAAAAAAATGAAGTTATGTTAGCTGTTAGAATAGTTGAATTATGGACAAATTATTTTTAATTGCATTTAATATTGTTTTAATTTTATCTTTCAATAAATAAAAACCCAAAGGAAAGAAAAAACACACACACACACACACAAATTCTTTGAAGGTAAGGATCAGTGGTATGCCGGAACTGGCTTGTATCTGATTGAAAGGACTGATTGTTAAATTTTCAGGAACTTTGCATCCTAGTTAACATCATATAGGTACTGAAATTAACCATGGTGGGAATGTTTATACCTTGGAAATCAGCAAACACTAGAAATCAGTGCTCCCAAGAACCAGTTGTTAAACATTTATAGCACACCACTGGTTAGGGCTGTGTTGTATGCTTTCCGGCCTAGAATTATCTAAAGATCATGAAATTAATGGGTAGGTACTTATTAATTTATTCTACACATATTAAACGAGGTCCTACCATGGGCAAGAAGCTATGCTAGGCATTTTGGAGGATTCAAAGTATTATTTTAAGAGAAGGAGGATATTTTAAATTTTGTGAGATAATACGTAAGAGATTACAACAGAAGTATGGCAACAAGTGCGATGCTCAGTCAGCCATGAGGACTGTATTTAGTGGAGAGCCTCTGACTCTTAGTGCCTTTAGGATTCACCTTAGTTTTCTAAGTGTACACTGAATTGTATACTTTAACAGGTAGATTTTATGGTACATGAATTATATCTTAATAAAACTTATTTTTAAAAAAGAAATGAGACAAAGATGCCAATCACTACTTCTATTGTTAAATGTTTTTATGAAATATATGGTGATGGAAAAAGAACTGACTCTGGGTGGTGAACACACATTGCAATATACAGATGATGTGTTATAGAAATGTACACTTGAAACCTATATAATTTTACTAACCAATGTCACCCCTATAAGTTTAATGAAAATTAATTTAAAATGTTTTTCTGGAAGGCCCATCTAATGCAAGAGGACAACAAAAATAAGTAAAACGTATAACTTTTGAAAGAGATTTTAAAAATCCTTATTTGGAGACTATTTCATTATCTATTGAGGTAACTCCAAAAAGGAAGAAAAAATTCTTAAAGAGTTCAATAAGATGGCTAATGGGATATGTACTATATAGGTTTGTATGTAAACATACTCACAATAACATATATGCCAGTTAGAAATATATTTGATTCATAGTAATAGCAAAAGCTATGAAATATCTCTGAATAAACAATCTAAGATGTGTAGAACCTTTTTAGAGAAAACATAAAATTTTACTAAGATACATAAAACTTGAATAATAGACAAAAATTTTATGGAAAGAAAAAATATCAAAAATAAGTTATTTCTTCAATATTAATCTATAATTGCAGTGTAATTCCAAACAAAATCCCAATAGATTCTTTGGCATTTCTCAAATTGTTTCTAAAGTTCAACTGGAAAACACAAATGTGAGATAAGACATGAAAATTTTGAAAGAAAGGAGAATCGGAAACTCTCATAAATTATTTTTAGGAATAGAAATTGGTACAACCATTGGGAAGGCATTTCTTCTAGAAATGTACTCAAAGGAAATAAATGTGCAAAAGGGTGTTCACTACAGCATGTTAGTGGTATCAAAACACTGAGAAGAACCTATATGTTTATCAACAGCAGATTGGTTAATAAACTATGGTTCATCCATGCAATGGAGCTCTAAAAGAATTTAAGCTAGATCTGTATTTATTAATATTTACAGTTGTCAGAGAAAAAATTAGGATGCTTAACAGTATATAGGATTTCACTTATGTAAAAATGAAATATACATCTTTACTTGTATATTAAAGAGTCCGAAAGACTATACACCAAACTGTAAATACTATTTGAGGAAAGAAGGGGATGGTATCAGTTATTGTTTTAGGTGGCAGTAAAAATTAGACTCAAATGTGCCTATATAATAAGTGGAATATTGGCCAAGTAACTCAAATGCTCAGGGGTAGAGTGTGCTTCGGTGAAGAAGGGCAGATGGCAGGGGTTTAAGCGTGTCATTCAGCTGCCAGCTTTTCCTCTGTCTGGCCCTTTGTCTTCAAAGGGAAAAGCTTCTTGAAGACATATGGTAAGTGAAATAAGCCAGACACAGAAGGGCAAATACTGTATGATTCCACTTATAGGAAATATATACAGAGGTCAAATTGAGAGACAGAAAGTAGAATGATGGTTGCCAACCACCAGGGGAAGAGGGGCATGGGAAGTTGTAGTTTAATGGATATAGAGGTTTTTCTTGCAAGATGAAAAGAGTTCTGGATATTGGTGCACAATATTGTGAATGTACACTTAACAATAGTTAAGATGGTAAATCTTATATTTTACCACATTTAAAAATATATCACATTAAAAAAAGAAGGTAAAATCCTCATCCCAAGGCTGGCGCCCCCTAGTGGTGGGAGAGCGGCTGGCACATTCAGGCCTATGGGGCTTCTTCACTCAGGGCGAGCCAGTCGGCGGTGTCTCCCTTCCACCCTGTCACACAGCAATCCAGGGCTTCCCTCTGATGAGACCGTAATAGTATGGTCACATGTCTGTTCCTAAATTATGCAGTATGCTGGCATCACATTCTAGGGACTTCTTGGTCAATTTAGGGAGCAATTTTGGTTGTCACAGTGTTTGGGCATTTAGAGAATGTGGGCCAGAGATAATTAGATTTCTGATAATGTACAGGACAGTCCAACACATTACAGAATTTACCCACATCTTGCATGACTTTTACCATTAATGTAGATTTATAAAACCGTTTATAATAATCAGAACCTAGGCCCTAATTCCATTTTATATATAAACATGAACTATTTTTCATGATCTTAATGTAAACTGAACTTAAAGATGTAAGAATTATGGGTAAATTGAGAGAAAAGAGTACTTTGTTTCATTTGAAACTTTACCAAGAGTTGTTCACTGTTTCAGAAAATCATATTTTTAACAACTAACACCACTTGTGGTATTTGAGTCACCAGTTCAGTCCTGCATATTGCAATTCACACTGCATATTTTATTTCTTAAATCAGGATGTATCCTACAATCAAGGACATCTTAGATTCTATGAAATACGGTACTGAATAGTAGTGTGCATTTCATTACATTCATTTTTTTTTTTTGCCTGGATTCTTGTAACAACCTCCTAACTGGTGTCCCTACTTTTACCCTATAGTTTATTCTCAACAGAGCAGCCAGATTTTCCTTTTAAAATGTAGGTCAGATCATGTCACACTCCTCTGCTCAAAACCTTCTAATGTTGCATTGTTTTACTGAGAGTACAAGCCTTACAATGTCTTTATGAGGGCTCTGCAAGATCTAGCCCTGTTATCTCTCTGACCTGTCTCCTACTTCTGCTTTTTTTTATACTGCTCACTCCAATCCACCTCACTGGCCACTTACAGCCCAACACTCACGAGATAAGCTGCTACCTTAGGACCTTTGCACTGGCTATTCCCTCTGCCTAGATACCTAGGTATCTGCATGATTCCGTCTCTTATCTCCTTCAAATTTTTGCTCAAATGTTACCGTCTAGTGAGGCTTGCCTTGACCACTCCATCTGAAACTGCAACCACTACTCACTCTCCTACTGCTGCGAACTCTGGTTTCCCCTTAGCCTCTTCTACTTTTCCCCCCAATAACGCTTATCACCTTCTAATGTAATATATAATTTACTTATGTATTATGTTGATTGTTTGCTGTCTATATCCCAGTCACCCTGTTAGAATGTAAGCTCCATGAGGGAGGGATTTCTGTCTGTATCCCCTATAAACTTAGGACAGAGCCCAACACATACCGTAGTTCTCAAAAACTATTTGTTGCATGGTGATTCTGCCAAGCACCTAACTTCATTATGTCTTCTATTATAATTGCACCCAAGCACATGTCATTTTATAAAACACTTTCCTATTATTTCTCCTTCTAATTATAGCATTATATCATAATATAAGATACGAGTATATCATAATATATAATCTATTGATTTTTTTAAGTCAGGATGGTAAGGCAGTATTATGAAACATTTGTTACAGTATCAGGGTTTGGATGTTAGGGTTGAGAACCACTGGTTTAGACCATTCCAGAAGCCACTCCTGGAGCTGGGGGTAGAGATAATCCCATCCAAATTGCCTGCCTGCTTCCTGGATAGGAGGGGTGGGGTGGATATAGAGGAGGCAACCACAGTGCTGGCGACAAGGAAATAAGCTCCTCTTTGCAATTTTACTGTATTCCCATATTGTTCATATTATTTGAATATTTTATAAGTATTCCTTCATTTTACAATAAGCAAAACAAATAAGGATATTTTATTTTAAAAACTACTGCAAAATATAGAAAACAGATAAGCAAAAAATCAAAAATTGCCTGTAATCATACTTTCCAGGCCAGGGATAACCACTGCTAACATTTTATTTTATAGCCTTTTGTTTTCAGGCATGGGTGTAGATATAGAGATTTTCCAATGATGGTTCTAGATAATAGGAGACATATGATTGGAAATAGTCTTTGTCAAGATTATCCCAGTAGGGCCAGTCGAGTGGTATGTTGGTTAGGAGTTGGCTTGGGATGCCAGCTCTGAGCAGCAGGGCCCTGGTTCGGATCCCACATGAGGGCCAGTGACGCTGCACCCTCTACAGCTAAGATGGTAAACAACAGCTTGACCTGGAGCTGGGCTGCCCTGAGTCGCAGGCGACAGCATAGGCTGCAGTGGGGCTGGTTGGCAGCGGGCATGAGCTTTCATGAGCTGCTGTGAGCCGCCGTCAGCCGCCATCCAATGGCCGAGTGAATGCCTCACCCGGGGAGAGCTCAATGATCACAATACCAACATGGGCAAGTGAAGCAACGTCCTCCACAACTAGACTGAAGAACAAAAGGACAGCAACTTGTCTATTCCCCTTCCCTGATTCCCCAATGCTATTCCCCTTCCCCCATTCCCCAATAAAATAAAATAAAAAAAATCAAGATTAAAAAAAAAAAAGATTATCCTAGCAGTCACCTGCATGTGGGATTGAGGTTAGGAGTAGGGTGTAACCTAACATTGACCAGTGGGAATGGAAAGGGACACTATTCAAATATGGTAAAGGAAACATGGGGTGACTTAGTGTATGCAAGAGCAGCAACCTGTGTGTGGTTTTTGTTTTTTTTTGCATTTGTGTGTTCCAACCTTGCATTCAAGATGAGGGATATTGGAGATGAGGGAGGACCTTTGGTCTGCTATTGTGCACTCTCTCTCCCTCACTCTCTTTTTAAAAAGCAAAAAACAAAAACAATACATTGCACATTTAAAGTGCGAAATGTGATGAGTTTCACACTTATGAAACCATCATCACAATCAAGATAACAAACATATCCATCATCCCTGCAAATGTCCTCATACCTTTTAATTCCTCTTTCCCTTTTCCATTCTGTCTCTACAGAGCTGATCTGCTTCTTGTCACTATAGGTCAGTTTTCATTTTGTAGAAATTTATATAGATTCATACAGTATGTATTTTTTCTGTGGTTTTCACTCAGCATGATTATTTTGAGATTCATCTGCTTTGTGTATCAGTAGTTTGTTACTTTTTATTGCTGAATAGTATTCCATTGTGTGGATATCCCCAAATTTGCTTATCCATTCATCTATTGGACTTTGGGGCTATTGCAGTATTTTGCTATTACAAATAAGTCTGCTATAAACATTTATATGCAGGTTTTTATATGGATATAATTTCATGTCTTTCAGATAAATACTTAGGAGTGAATTGACTGGGCCATCCAGTAATTATTCCTCTGTTCTAAACTTTGGTTTTATATCTAAATGTGTCACCTTTCTCTTATTTTTGCTCACTTATTTAGTATTGTGGTGTTTTTATTTTTAAGTTACTACAAGGTCTAGTTTTTTCCAAAAATGACTGAAAAACAAAAAAATGGTGGTCTGGTGTTTTAAGATTACGTGGGAGATTGCATGGACTTATTGGGGTCCCACAATGCCAAAGCCAAATCACTTAATGGGAGGCAGTAGTAAACACACAACCACATGTAGAGGCACAGGGAAGAAGTGTGTGGAAGGAAGGGGGCTGGTAATTGATACTTCTCCAAAGAAACGACTCTGTAATGGTGGAATTTCAGAGGCATGGGGGTATTGTTTATGGGCTGTATGGATGAGGATGAACAAGCTAACTTTGGTCTAGACAGACAGCCAACTCATAGGAATCCTGGGAGGCTGTCAGGAAAGAGGCAAACAGCCCCAGAATGACTGGGATCCTGGGAAGACTGAGGAACTCATAGGAACCAGCCCCGGTCTTATGCCACTATCTGCCCTTTACCCTGACCTTCTGTTTCCTGTTTTTATCTCATTTTTTTAAATTTTTAAATGAGATCCAGTTCCTTTTAGTTTTGTGTGTGCATTAAGATATACATAACATAGGGGGGGGTTATCACCTTGAGGGGTAAAAAGTATAACTATTGTACTGTGTTGTACAACTGAAACTAATTCTAAAAAATGTGTATTTCACAATAAAAAATAATTAAAAAAAAGATATACATAACATAAAGTTTACCATTTTAAGTGGATCAGTGGCATTAGGTACTACAATGCCACTGATCCACTTAAAATGATGTGCAACAATCACCACCATCCCTTAACAGAGCTTTTTCATGATTTCACACAGAAAGTCTGTACCCATTAAATAATAGCTCTCCATCCCCTTTCTACTTTCTGTCTCTAACAATTTACTCATTCGAGGTACCTCATAGAAGTGGAATCATACAATATTTGTCCTTTTATGCCAGGCTTATTTCACTTGGCAGAATGTTTTCAAGATTCACCATGTTGTAGCATGTATTAGAATTTCATTCGTTTTAAGACTGAATAGTATTGCCTTGTTAGTATATGCATTTTGTTTATCCATTCACCTGTTGATGGCACTTGTATTGTTTCCACCTTTCGGTTACTGTGAATAATGCTGCTATGAACATTGGTGTACAAGTCTGAGTTCTTGTTTTCACTTCTTTTGAGTATATATACCAAGGAGTAGAATTGCCACATTATACTTTTTAAAGAACCACCAAACTGTTTTAACACAGCAGCTGCACCATTTTACATTCTCACCAGCAGTGTACAAGTTTTCCAATTTCTTCACATCTTCTCCAACACTTGTTATTTTCTTTCTTCCTTCCTTGCCACCCTAATGAGTGCAAAGCGGTTATCTCATGTGGCTTTGATTTCCATTTCCCTAATGACTAACGATGTTGAATATCTTTTCATGTGCTTAGTGGCTATTTGTGTATCTTCTTTGGAGAAATGTCTATTCAAGTCCTTTGCCCATTTTTGAATTGGGTTGTTTCTGTTATTCTTGAATTGTAGGAGTTCTTTATATATTCTGGATATTAATTGCTTATCAGACATGTGATTTCTATTTTCTCCATTCTGTGGGTTATCTTTTAACTCTCTTGACAGTGTCCTTCCTTTTAATTTTTGGAAGATGACTGCGCCATATAGTTTATGACCTATGAGTACCAAACCTAGGAGGCTACGAATATGTGAAGAGTAAGCTGTTATAAAAGAAGTTATTCTAGGGCCGGCCGAATGGCGCGTTGGTTAAGCACTGGCGTGGGACGCCAGATGGCCCCGATTCGGATCCCACATGAGGGCCAGTGACACTACGCCCTCTACACCTAAGATGCTGAACAACAGCTCAACCTGGAGCTGGGCTGCCCTGAGTCGACGGCAACGGCGTAGGCTGCAGCCCCTGTTGTAGTGGGTTGCCATGGGCTACTGTGAGCGGCCAGCAGCCAGAGTGAGCGACTGTCCAGAAGCCGGTGACTGATCTGCCTCACCCAGGAAGAGCGCAATGATGGTGCCAGTGAAGGAACGTCCTCCACAACTAGACTGAAGAACAAAAGGACAGCAACTTGTCTGTTCCCCTTACTCCAATTCCCCAATAAAAATCTTAAAAAAAAAAGAAGTTATTCTATTTGAGATTTCATGATATGGGAAAAAAAATCTATGATTCAGCTACCTAGCATTTGGGTATAAATATTAAGCTATTTATAATATACATGTATTTTATACATTTATATATTTATCAAATATATTTACCATTTAAATATATATGTATATATACATATATATGTATATATGTAAACATTCCTTTCTTTAAGACTAGTTGGTGCTGTAGCAACTATAATAAGATAATCAAAGTTGAGAATTTCCTGATCTTGTGTACAATTTCTTACCTTATAATAAATACTTAACAGAAAACATACATAGCACAGGAAACAAATTTGACCACTTCATAAGGTCTGTTTACTTTTCTCTCTCAAGAAATTTTTTATTGTGAAATAAACCTAATATTTTAAAAAAGTATATGAAACTGATGAGTTTCACAAATAGTTACAAAGTGAATGATACTGTAAAAGCCCTTTTGGGTTCAAGAATGAGAATACTGAGGTCTGTTTCTAAACAAATAGGAACCACATATGAAGGATTTTGTGTCAGGCTGGTGGATCCCTGGGCCCTGCTTTATGGGATACTGAAGGGAAGCGTGTCTGTCTTGGGCATTCTTCCTTCCTGGGGCCTCGGGAGTTATGTTCAGGCTTTCAAAAATGAACTAGGATGGAGAGGTGATGCTCCTAGCATCCTGCCCTTTTCCTGTCATAGGCCCTGGCTTGGCCTCTGGCTAATCCTTACTGTTAACTCATGGTTCTCAACCTTGGCACTATTGATATTTTGGCCCAGATAATTCTTTGTTGGGAGGGGCTGTCCTGTGTATTGTAGGATGTTTAGCAACATCCCTGGTCTCTACTCACTAGATGCCAGTAATGCCTCCCAGATGTACACTAGAAAGGTCTCCAGACATCAGATTCCATGGGGGCAAACTGACCCCTGCTGAAACCTGATGAATTAACTGAACATTTACTGTGTGCCAGGCATGGTTTTGAGATCTATACATATGCTTTTTCAATCTTTCTGTTGGTGTTCATTTTGCAGATAAGGAACTGAGCTTCAGCAGGATTAGGTATATTATTAAAGGTGATAACAACAAGTGAACTGAGCTGAGTTTACACACAGACCTATCAGTCCCCACTTCGTTTTCAACAACCATGTGAAGTTGCCCCCCAGGCTGTGGAGGGTGGGACGTGTTCCAGATCTTGCTTTTCCAGATAGTCTAAGGCTAAGATATTTCTAAGTCTGTATTTCCAGGCTTTTTACTGGCTTTCCTTTTTGTTTTCCTACCAACTGTTTAAGTTAGACATGCCTTAAACTAAAGTCAACATTTTTGCTCTTTCCCTGTTTTTTCTTTTTTCCCTCCTCACTTCCCTTTTTCTGTTAATCACTCTTCCAAATAGATATTAAGCCTCAGATCTCTCTGGCTATTGTCATAGGCAAATTCTCATATATTTGTAAGTCCTGTCCAAATTCTGTATTTCATTTCTAAAAAATGCCTTTTTAATGATTAGTAGTAAAACCCTAATCAAAACCCCAATAGTGAATCCTTTTGGAACTTAAGAAGTTTTAAGGTTCATCTGAAAAAGAAAGTCCTTAAAAGCAGTCCAAGTTTAGAAAGAAAAAAACGTATTTATTTTTATTTATCAAATACACATAGTTCCTACTATGTGTCAGGCACTATTCTAAACACTATACAAATATTTACTTATTTAGTACCAAATATGAGACATCGACATAGACTATAAAGCTATAATAATTAGAGCAGTATGATATTAGCATAGGAAAAAAATTTGACCAATGGGACTGTATCAGGATCAGGTCCTGCAGAAGCTGATACTAGATGAATTAGAAGTGTAAGAGATTCATTTGGGGAAAATGCCTGTTAAGGACAAAAGGGAGAAGAAGGGCCTTCGGATCACAATTTAGGTCCAATACCTATGAAAGGAAAGAGGGATGAAAGGATTGGGTAGGAAAAGCCTCAGACTGTAATGCAATTCTGAGAAAATCTTAGGCCAATGGATAGCTCCAGAGCAAAGCTTGCCCATTAGAAGAGCCCTATTTTGGACAGAACTGGTTCAGCTCTAGTACCCTCACTGCGCTCAGTCTGGGAACAGTCTAGAGCAGCGGTTCTCAACCTTCCTAACGCCGTGACCCCTTAATACAGTTCCTCATGTTGTGGTGACCCCCAACCATAAAACTATTTTCGTTGCTACTCTATAACTGTAATTTTGCTACTGTTATGAATCGTAAGGTAAATATCTTTTTGTTTTCTGATGGTCTTAGGCGACCCCTGTGAAAGGGTCGTTCGACCCCCAAAGGGGTCGCGACCCACAGGTTGAGAACTGCTGGTCTAGAGGGAGCATGGTTTCAGTGTGAACACTGTAGTGGATCTTGGAGGCATGGCAGCTGGAGACTGTCAGCTAACTACACTTCTTACCATAGGCTCTGTCTTGGAGGGACATCTGAGCAGTGTTCCTCTGTGGCTGCCAGAGGTATGGTGTGAAGATTCAAGAACAGACTCATTTATATATGTGAAATTTATTAATAATAAATCAGGCATTTCTAATTAGTGGGAAAAAGGATGGACTATTCAAATAAATGAAGTTGAAACAACTGGCTATCCATGTGGAAAGAATTAATTTAGATCCCTACTTCATATCATTCTCAATATAAATAAACCCAGATGGAGTAAAAAATTATAAAAATATATAAAGAAAACAACTTCTGAATAATTTTGGTGTGGAGAAGGCTTTTTATGCAAAATGCAACACCCAGAAGCCATAAAAGAAACGACTGAGACACAAAAGAAAACAGAAACAAATTGGACTGCATCACACTAGAAAGGTTTTGCACAGCTAAGGAAACAATCAACAAAGTGAAAAGACATCCTACTGAATGGGAGAAGATATTTGCCAATGATACATCTGATAAGGGGTTAGTATTTAAAATCTATAAAAAAAACTCATACAACTTAACACCAAAAAACCAAACAATCCAATTGAAAAATGGGCAGAGGACCTAAATAAACATTTCTCCAAAGAGGATATACATAAGGCCAGTAGACATATGAAAAGATGTTCAACGTCACTAATCATCAGAGAAATGTAAATTAAAATGACAATGAGATATCGCCTCACACTGTCAGAATGGCCATTATCAATAAGTGAAAAAATGTGTTGGCGAGGATGTGGAGAAAAGGAAACCCTTGTGCATTGTTGGTGGGACTGCAAATTGGTGCAGTTACTATGGAAAACAATATGAAGGATACTAAAAAAATTAAAAATAGAATTACCATATGACCCAGCAATTCCACTCCTAGGTATTTAGCCAAAGATATCCAAAACACTAATTCAAAAAGACATATGCACCCCTATGTTCACTGCAGCACTATTTACAATAGCCAAGATATGGAAACAACCAAAATGTCCATCAATTGACAATTGGATAAATGGTACATATATACAATGGAATATTACCCTGCCATAAAAATAATGAAATCTTACCATTTGTGACAAAATGAATGACCTAGAGGGTATTATGTTAAGTGAAATAAGTTAGACTGAAAAAGACAAATACCATATGATCTCACTTACATGTGGAATATTAAAACAAAATAAATGAACAAACTAAACA
The DNA here is from genome assembly GCF_001890085.2 of Hipposideros armiger. NCBI lineage: Eukaryota > Metazoa > Chordata > Mammalia > Chiroptera > Hipposideridae > Hipposideros > Hipposideros armiger. Next base: position 514,074 of record NW_017731460.1, read on the forward strand.
GAAATAGACTCATAGATATAGAGAACAAACTGATGGTTACTAGATGGGAGAGGGTTTGGGGGGCTGGGTGAGAAAGGTGAAGGGATTAAAAGTGAAGGGATTGATCATTACAAAATAATCACAGGGATGTAAAGTGCAGCATAGGAAATAGTCAATAATACTGTAATAATTATGTACAGTGTTAAATGGGTAATAAACTTATTGGGGTTATTACTTTGTGAGGTATATAAATGTCTAGTCACTATTGTTTTTTTACCCATGAAATTGAGAAAAAAAAAAGAGATAGGGTGGCTGAATGGATATGAAAACAAGACCCCTACATATGCTGCCTACAAGAAACTTACTTCAGATCGAAAGACACACACAGACTGAAAGTAAAGGGATGGAAAAAGATATTTCATGAAAATGGAAATGAAAAAAAGAAAAAAGCTGAGGTAGCAATATTTATACCAGACAGAACAGACTTTAAAACAACGGCTATAACTAGAGAAGGACCCAGTAATCCTACTTCTGGGTATTTATTGGAAGAAACCCAAAACACTACTTCGAAAGGACATGTGCATTCATATGTTCACTGCAGCATTATTTACAATAGCCAACACGTGGAGACAACCTGGGTGTCTGTCAATGGATGAAGGGATGAAGAGGAGGTAGTACATATATACAATAGAATATTACTTAGCTATAAAAAAGAATGACATTTGCCATCTGCAGCATGGATGGACCTAGAAGGTATTGTGCTGACTGGAGTAAGCCAGACAGAGAAAGACAAATGCCTTATGATCTCACTTACATGTGGAATCTAAAGAACAAAATAACAAAACACAAACTCATAGATACAGAGAACATTTTGATGGTTGCCAGGTAGGAGGGGGGTTAGGGGGATGGGTGAAAAGGTTGAAGGAATTAAAAGGAAAAGGTTGAAGGGACTATATTCCTTAGGCTATACCCTACATCCCCATGACTGTTTTGTAACTACCAATTTACAAAACAGTCATGGGGATGTAGGGTATAGCCTAAGGAATATAGTCAATAATATTGTAATAACTATGTATGGTGTCACATGGGTACTAGATTTATTGGGGTGATCACTTCATAAGTTATATAAATGTCTAATCACTATGTTGTACACCTGAAAATAATATAATATTGTATGTCAACTGTAATTGAAAAATAAAAATATTTATAAAAAGAAAAAAGAAACGACTGATTTGATTAAATAAAAATTTAAAACTTCAGTACAGATAAAAAGCATCATTAATAAAATTTAAAAATCAGGTGATAGAGTTGGAGAAAATATTTGTGCTATAACTGGGAAAGAATTAAAAGGTAGAATATAAAGAGATCCTCCACATCAATAAGATAAACAATCCAACAAGAAAATGAACAAGGATATTGACAGGTAATTGAGGAAATGGCTAATAAACATTGGAGAAAATGTTTATATTCACTAGTTATCAGAGAAGTGGGAATTATTGGGCAAACCAGGGGCAAAAATTAAAAATATTGCTAGTATATTTTTATATTCGTATGTAAAATATTTCAACACAGCTGGGAAAATGAACATCTGGCTTTTCTAGCTTCTAAATGGGAAGTTGGTAGGAAGAAACGATTTAGGAATAGGTTTTAATTTAGTGAACCCTCAGTATTTACCATATCCACAGGTAAGGGAATGAAAATGGTTGTACAAACTATATGGTACATGCTTGAGAAGGAAAGCTATGCAGCAAATAAGTCAGTATGGACTAATGTGGAAAGATTTTTCAAGATGAAGAACAGTACATATAACCGAATTTTATGTACAGTGCATCATTAGGGGATTTCGTTGTTGTGCAAACATTATGCACTTACAGAAACCTAGATGGTATAGCCTACTACACACCTAGGCTATATGGTCTAATCTTATGGAGCACCATCGTAAATGCAGTCTGTTGTTGACCCAAATGTGGTTATGTGGCTGGGGCATGACTGTATTATTAAAAGAAAACTAATTTTATCTCTGGGGTTGGAATAGGAATTGAAGTGGAGGAGGAATTTATGGATTTACTCTATAATTTGGTATTAAGTCATTTACATTAAATTCTTATTTTTCTTGAGAGATTAAAAAAAAGAGATATCAAGCAATTCCTACCCCTCCTCCCAAAAAAACCCAAGCAAGTAAAACCCTAATTCTCTTTTTTGTCGTTGGAATCCATTCACCATTTTTTCCACAACAGCCTTTGATTTTTCTTTCTTCTCTATTCCCATAGCTATACCCCATTTCTATTAGTTTGTGCCTGGTTAATTCTAATAGCTTTCTAACTAACACTCATACTTCCAGTCTTTCTTTACCCTTTTCCTGCAGCCCACAGCCAGCTTTCTTTTCCTAAGACCAGATTTACTTCAGTCAACCCTCTCCACAAATATTTGATGGCTTCCCCAAAGTGGGTGCTAACAGGTGTTCCATGGGAAGAGAGTTCTGTGGTCTGGTGAATCTGGTAAATGCTGTGTTCAACAGTTTCAAAAAGATTTCTTCAGAGTGGAATAACTAGTCTTTAAAATGTCAATGTGTTAAGGGAGCTTCTAACGGAGCAGGGAGAGTGTGTGTATAGTTCTCAATTTATCAGACAATCCTTCTTTTGAGGAACACTACTGACTTTCTCAGAATAGACATTGAGAAACCGTGACTTAAGGGAAAAATTCATAATTATTCTTTTGGCATTAATGGCCTTGCTCAACTCGTTCTTATCTAAATTCCTTCACTTCCCAAAATGAGTTTCCTTCCCCACTTCTTCCTTCAGGGGTCAATGCTAGTTCCTCGTCCTTCAGGGAGTTCTTCCTAATTATCTCAGTTTCTTTGAACTGTGGCACTTATCACCAGAATGCTCTAATTATTGATTTCCTCCCCTTTTCTTGAGCCCATTTTGTGTAGCCACCTGAGTAGGGCCAGGAATGTGTCTTATAATCTGTAGTACACATAATATTTGGCTGCTTGAATATTGTGCTTCCTCCCCAGTGTGGATAATGCTCACCTCTACACAGGGAGTATCTAGGCCTTAGATAAACTTTTTATTGCTGTGTACTGTCACAAAAAGCACTGGAAATGGTACTGTATTAGTTTTCTATTGCTGCTGTAACAAATTACCACAAACTTGGTGACATGGGTCTCACTGAGCTAAAATCAAGGATGGTGTTCCTTCTGGGGGCCTTAGGGAAAAATCCATGTTCTTGCCTTTTCCATCTTTTAGAAATCTCTGCATTCCTAGGCTCCTGGCTCCTTTCTTCTATTCCATCTTCAAAGCCACAAGGGTTGACAGCCACAAGGGTTGGCTGAGACTGTTAAAGAACAAAATTCAATGGTGTAAATTTGAAGGTCTTATTGGCTTTATTAAGCAATTCATTAATCAGACAGCATCTTATCTAGCAACTAGGAAGGAGCCCCATTGGGTTGTACAAAATGGGAAGACTTTTATAGGCAGGAATGTTATTAGCAAAAAAAAAGAAAGGATTATTTTTAGGCCAGGTCATTCTTCTGGGTAGGAAATGGCAGGGTTTTTTTATCATTCAGATTACCTCATAGTATTGATGAGGGAATTCCAGACAGGATTGGTTAAAATCTCTACTCCTGGGCCGGCCCAGTGGCATGTTGGTTAAGAGTTGGCTTGGGACGCCAGCTCTGAGCAGCAGGGCATTGGTTCAGATCCCACATGAGGGCCACTGACAATGCGCCCCCTACAGCTAAGATGGTGAACAACACCTCAACCTGACGCCAGCGACAGCGTAGGCTGCAGTGGGGCTGGCTGGCAGCAGGCGTGAGCTTTCGTGAGCTGCCGGCCATCCAATGGCCAGCGAGCAACTGCCTCTCCCAGGAAGAGCGCAATGATAATACTAACATGGGCCAGAGAAGCGATGTCCTCCACAGATAGACTGAAGAACAAAAGGACAGCAACTTGTCTGTTCCCCTTCCCTGATTCCCCAGCGCTGTTCCTCTCCCCCAATTCCCCAATAAAATCTTTTTTTTTTTTTTAAAGAATATCCTTAATTTTCAGTCCAGTGATCATACTGGCTGCTTTCCTGTTACCTTTGCAAACAGTTGTTTTGGAGTACAATGCTGCTTTAGGCCCAGTCCAAAAGTTATTTTGCTCAGTTTTAACATCACAAAGGTTTGAGTAGGGTGTGCAAAGTAGTTCCTCTAGGATGGCAGCTTGGACACCATTTTGAAGTGGCTCTGTTTATATTATTTTTTTACGAGGCCCTCTCACACCATATCACTCTGACCTCTGCCTCCCTTTTCCACTTGTAAGGACCCTTATGACAACATTAGGCCCACCTGGAGAATCAGGATAATTTCCCCATTTTAAAATTAGTTGATTTGAAACGTTAATTTATTTCCATTTGCCATGTAACCTAACATAGTCACAGTTCCCAGGGATTGGGAAGTGGACATCTTTGGGGAGCCATCATTCTACTTATTACAGGCACCCTTGCTCAAGTCTAAATTGAGGGTATGCATCTAGGTGATGGGGGTGTGGCAAAAAATAGGGAAAACTTTTTGGAATGATAAAAAACTCTCTTTAAATCCAGGGAGGCCCTGCTGCGTGATCTTTGGCAAATTACTTGTCTCAGTATCCACATTTCCGCTAAAATGAAAATTGCCATCCTTTGCTCTGCGTGTTAAATGAATAATTATGTAAACGAGTTTAGCTTAGAGGTTAACAAATGGGGCTTGAGAAGTTCTTGATGAATCTTGATGAGGAGGATGGGCAAAATTATCTGAATGACATCTGGAGATTTCCGAGAACAGGATGAGTGAAAAGTGCTTGCCCTTGCAAGGAGCTGGAGGTTGAAAATTCTAGCAAAACGAATCAAGTTTAATCGAAGCTTTTCATTTAAGGTTTGAGGTAGAGGGCCCAGGTTAAAAAAGGTGAGAAGTGAATTGGCTCCTTAGGAGACACCCAGGTGACAGAAAGTACAGAACAGAAGGGGGAAGGAAATCTGTGAAGTCTTCCTAGGCAAAGGTTAAATTTTGTGAAATTCCCTCCCCACTGAGTTCAAGGCGATATATACCATAGTTGTATAACAATCACTTAGCAATTAAATAGAAGGATTAAGAACGTTGGCCGGGGAAAAGAAAAAGCAAAGGGTATAGGTTCCACCGAGATTTGAACTCGGATCGCTGGATTCAGAGTCCAGAGTGCTAACCATTACACCATGGAACCACCACACGCGTGTGGCCATCTTCGGCTCTCTAATTCCTAGAGAGCCCCGCCCCCATTCACAAACCTACCACACGGAGGCGGGGTTGAGGCTCTCCCTAGAGCCCCGGTTCCGGTATGCCGGCGGGAGGAATGAGGGAGAGGCCACTAAGAGTGTGGTGAGCGGCCGTTAGGACTATGATCCGCTGGGAGTACGAAGGCTGTTTCTCCTCTGAACTGCTTGAAGCGGGTAAGAATTTGAAGACGGACGCCGTTTCGGCGAACACCACCCTTCGTAGGCTCAGGGGCAGGGCGCCACCCCCCGGAAGTACTTCCCTACGGGGGCTGGGGCCCGCCGGAAGTGGCGTAGCGGCAGGGAGGGGTTCTTCTCCCGGTCAGGCAGCTGAAGCTCCGCTCTCGGGTTACCCCTGCAGCGACGCCCCCTAGTCCCACCGATACCACTGCTGCTCCCGCCCCTTCGCTCCTCGGCCGCGCAATGGGCACCCGCGACGACGAGTACGACTACCTCTTCAAAGGTGAGGTCATGGGTTCTACTTTCCACCGAGTCCGGTTCGGGGGCCCGAGACATTCCCGGGGGACCCGCGTGAGGGCTACCCCCGTACTGAAATCGGCCTTCCTCATTCTGTCCCTTTCTGTGCGGTTTGTTCCGCGGTCTCCCAGCTCAGCCCCTTTTCCTCCCCTAAGACAGCGAGTCCTCGCCGCACACCGGTCTTTTAGGGACCTTCCCCAAAGGCCTTCGCTGGCCTCAGATCCCGTCACCGTGTGTCCTCCTCTCGGCTGGTTTCCTTCTCCCAAATCGTCTTCCTTTCCGGGGTTCTAGGGCCCCTATAAAGGGGTCGCCCCTCCCACCATGTATCCTCCGGATTTGGCGCCCCCACCCCCTGCCGGACTCACTCCCCTTCCTGAGCCGCTTTGACCGGCCCTTCCTTTGCTCCTCGCCTTTGCCTTCGGCGCAGACTCCCACTGCAAGTCTTTGGCTTATGTTCCCCCCTTCCCGTCGGGCTAGCCCCTCCTCAGCGTCTTCTCACAGCCCCTCCCCCCCCTCGGACCGACGGCTCTCCTAGCCATGTTCCATCTCCGGGCTAGGCCCTCGTTAAAATCTGAGCGGGCCAGTGGCCTCCACCCGCTCCACGGTTCTCGCTGTTAATAATGTTTTCGCACTGCCCCTGGGGTCGGTAGCTCGTTCTCTACCTTCCTGTCCCCAAATAGTTTAGAGCTCTCCCACGTCGCCCGTGCGACCCCAAGGGTGGGGAGCAGGGCAAGAGGGATTGTCCGACACCCACGCACGCACTTGTCGCAGTGACCCGGCAGAGTGATGTGATTTCCCACCCAGCCTTTTTTCTCCTGCCCTCCCTACCCGGCGCCAACCGGCCCGGGATAACTCTTGACTCTGCTCGTGGGAAGGGGTTGCGGATGGGTGGTGGCTGTTATCCTTGCCAGACCTGAAGGCCCAGTTCCTGAGCAGGAAAGGTTGTGCGCTGCACAAATACTAGCTCGTTTTATCACTATGGACTGGTTGCTTCCTGCTGCAATACTGGGGAGGATCCAACCTTTTCGTGTTTTTAGAACCGGAAGGGAAGAGTCCTAGTTGGCTACATACCTTTCTCAAAAGGTGGGGGGTTATCTGAAAAGTTGTGTGTGCTCTTTGGTCAAATTAAATGATTTATAAGACAGAGAAACATGTAGTGCCCTTGGGCAAAACATTGGAGGGTGGGGAATGGATAGAAAGAATTGCTTATTGGGGCAGTCCGGAAAGAATCCAAATAGTTTTTTTTTTTAATTTATCAACAGATAAAGGGTACAGTTTTCAATGAGAAAAGAGTACACTAAAAGCTTTTTTTGTTCGGAGAATGCGCTCTCACTGTGATGCTCTTTCTTTGCTCCTGAATTAGGGTAGCAGCCATCAGTGGTATGCTGAACAAAGATCATTACCAGGGAGGAAGAAGCCATCGCTATTAAAGCTTTACAGTGGAGGGTGGAGTTTAAAAAGAGTGTTAAGCATGGTGACAGTTTCTGACTTTACCATTGGGTGCTCAGAATGACTAAATGAAGCCGGTAACATTTCTTTGCTTTACCAATACTTTGCAAATCTTGACATACTAGCTGATGATATAGTCTTATTACCACTTACTCCTCTGGGCCAGACTATTCTATGTTGTGAGTACCTTCAATATCCTCCCCGCCCCCAGTAGAGAGTCATTTACAGAGAAGAGGATACTTAATGCATTTTACAACTACAAAAAGGAAACGTGGATTAGTTTACATACTGTTTGCTGAAGTCATCTGAGGTCTGGTGAAATTACTTAAGTGAGACCCTGGAGACGGGTTTAGCCATTAAAGGGAGATTTTTTTTTTTAAATGAAGTACAGTGGCAGTGGGCCGCTAGCTGCCTTTGAAGTAATTAATTTAGAACAAGATAGACTATCAGAGTATTTCTCCTTTTTGGTTGGGAACTTAAATATTGCTTATAGAAGCCATACCTTTTTTCACTAGTAATGTTATCCTGGATTGGCTTAAGGAGTTTTAATTTAATTTTGGGATTAGACTATCTAACAATGATTGAGAGCACAGGGCTTTGGAATCACACAGGCCTGGATTCAAATCCTGACTCAGGTCTTAAATTTGCTTGGTAACCTTGAGAAAGTTAACTTTCTTGTGCTTCAGTTTCCTTATCCATGAAAAGGAAATAATACATAACCTCTCAGGACTGTTGTGAGAATGAAACAAGACTGGCTGTAAAATTTTAACTACTGTGAATACTCTATAAATGGTAATAATGTGGAAGAAGTTACTGTGGTTCTTTCCAGTTTTTCTTAAGTATGAATCTTTATAAAAGCATGTAAATATTAAACTTAAAACTAGGAACTTCTAAAGTATTTTATGTTTCCATGGGTTATGGTTTCATTTCGTTGTACATTTTCCTGTTTAAGGTAGGGTGTTTAAAAATTTTGCTGAGAAGGATTTCCACTTTTTTAAAGCTCTTACAGGATATGTCACTCACTGTTTTTTTTTTTTTTTTACTTTAGTGCTGATCATTTAGCCAATTTCTTTATGCAGTTATAATTTAAAATGAAGCAATAATTTGTTTTAAAATGATTTCATTTTACAGAGATTTATTTACTGAGATGAGCTACAGCTCTACTTGGAAGAAGGCTTATCTAGCAAAGTTAATAGTTGAGGGGATTTGTAGTTTGTAACTAACCAGTTGAAAATGAAGGGATATTTTGATTTGTATAGGATAGAGTGGTCCAAATGGAAATGTAATACGGGGGAGCTGGACAGTTATTCTAAATTATGTATTTGTTCTTGTACATTAACCTTTAGTTAAGCTGAATATTGGGACTTTGGTGGGGAGGAATTAATTTTATTTTTAAAAACTTGACTTTTTTATTTTAAACACTTTCATTCTACAAGTATTTACCCACAGTGTAGTTAAGGCCTTGTGGGACACATAAGTGAAATAAACATCAATCATAGTTCCTACTTAAACATACTGTGGTAGACACCGATCCAGTCAAAGTCACATTTTCTGAAAACATCTGGATATATTGTCTACACCACTTTCTTTTTAATCTCATTGAAGGTCAGTAGTAATTAGCCATCAGCTGATTGTCAGTGGAATTGATCATAGGAACTTTGCTGTCTAGCATCTTGCTAGCTTTTCTTTCACAACTTTTGGTTGAGCAACTCAGATTCTGCTGAATCTGGAAAAACATGTCTAGACTTCAGCCTTATTGAATGCATTTTATTTTAACGATTCTTTTGGTGAGGTTGGACTATGAATATAGTTGAAAGAGTAGATAGATTTCCAACTTTGTTTATAAAAAAAATATGAGAATTATCCGTTGTTCCTTCAAGTGATAACTTGTAGTAGGTCAGATGTAATATGATTGATTTGTTGAATTAAATTTTAGTCCGGTATATTAGTTTTCAAGAGAGTGTATAAAAGTAAATGTGGCTGAAGAAGTGGACATTTTAATTAAATAATGGTAATTAATATGTATATTCTGTTTTTATGGCATTTAGTAGCCTAACATTTGATATATATATTGAACCAAGTTTCTTACAAGGTATTAGAGATAATATTTAAAATTCAGCAGATGTTAGCCATGTGGTCATAAATATCAGGTTATTTTAGAAATGCTATATCTGTTTCATATATAGATGCTTTTGTGTGTGTGTGTGTGTGTGTATGTGTGTATGTACACATTACATAGATGACTATAGTGATACAAATGTTTAAAGTACTTTTACTCTAAAATAACTAGTTATGGAAAACAGGAAAGTCTCACCACAAATTCCTTTCCTGAATCATATAGGAGGTGGTCATATAGTTTGTCACTTTTTTTTTTTACAGTGAAAAAATTTTATATTTAGAATTAGCCAGCTGGACTCAGTTTAGATGATCCCAATTTTGTTGGCAACTTCTAAAGCATTATAGTCAGGAGCCAGTCGAATGTATACCTTCTTCTCTCCATCAGGCCTGATCAGGGTGCTGACCTGGCCAGGGTGCTGACCTTGGCCATGTCAGTGTCATAGAGCTTCTTCACAGCCTGTTTAATCTGGTGCTTGTTGGCCTTGACATTCACAATGAACACCAGTGTATTGTCTTCTGTCTTCATGGCTGGCTTGGTAGTTAGGGGGAATTTGATGATGGCATAGTGGTCAAGCTGGTTTCTCCTGGGCGTGCTCTTCCGAGGATATTTATTTAGGCTGCCTTCGGAGCTGCAGGGTCTCGGGCCTTCGCAAGGTGGGTGACATGTGGATCTTTTTTTTGTGTGGCTGTGGACGCCTCTCAGCTCTGCTTTCCTTGCCTTCAAAGCCTTTGCTTTGGCTTCGGCCCTGGGAGGGGCCAGGGCTTCCTTCTTTGCTTTCAGCACCATCTTCGTGAAAAAGCTATTGGGTTGTCGGAAAAGTCGTGACATTTTTTTCTGTTTTTCATTGCAAAAATGCATCATGATTTTTACGATAACCCAATAGTTTGTCACATTTTTAAAAAGCAATTAAATTGTCATCTTAATGAGAGAAACTATTTTATTAGAAACAAGTTTGAGTCCATGAACTTTTTTTTTTTACCATTTTCTATTAGATTTATTTTTTTTCTCTCAAAACTTTTTTTATCTAAAAAAAAAGGGGGAAAAAACCCCCCAAAATTATTGGAAACTTTATGGTTCAAGTGGGAAGAAAGGAGAAGAGCATGTTGCTGAGGCTCTGAACCTCTCCAGAGAAAGTCCTCACCCTTGAAATGCCCTCTTTGGGGGGAGAACAGTGCTGAGGACAGCGCCCTCATGCCCATCCTTGCCTGGAAAAGTGGGCATCATAGTGGTCCAAGGGCCAAAGGGGCTGGAGGGGACAGGGACCAAAGGAGTTCACAGAAAGTTGTCGGCCATGGGCTTTTTGGAGGGGATGCCCTGTGTCTCTTGGGGAGCGGCATTGGAGATGAAAAAATCTTTCTGGATATGTTCATCTTGCTCCAAGATGGCTGCTACATTCCCACAACTGGAAGTTGGAGGGTGGCAATTAAAGAGTGTGTCAGCTTCGATCCCCACCCCGTCTTGATCTTCTGGCCCAGGCAGCTCACTGGTAGCAGTAGTTTGGTGCAAACCACATAGTGAGCACAGTCTCATTGAAGTGCTGCTTGTAACCTTCCATCACCAGTTGGTGGGCATGGCAGATCATGTCAGTGTCATCTGCTGCATTGAAATGGGCCACCATGTTTTGGTTTGATTTTTTTAAATCATAGCCAGCAAATTCTCTTTCGTACCTTAGGTAATTTAATCTATTCTAGTTAATTTTTTTAAGTGAGCCTAAATGTTTACTTCTTGGATTGGTTTCTCATTTGGTAACTGAATAGTAGCAGCTTTTCTATTGTGTCATTTCTCAGTATCTTGGCAGCACTATTTTTAAAGAACCAATATCTTCTGTTGTCATATAAGATATAGCCCTTTGAGAAGTTGCTAGTCTTAATTCTGACAATCTCGTACATGTCTAGTTGAGATGACTTTTATACTGTATAAAACATGAGTCTTGAATTACTTTCAGATAAAGGTGCTGTTCTTTTTTATAATGTTAAAACTAATTGGTTACATTGAGGGGGAAAATACCCTCACTAACTTACTTTATAATGGCATAAAGATTTGAGGATGGGAAGACAATGAACATAATTGTTAAAGTGGAGGTTGAATGGGAAGAAACCAAAAACTTGAAAGTTTTAAGTTTGTGTGGGAGGGAGGTGTTCTTTGAGTTTATATTCCAAAGTTGTCATCATTCTAGATGTCTTGTTTTCTGGCTTTAAACTAAGTGACTGGTTTCTGAATTACTGATTGATATCTGAGTACGCCTGTAAGTGGAAACGTTCAACATTTTGGTTTTCTCCTTCTTTCCTATTCCCACTTAAAAGTGAGGCTTTTATACCTCAGTGCTAGTGTGGGGCCAGAAATGATTCAAAGGAGGTTTCCTCAATGGTACATCCAGCCTCTTGCACTAAGAAACAATAGTGAGTATCCTGTTAATAAGGTGGACTCTATTGCTGAAACTGAGATTTGACCTCATGTCCAGAATTGTGGACTTTGAAAATTAACATATCAACCAACCTTCCTGTAAAATTGGAAATGTATTGTTCTTGTATGTTACTTTCATAACCACAATATCTTCTTCCCTGGTATCCAAATTAAAATATTTATTGTAATATCTGTGTTTGCCACAATACCATTGACACCTCTCACTATATAGCTAGAAGTAACTACTTGTGCTGCATGATATCACTGCTGCCTGGATAATTTCTTGCTGAATCAGCTGATAGAGGAAGCCAAATAGATACGCATTTGATAATATACTCCCTCCAAGACTGTCCAGAGGCCAGCTTATATTGCTCTTGTGGCAAGGAAGGGATACATAATAGATTCTCTTTGCCCTCTGACCAGAATGCAGGAGCTCTCACAGTTTTTTGTTTTGTTTTTAAATTAATTTTATTGAGGAATGACATGTTTTTCCAGGACCCATCAGCTCCAAGTCAGGTAGTTGTTTCAGTCTAGTTATGGAGGGCACAACTCAGTGGCCCATGTGGGGATCGAACTGGCAACGTCGGTGTTATGAGCCTGCACTGTAACCAACTGAGTTAACTGACTGCCCCGAGCTCTCACAGTTTTTACCTCCCTTTTCATCTCCACCAAATCCCAATCTCTTTAGTAAGCTTTGGTCTTAATTCCTTGGTGTTATTCTTGGATGTTCGATTTTCTAGTCCTGGTGTCTAAATCAATTAGCTAGGGAGAAGTAAGACGCATTAGTAGTCAGCAGTAGGAATGAGTATAATATTTTTTGAAATATTTATCAAATTTTCTATAAAGGAAAAAAGTGTTATCGAGCACTCAGATGCTGTAAACCTGTGAATTCAATTTGTTCTTTAAATGTAGATAGAAATGCTTTAATATAACTGCCTATTTCCCCATTGTTTTTGAAATTCTTAAGTATAATACCGTTTTCGGTGAAAAAGAATCTCCATGTATTTACTTTGTAAATAAACTGCCTCCTATGGTAATCATAACAAATAAATTCATCTAATCAGAACCTGTTTTAAAAATTTTTCATGAAGTTGTAAGTGAAAGTGTGTGCCCGCCTTGCTTTGGTCTTGAGTCAGAGTAAGTCAGATTTACTAGTCAGCTTCCTAGGGCCCTTGTTAAATTTATTGGAGTGTTTGTTTTTGGAGGAGTCTCTAGTTTCTTGCCAATCTGATAAATGTGTCTGTTAAAGGGTCATTGTCATTGTAGTTTCTGTGATCTGGGTGGCAAAATTTATAAACCTGATGTCTCCTGTTAAATGTGTTTCATTTTTGCCTAGGTGTGAGTCCTGAGATTACACCCAGTAACACACTTTGGTGAAACTAAGTAGAACATAGTATTCTTTCCCGCCTTACCACCCACTACCATCCTTTGTTGCTTTCACATGAGTCTGATATATTTTAATATCACAAATTGTTTATTTAGTTTAGGCTTTATCTTTCAAGTTATTACGTTCTAAGGTAGTAAGATTGGTATAGTATTGATGGTTAGTTAATGCATTAGCCTGTCGTAGGTGCCGGGTAGACTTTGGCATGTGTAAGATGGGATGGTGTAGCTATGCTAAGCAGATGATGTGTGGAAGTCATTATGCAGGTAGAAAAAGATAAGAATAAATTGTTTTTATCTATTGGTAGCAGGTTGAGAACATGGGCTACTCAATTCACCCCTACCCCATCCCTTTTAAAAAATCAGATGCTCTATTGTTTTTGCTTTAAAGCATGCTGATATTCTGAATGTGTTTGCCTCATTCATCTGACATAAAGTTCTTTGTCTTTTCAGTTGTCCTTATCGGAGATTCTGGTGTTGGAAAGAGTAATCTCCTGTCTCGATTTACTCGAAATGAGTTTAACCTCGAAAGCAAGAGCACCATTGGAGTAGAGTTTGCAACAAGAAGCATCCAGGTTGATGGGAAAACAATAAAGGCACAGATATGGGACACAGCAGGGCAAGAGCGATACCGAGCTATAACATCAGCGTAAGTCTTAGTTTTTAAGTTCTGTGAAATAGGCTGCCATTGAGTGAATTAGCTGAGTTTTGGTAATGGAAAAAGTACTTCTTTTTTTTTCCTTTTAAGAATTCCAATATTAGGATTTTGAAATTTATAAGTGTGTTTTAAAATATATATAATACATATATTTAGTTTTTCCTGGTGTTCCCTTCCATTTTGTGGTTGTTTTCTAATAGTTAAGTGCATGTTTCTGTTTTCAGATACTATCGTGGAGCTGTAGGTGCCTTACTGGTTTATGACATTGCTAAACATCTCACATATGAAAATGTAGAGCGATGGCTGAAAGAACTGAGAGATCATGCTGATAGTAACATTGTTATAATGCTTGTGGGCAATAAGAGTGATTTGCGTCATCTCAGGGCAGTTCCTACAGATGAAGCAAGAGCTTTTGCAGGTTAGTGATATGAATTCCATGATATTACAGTGATTCTGTATTTCTTACTGTTATACCTTGCAGTTTTGATAACCCTTCCAGTGCAGGTAATCAGTTGCAGTAGTTTTGAAAAGGTAAACCTGAATGGTTCAAGAAGGATTGTTGTTTTAAAAGTGTGTGACGACTGTATGGCTCTTTTGCTTAACTTTGAGTCATTAAAACACTATAGTAATGCAGTGCGGTAGTCAGATATGTATGTCAACTATAATGATATATACATATAGTCACGGGACGTGGAGTAGAGTGTGGGAATGGAGTCAATGGGATTGTAATAGATAAGCATGATATCGGGGGTGGGAGGGCAGTAGATGGGGGAGGGGGGTTTTTGTGCGAAGGCTGAAAAGAATAACTGTTGCATTGTTCTGTACACCTGAAACTAACAATAAAAGAAAAACAACAAAAATAACTATAGTACTTTGAGGTTTTGCTGCCAAAAATTGAATGTAAAGACCGTCATCTTTTCTCCCCCTGGAAAGGTTAGATGAAATCTATTTATTCTGGGTTCCCTATGTCTTTATCCATTATGTTTCTGTGTTTTGCCAAGGCTGCTCTGTGTGGGTCTGAAAAGTAGTGGCCGGGGAGTGTCAAGGACCAATAGGCATGTAGCTGCTTAGGAGTTAAAACTTATTTAGCTTTATAGAGTCTGCCTATCTCTTGCCCCTGTTTTGGTAGGGGCAGCTTACCAGAAGGCAATATTGTGCATTCTTGGCTAGTGAAGGTTGTGACCCTCCACTAATGATTGTACCATTTTCTATAACAGTTTTTAAGTTTTCCACGTAAGAACTGTATTTCAAACAATATAGCTACAGAATTTGAAGTGAATCGCATATATACCATCCACATTCATACTGTAGCTATGTGGTTGATGGGGAGAAAAGGACAGTAAGGGATGGAAATAACTGGCTATTCAATAAGTTTACCATATTTTAAGTAGTGTCATTCATTCTGGTGGTAGTATTTAGATGCAACAAATATTTATTTTAATGAAGCCAATAAAAATTTCTCACTGTTACTTTTAATCTACTAAAGTGTAAGTAGAATGGTGGTACCCTTATTGCTCAAGGAGTTGGGGAGGTCTTAGGTTTTAACAGTGTTTTATTTTCCTTTCCAAAGGTTTGAGTGTATCACATCCCTTGTATTAAAATTTGACGAGACTGAAGTTTTTGTGTCTCCCCACAGAAAAGAATGGTTTGTCATTCATTGAGACGTCTGCTTTAGACTCTACAAATGTAGAAGCTGCTTTTCAGACAATTCTGACAGGTAAGACTTGCGTTTTCAGATTATACCAGTGGAAACAGGAAGTTTTAGGGGAGGTAATTTAAACAAATTGGGAAACCAAACAATATATCACACTATCTGAGAATGACTATCATTTGAGAACTACTGTAGTAAGAGTTTTTAGAGTACAAAATTAGTTACAATCTTGCTTGCCGAGCTTTAATCATTCCTAATTCATCTGGTTTATAGTGGGGAAAAATACTTTGAAAATTATTCAGTTCTGATATTTCAGTCCATGTATTCCATAATTAATGGTCATAAGCATGAAGTAATGCTTAAATGTACCTTCTTAGATAAATATTGAAATCCTGGCTATGGAAAGATATAAGTGCCTTATCGAAATTCAGTAAAGGAAAGGCATTTTTGGTTCTGATTGGTTAGAGAATCATCTAGGGAAAAATATATTCTTAAAAATTTAAATGAAAAAACAAAAAGTAAAATTCTCCCATGATACATTATGGAAGCAAGGTATCACCTATGGAGAAAATCAGCTAGTGATTTCATATAGAAAAGTTTTAACTAAATAGTGGGAAAGGAACAAAGTTCATGCTGTTTTGGAATGTGGATGTGCGGACCAGGTCAACCTCAGGGATGAGAAACCATTTTATTTGTGTTAACTCATATTTACCCTAACTTTATTAGAATGACCACCTTATCAGTAAATTTAATCTTAATTCTCTAATAAATACTTCAGTAGATTGTTTTAAGTACTTTAAAATTGTGTATTACTTTTAAGAACTCACTAGTCTTAATACATAGCACAGTCTTATGTGGAGTTCTACAAAGTCTATATGGAGAAATGGTTAAATGAGTTCCCAGTTATAGCAAGATTTTAATTTATTCTTTGTGTGTAACAATTGTAGTAAAGGTGAATAGATTTTAACCTTTAAATGTCTTATTTTACTGTAAAAATGTAGAGACTAAGCCTAGGATTTAAGAAAATGAATTTAGAAGCCTGACTTGGGTTCTGTCCTGGCTCCCCTACTTATTATTAGCTCTATATAATCTTAGTTGTTACTTAACCTTTTTAGCCCTTAATTTCTTTGTAAAATTTAAATATGTTTAAATATAAATCAGATTCATAGTGTCTTAAAATGAGTGAGTAATCTTGAAGGTCTGAGTCTCTTAAGGTCTCTGAAAACCTCACTTGAAAAACTTTAGTCAATCCTTGTTGGGATATTTTTTATGTCCCATTAAATCTCCTCTGCTGTAATTTCTAGTTCATTTATTCTGATCTCTGTTTCTAGCCCATTTATTCTAATACTGAGTGAAGGTGAGGCCATGTCTTTTGTTCTATCTGCAGTTAGCTATTTTATGTATCATTTTGTAACATGGAACTTGTGATCTACTTAAAACATGAACTAATCAATAAGCAGTGATATATATACTTAAAATTGAGCTGTTTTGCCCTTAAAGATAAAGAACACCTGGCTATTTTTCTTAAAATTCTCTGTAGATTAAACTTTTATTATTGGTTGACTAATGTTGCTTGAAAACAAACAAGACTTTACCTTTACTTGCTACCACTTTTCCTCTCTATATTCACTGTTTCCTCAGCTTCCTGCATAAATCTCAGTGTTGATCTGTGCGATCAGAGATCACTGCATATGGCAGCAGACATCTGTGCTGTTTTGCAAGTGTTAGGATGTTTGTTCTAAACTTTATACCAGTGGGAATATTAATGCATAGAAAAAGCAGGAAAGAGAACAGTAATCTCATTAGGCTTAATTGTACCTCAAATGTTAACAGTATTAAGGGACACATTTACATTGTATTTTGATGTTTCTATAAGAAAAAATGGCTTTTTAATTTTTAATTTTTTTTTTTTTAAGATTGTATTGGGGAATTAGGGGAGGGGAACAGCGTTGGGGAATCGGGGAAGGGGAACAGACAAGTTGCTGTCCTTTTGTNTGTTCTTCAGTCTAGTTGTGGAGGATGTCGCTTCACTGGCCCATGTTGGTATTGTGATCATTGCCCTCTTCCTGGCTGAGGCAGATCGGTCGCCGGCTATCGGATGGCCACTCACAGCAGCTCACGGTAGCTCATGCCGGCTGCCGGCCGCTTATGCTGACTGCTGGCCACTCACGGTAGCTTCCGGCAGCCCACTGCAGCAGGGGCTGCAGCCTACGCCTGTGCCGGCAACTCACAGCAGCCCAGCTCCAGGTCGAGTTGTTGTTCACCATCTTAGCTGTAGAGGGCACAGTGTCACTAGCCCTCATGTGGGATCTGAACCAGGGCCCTGCTGCTCAGAGCTGGCGTCCCAAGCCAACTCTTAACCAGCGCGCCACTTGGTTGGCACGCTTTTTAATTTTTTAAGATGGAAAGTTATGTATTGGAAAACTTATCTACATTATTACTCCAAAGTTAATGTAATATTTGTTTTAGAATAGTCCCATGGCATATTTGACATCCATAAATTTGACAGTAACTCTGTGACATAATTTTGCTGGTAGTATTTTTTAGAGGTGATTTGCTAGTACATTGTGAGCCTGATTGATTGTGCAGCTTCCGCATTTCAGTGCAGTTTTGTTTTCTTTCATCCTCAAATTTATTAAGGAATGTTTTCAATCCATACTTCCCATAGTCTTGTTATTTTTTCTTTTAACTTTGAATTTTGACAATTTCAGCTTTAAGTTACAATAAATAGCACAAAGAATTTACAAATACTCTTCACCTGTATTCCCCGAATGTTGATATTTTACCATATCTGCTTTATTCTTTTCTCTTCCTCTCTTAATATATACATATTTTTTCTGTATTATTTCAAATGATAGACATATTGCACCTTATACCTAAGTACTTTTTATTGTGTATTTCCCAAAAATGACATTCTCTTTCATAACCATAGTATAATTATCAAAATCAGAGAGTTAAATGATAACTCTAAACATCAGTGTTTAGCTATAGACCTTATTCAGATTTTGCCATTTGTTCCAATTATGTCCTTATTTAGCAAAAGAGAGCCTGGAATCAGATCATGCCTTGCGTTTTAGTAATTGTATGTATCTTAGTTTCCTCTAATCTGGAACAGTTTGTTAGTCTTTTATTTCTTGACATTTTTGAAGGATACAGGTCAGTTATTTTGTAGTGTCCCTCAGTTTGGATTTGTCTGATGTTTCCTCTTGATTAAATTCAGGTTATGTACTTTAAGCAGGAACACCACAAGAGTGTTCTCAGTGCTTCAGATAGGGAGGCTGATGATATTGGTTTGCTTTATTACTTACTGGTGATGTTAACTGATCACTTGGCTAAGGTGATATCTGCCAGGTTTCTCAATGTAATAAGCCCAAGCCATCTTTTTAGTATGAAGACTAAATAAATTCTTTTGTGGTTGAAAGTATTGTAATTCACTTAGCATATTGACTCTTTAAAAGTGGGGTGAGAGTTGCCAGGCATTATAGTAGTAGTCTCACACCCTTATGTGAGGTTTCACTTTCCATGGTTTTAATTATGTGATCCGAAAATATTAAATTCCAGAAATAAACAATTCATAAGTTTTATATTGTGTGCCATTCTGAGCAGTGGGGTGAAATCTCTCGCTGTCCAGCTCCATCCTGCCCAGGACGTGAATCATCCCTTTGTCCTGTGTTTCCTGCTGTATATGCTAGCCTACCTGTTAGTCATTTAGTAGTCCTCTTGGTTATCAGATCAACTATACAGCAGTGCTTGTGTTCAACTAACCCTTATTTTACTTAATAATGGCCCAAAGCACGAGAGTAGTGGCAATCCAGATATGCCAAGAAAACTGTAAAGTGCTTCCATTTAGTGAAAAGGTTTGTATGTATAGGAAAAAACATACAGGATTCAGTACTACCTGAGGTTTCAGGCATTCACTGGGGTTTTTGGAACGGATGCCCCACAGATAAGGGGGCAGGATTACTGTAATTTTACTGGAGTATATAGTGAGAATCTCTTAATTAGGTGTAGTTGCTTTGCTTTTGGCATATGGCAACCTTTTAGATACTTGTCAGTGTATCAAATCAGAGCATTTTTTGACCTTTTAGAAACTTACATGGTGAGGAATGGGTTTGAAGAAGACCTAAAAAATTCTGACCTAGGCTATATAGTAAAATAACTCAGATCACTGCTATTTTTACAGTTTTTGGAGGCATGAAACAATTTTATCTGTCTTTGTACCCCAGTTTGGAACAGTTGCATTTAATTTCCTTAGAATTTTTTTTTTTCAACTTGATCCATACTTCCATTAGAGTAAAAAGAGGTATATGTCTTTTTTATTTAACTTTACCTGGTTATATTTTTAAAGCTGTTGTATATTAATGTTTTACTTTGTATTTAGATCTGTAAGAGATTCTGATTATAAGAACAATAAAGCAGAATTTCTTTTCTTTCTAACCTTACTTATTGTTTGGATGTCTTGAAAAGGGACTGCACAGGAATTGGTGTATTATATATATTTGGTTCTAAAGGAGAACATGCCCTTGAAAGAGGAAAATATTTGCATCTGGTTTAGCAAGTTACTTTTCCTGTTCCCTTCCCCCCACTTAAATAACCTTCTCTAATCAGATACCAGCTAGAAAGGTACCTGCTTCCTATTTTCTTATCAAAGTTTTTTTTTTAGTGACAGATCTAGCCACAAGAGACATTAAGTAAATTAGTTGTGTAGCCTCTTAGTGCCCATTCTACCTGAAAGAAAAATTTTCTCTTAATATTCCTGGCCAACAGTTTCCTTTTTATTTATTGCTTGGTTATCATTTTTATTAACAGACAGACATCTTTTTGGTGACTGGAGCAAATGTAACAGTAATCCATTTCTACAAAACACTATGTAGTACTTTTAGGCAGTTACACAACACTGCTCAAATTTCTTGCTTTGTAATGGGATCTCTTTAATTATTTAACTTCCTATGTTCTCCAAGAACTCTGCCTTTTCCTCTCTTCCATTATTTGCTTTTCATGTAAGAACCTGCAAAATATTTTTTGCTTTGGTTCCCTGAACCTAATGTTCAAAACAACTTGTAGAGAAGTTAAAATTTATAGAGGGTCACATTTAATCATTTGCACTTTGGAAAAGAAGAGCCGTCCAGTTTGGGATTAGAGAGAAAACATAAAGAATAAGGGATGAATGGTATAGTTTTACAGTAATTTGATGATTATCTTCATTCCTTAGCCACTAGCCTGATTGAATGACTGCCTTTCTCTTTACCCTTGACACACTCTCCAGTCTCGTCCCTTTTCAATGAAAATAATCCATATCCTTTGTTCTCATTTTTTAAAAACTCTAGTTAATAGTCTTTATTGTAATCTTTTCCCGCCGCTTGATAGTTCTTCAGCTTGGAGCCACTGTCAGTCAGCCTTCTCAAACATAAATTTTAGCACCCCTTCCCCCCAAAAAAGCATAAGAAAAGGTACATTAGCTGTCACTGTTTTTGCTAGTTTACATATTCAGTGGACTAGTACAATTTGCTGTTCAGCTTTAGGGAAATTAGTTTTTAATTTGGAGAAAATGTATTAATTCAGTTTTTTTTCTTTATCAGTTCATGGCTAATCTTTCCTCCACCTACTCCCTCCCCCATTATTTTGAAACAAATCCCAGATATTACAGCATTTCATCTGTAAACATTTCATGATGTATATCTAGAAGATTAAGACTTAAACCCATAACAACGAAACCACTTAAAAATTGGCAGTAATTTCTTATCATTCAAACAATATTAAAATTTCCTGTCTCAATTTTTTTTTTTTTTTGCAGTTCAGATTAGAACCCAAATAATGTTCATATTGCAGTTGTTTACTATGTTCTTGGAGCATTTTGAGAAAAGATTCCACTTTCTCTTTTTTACCCCATAACTTTATATTTTCAAGTATTACAGAAATAATACAATAATATATATTATTTCTATACCCTTGATCCAGAATCAACAACTTGCCACATTTGGTTTATTTCCACATGTGTATATATACTTTTTCCCCCTTTGCTCAATGCTTGGAAAATAAATTGTAGACATTGTGGCACTTTATTATTAAATACTTGAGCATTTTCTCCCCTAAGAACAAGGCATTCTCTTGTATAATTATAATACCATATATCATCCAAGAAATTTATGTTTTTATATTGTGTTATATAATGTGCGGTTCATATTTAGATTTCTCCATGTGTACTAATAATGTCCTTCATAGATTTGGTTTTTACATTTTAAATCTAGGATCCAGTCAGATCACACATGGCATTGATGGAATTGTTTTATATGTGAAGTATCAAATAGAGTGAGTAGCCACTGACCACAGGTTGTTATCGAGTACTTCAAATATGGCTAGTGGACTGAGGAATTGGTTTTTAAATTTTATTTAGTTAGTTTAAATAGGTGGCTACTGTATTGGACAGCACAGATTTAGAACACTTATTCTCATCTTTTAAATGTATTTTATGAAATAACTTCTTTGAAGCATTTTGGCCTGTTGTCTTGTAGAGTGTCTCTCATTCTGAATTTATTCAGTTGTTTCCTCATGATAAATTCAATTTAAATATTTTTGGCAGGACTACATAGATGTCTTTCATAGGAATGCATTATATCCTTCATAGTATTAGGCCATCAGGAAAGTCATGACGTATTTTTCTGTTTTTCAATGCAAAAATGCGTCCTGACTTTCCCGATGACCCAATACATTATAATAGGCATATCATGTCAATTAGCCCCATTTTTAGACTTCCTTTACCTTTTGAGGGTATTTGGGGGGGGGGAGCATTGGGAGAGCAAAGATAAGTAAGATATAATTTCTCGGCCATAAAAAAGAATGAAATCTTACCCTTTGCAACAACATGGATAGACTAGTAAGGTATTATGCTAATTGAAATAAGTCAGACTGAGAAAGACAAATACCATATGATCTCACTTATATGTGGAATCTAAAGAACAAAATAAATGAGCAACAACAATAAAAACAGAAACAAACTCATATACAGAGAACAAACCGATGGTTGCCAGAGGGGAGGGGGTTGGGAGTTGGGTGAAAAAGGTGAAGGGATTAAGAAGTACAAATTGGTAATTACAAAATAGTCACAGGGATGTCAAGTACAGCATAGAGAATATAGCCAGTAATGTTGCAACTACTATGTATAGTGCCAGGTGGACACTACAGACCAATCAGAGGGGATCACTGCATAAATTATATAAATGCTTAATTGCTATGCTGTTCACTTGAAACTAATATATAGTAATATTGAATGTCAACTGTAACTGAAAAAATAAATATTTTAAAAAATACTGTTTCAGATTTGCAGTTTTATGACTAGTCTGATATAGGATTTTCTAAAGGAGCAAAAATATTCTTTCAAAACTAGAAATAAAAGTATTTTATCACAAAAAAAAGATATAATCTCTTCTCATAAGGAGTTTATAATCTAGTCTGAGGGAACTACTTTTAGGCAGTGCAATATGAGACCAAATAAAATGTGTTAAAGATACTTGCTGTAGAGGAATTTAATAACGTTTATTCATGCAGTTAGTTGTCAAACCCCTGCTATATGCTGTGTTCTGGAGATACAGCAGTAAATAAGGTAGACACAGTTTTGGTCCTCATAGAGTTTAACATTTAATGGAAGAGCTAGATACTAAACAATTAGTTTTGATATGTGTCATATAAAATCTTAAGTTGTCTGTTTTGAATAATTACTTAATTACAATTTAGCTTTGGTTCAGGAGGCACTGATAAACGTTATCTTTCCCTCCTTTTCCAAGAGTCCTTTGGGATTTTGGCATGTTTATGAAATTGTGCTTTTCCCTACACAGCCAAGAAAAATACCTAATGTGCCTGATAGTGCAAATTTATTTTTATTTTTCTGTGGTACAATGGCAGTGTATGTAGACTTTTTTTGGTAAAGATAGAATGAAAATACTCTCATGGTTTCATTTAGATCTAAGCCCATAAGATATGTAATCTCTATAACTTTCGCTGCATTGATTTCAAGTTTTTTTTGAAAATGTGTCAGAAATCCACAAAAACCAAAAAGTTGATATTTTAACTATTTTATGCATTTAATTAATAACAATTTGAACTACTTTGTATATAAATGACATTTTTAATGTATAAAAATTACGGATATATTCATTTGGATATATCCAACTATTGTGGCAAAAGGGTTAATCCAAGATTTATTTAATTGGTGAATCTTTCCCTCTGAAATTGAAAACATTTGTTTCTCTTCTTACCCTAAGAGAAATTAAATACAATGGGTTGCCTCTAATCAGTGGTTTGAAAATAAAACTTTAAATTTATGCATTCTCTGGTCAGTTTATTTGCAGTTTTTCATGCAGATATTATCTTCTACCTGTATGTGTCTTTTATGTCAACTGTTGATGGGCCTATTCACACTGAGTATTGCTGTTTCTTTTTGTTTTTCACTCAGAGATATACCGCATTGTTTCCCAGAAGCAAATGTCAGACAGACGTGAAAATGACATGTCTCCAAGCAACAATGTGGTTCCTATTCATGTTCCACCAACCACTGAAAACAAGCCAAAGGTGCAATGCTGTCAGAACATATAAGGCATTTCTCTTCTCCCCTAGAAGGCTGTGTATAGTCCATTTCCCAGGTCTGAGATTTAAATATATTTGTAATTCTTGTGGTCACTTTTGTGTTTTATTACTTCCTCATACTACAGATTTTCCATGTCTTAAGTCTTGATTTTAGCTTTATAAAGTTAATCCACTTGTCCCGAATGACTGCAGCTTTTTTTCATGCTATGGCTTCACAAGCCTTAGTTTAATAAACTGAATGTTTGGATTCCTCAGTTATTGTTTACTCTTCATCGTGGAAGCCTGTCACTGTAGGACATAATAGAACTTGATCACTTGAAGCTCAGACCTGTTGGTCTTGATCAAATCAAACTAAGAAGACTTTAGAAATAAGCTATCATTTTGCCACAAAGCAGCTTATAACAAGCAGCTTATAATTCATACACTCTTCTCTCAGTGCAGTATATCCGCAAATCTAAGAATTGCCCTATAAACATAGGATTTTGAGAGCTTAAAATTTTTTCATTATTCTGGAAGTCAATTTCTAAAATGCCTTAATAGGGTTATGTAGTTTAGTAAATTTTGTTTTTTAATTTTTGTAAGCATCAAAGTTGATTCAAGAGGGGGGCACTTTTTTCTGGACAAGAATTATCTTAATAAACACAGAAGACTTACAGCTTCATTTGTGGGTGGTATGGTTATGGGGCCATATGTTAAAAATTGCTGCCCAGCAGGCTGGGAACTGGAGAGACTGGTGGAATTCCATCTGAGGTGCCTCTGTTGGAATGATCAGGCAGCCCAAGTTAATGATAAGTCATTTAAGTTTTCTAATTTCCCAGCAGTAGTTTATGTGGCATTTTATTGCTCAGGCAATAACTGGTTTAATAACTCTTAGTATCAAATTGTGAAGTGTTAATTTCATCTTAAAATCTCCCATTAAATGAAATGCAACCTAGTTTTATCACCATATCCACCAGTAGGCATGGGTAATTATTTTAATGCTGATTTTTGAGTTTTGCAGTACATTATGGAATATAGTCCAGTTAAATATCAGGTTTCAGTATGTCAAAAGAATACAGTGAGAGGTTCATTTCTGCTCAAGTGGTACCACTTAAAGGCATGTATTCTTTTAGTACTTAAGATGAAATAGTACCTTGAGTTTAAATAGAATGCATTTAGGCCACTATACAGACCTGAAATAGTTTTCTTCCACTACATTATTGAAATCAGTGGAGCAACTAGTTTCTCATTCAGAAGTGTGCACACTAATATTTAGTTTTACTTTCTTGTGGATAATATTAAGCACTTACTCTGCAGTGTTCTGAAAGTTGTGTCAACTGAAGTGATACTATTCAGGATGGTGGAATGTCCCCAAAATGTGTATGTGTGGGCTTGCATAGATTACTATGTTTCATAGTTAATCTTCTGTCTTTCATGCGATGCTCATGACGTGTGGGGCGCACTGAAGGCATTGCTCTGGTCAGTCTTTCGGTTTGCCTCTGTAGCCATTTTATTATTTTAGTGTATTGGTATGAAGATACTATTATCTATTTGTAAATTGCTACTTTGTATTTTATGCATGCTCTGTAACTTGACTTTTTTTTAGTTACTGATTTGGAATATATTTGCATTCTAATAAACAGTTATAGGGGGGACTATTCTTTATTTTGTCAGATTACATTTTCCCTTTGAGAGCTTTGGATGCAGCCATGGAATATTTGATTCTAACGAATGAGAGTGTATAGGTCCTTATATTCTAGAGTAAACATTAAATTGGAGGCACCATTGTGTGAATTCAGCTTTGATTTTTAGACATGTACTTCAATTATGCTTTTCTTAGAAAGAGTATTACCAAAAATATAAGGGAAGTAATTAATCTCAGTACTTTCGTACATAACAGTGTCACCAGACCCAGGAAGAGGCTCCATCACTACTTATTTTACTGAAAATTGGTAGTAAGTGTTTTTTACACAATTTAATTTCAGAGGAGAAACTTAAGTAGTGAATTGAAAAGGAATGAAGTAACTGAATTTTTACCAAGTATAAACTTAAGTTGCCTTGGGCATGGTTGGATCTTGGGAACATTCCAAGAAACAGGTAGTAGTAGAAAAATGGCTTTGATTGCATTTCAACAAATGTCTTAATTCTGAATATCTGAGGAGACAAACGGTCTCAAGAAACATTAAGTTTTAAAATAATATGATAATTTAGGGCTCAAGGCAGTTTATTAGAAATATTTTGCTGCTTGACCTTGCTTTTCAGTTATTTTAACTTTGAATATATATATATATATATTTTTAACCTATTCTCCTGAATAGTCATTTAGCCATTTTGCCTTGATTTAAACTTGTATGTGAATGTTCTTAAGTGCTATCTGTGATTTTTCTCTAATAGTAGTTGTTACTCTGTAAGGGGTAAGTTTTCTAATTTAGCCATTACATTGAATATGCTAAATTCTAATTCTAAGAAGGGGTGTTTGTTAGCTGGTGACTAATGCCAGAGGTCTTTTAAGTTCTGAAGGGTTCTGCAGAAAAGTTAAGACTTAAGAGTTTGGATTGCTATCAGAGCTAGTCATATTTATTTCATCATTGGGGAAAATGAACATCTTAATTTTTGTCTTTAGTGACTTGTATTGACAAAATACAAACACTTTTCAATGGTTTGGGCTATTGTGATAATCTCCTCCATCTACCTTAAAGAGATAAAACTACTACTTAAACAATTTTGGCCAATACCAGAAGCAGAATAATTCAAAGGCTGGGTGGATATTTATAAACTTCTTCCAGCCTGTTAGGTTTCAGTTTATGGACTTTTCTTTTTTTAATGGAGGAGAAAAATGGGTATTGTTTACTTGATGTTTCACAAACATAAGCCTGAAAAAAATTTTCAAAACAAAATATGTATGAATTTTGTGTAAGGACTGTGCATGACATCCATTCTCAGTTTGAAAAAAAAATGAATGAAGGCAATGAAAGGATCTACATCATTTAATGGGTTAGCATAACAGCCAGACTAGTGCTAAAGAGAAGAGGACTGTTTTTGTTCTCCTGGCTGGGGCTGTGCAGGTGCCATACCCTCTTCTGGAATTTGACAGGCCACCTTTTCCATTCACCTATACAATGTGCCAAAAAAACCTGTGTTTTCATTCTGAAGTTTTAAAGAATGGTTGTGTTTCCCCAAACTGTAGAGGCTGGTGGTAACAATAAAGTAATACCAAATGTTATTGTCATTAAGGGAGACCAATAGTCTGAGAGATAATTTTAAGTGAAGTATCCATTTCTCTGAAAATTGAATTGGGAGATAAAGGAATATTTGAAAGGACCTTGGTACTAGGCATGTATTAGAAAATATGCAAACTCTGTGAGTTAAAAGATAGAAAGTGGCAGGTATAATGGAGCACTGGACTGGGTGACAGACTTGGGTTCTAGTCACAGCTCTTCTAGTCATTTTATTTCTGAGTCTCACCTTTCAGTTAATGAGGGGACCTGGGACTGGATTAGATCATTTCTGGGGTTCATCCCAGCTCTAATTCAGTAATTCTATGAATGAACTCTTCAGGTACTAGAGCCAAATTATTATACACTCTACTTCAAATATAATAGATAAGTAAAAATCAAGTGTACACTTTGCAAAATGTTTTTGACCTTATAATAGAATGATATCCTTATTTCCACTAGAATGTTATCTTTATTTGCATGTTAACTCCATTAAAGAAGATGAAAGCTTTCATATTATTTGCAAAATGACTTTCAATTTCAACAATTTGCGACAAAGTACCATATATGTGCTAAGGGGGAGGAGCACTTGATGGGCTGCTATGTCAACTGTAAATTGAGAACTGCTTGTTTTTTGACTCCTGTTAAAATTTTGCTGGCTTTTAATACACACTTTAAAATATATTCATGTCTGGGAGAGAACTTTTAAAAACATTTTGCGTTTTAATTTTTTTTATTGTGTCTAATAGGACTCTATAATACAAGAAGGTACACTACTAATCTGCAGAGCTAGCAGTGCAATAGAACCATTGATTAAATCCAAGCACATAGGTTTATGTGTGTACTGATGATACTAAATGGCATCCTTTGGCTGTTAGCATAGTAATTAATAATTAGTAGTCTAAACATTTGAATTCAGTTATTAAACATTATTAAGTATAGAATGGGTAGGTCCTGGCAGATGTCATGTGTATTGGCTGTTAACTACTCTGTTACCAGTACCAGTGATAGTAGTGAAAATTAGTAGGCCAACAGGATTTCTTTTCCTGTGTTTGGGTCAGTGGATGATAACATTGCCCCATCACAAAATCTCAGATCTCGTTATCCCCATCCCAAGGAATAAATGTATTGCTTTTAGCACCCATTCCCCTACTGAAAACCTCGTCTCTCAGCATACCATTTTCTCAGATCCCTTTAGGGAAGTGGTTCCTTATCTTTAAGAAGTTGCTGACTTGTACTAGCCTCCATGCCCAAAGCATTCCATCTTGTGGGCCTGAGAATATTATAGAAGGTCATGCCTGAAACGGGACAATCTGGGAAGCTCCAGGAAGCAACATTTTATGTAGGCTTTGTTTGATAGGAAGCCAATTCTGGAGGAGGTTACTGGTTTTGGTTTACATTTAAGTGGATGCCTAAGTAACAGTACTTTGTAAGATCTCAGGTCCCCATGTTTTCTCTTACCCAGGGCTCTGGAGGGTCATCTGCTGGGCTGGACAATGGCATGGGAGGCAGAAGCTAGAATGAGGAAGGAATGTGAGACCAGAGCTTTACCTTCTGTGGGTTTGGACCACTACTCAGTCTTTCTAGCTCTGCAAGTCAGGGAAGAAAATGTATAATCAGCACTCACTAATCACTAGGCCCTTCCATTTATTCCTGCCCTTTTGAAATTGCTACATTGTAAGATCCACAAGGACAAGGGAATGTGCTTTGTTCTTATTTACATTCCTGCTATCTAACCACCCTACAACCAAACCCATGTCAGAATAAGGACCATCTAAAAGAGAGGGGGCTAACCCTAGGGTTCATTCTAGTTTGGTTTGGGGTGCTATTGTCTGAGAATTATTCAGGTTAATAAATTTTTTTCATTAAAAGTTGCATAAATTATAATTTTAATAAATTATAAAATTAAAAGTAATAGTATAATGAATCCCTATGTATCCATCCATCCCTTCTAAGAAAGATTTTCCATTTCCCCTCTTGCCACCTACTAATTAAATGGGCCTCTTCTGTCTTCCCTTTGGTTAGATGAATGGCTAATAGAATGTGTATCATTCTTGAATCTTCTGTATTGAGTTCACAACCTGCAGCCTTTGGTTATCATTTATGGTACTGGGTAGTATTCTGAGCCTTCTAAGTCATAATCTGACACTATTATTCTTGGTAAGTACCTTTTTTAGCCTTATAACTCTTGATTATGTTTCATCTTTCACTAGGATGTCAAGCTCCAGCCCTTGAGAATTATCTGTTGGTAGGAGGATTTTTTCTGACTTTAGTCTCTTAATCTCTAACTAGCAAAAATGTATTCTTGGTTAAACATTTTATTAAATGGGAGTAACTTTTGAGAATCACCTAAGCCTTGTGAACTGACAAGTTGAAAGGTTTTAATTTGACTTAAACATGAGGATTATGTACAAACCTTTGAAAGTATGAAGGAGAAATTTTAAACTTACACCATTGAATGCATTCAGTAAGCTATTTTTTAGCATCTGTATTTTACAACAAAATTAATCCTGCTGTTTCTGTACAAGTTAGGTCACAAGGTTATGTTTTTTTAAAAGGTCCTAAAAACAGGTTCACCCAGGGTACTGTACTGGGTAATGACTTCTACTATCGGAAAGCTATTCATTGCATTTATGCAAATTAGGTGGCCCTTAGACTTGCCTTATTCCATTCCACAGAACTACCTTTGTGTCTCTCAAGCTGAGCACAAGCTGTAATAGTTGTCTTTGAGTCCAAATCTTTGTGAAAGCAGAGAAATTGTCTATATGAGTATACTGATGTTTATGAGATTTTTCAATAATTTTTGGACATGAGTTGAATATGTTGCTTCACTACTTTAAAGGAAGAGACTCTTGTTCTAAATTTGATAGGACTTTTTCACTTTATTTTCAAGCATTTATTGGGATAATTTTCACTTCCCTGGCCGTCTAAAGTGACCACACAAAACGTAGGTTAGTTCTATATGTGGTCACTTTACTCCTTAAATCTAAATGGTAGATTATAGACACATCTTTGGTTTGCAACACAACAGTAGGCATTCCCATAAATTAGTTTGAGAAATTAATTTATTTTGTACAAGGTGTGATCCCTCTGCACAGTGAACAAATATATTACAAATCTGGATTGTTTAAAAAAAGTATTGCCATTTCATAGTGTCAATGCTATTGTACAATAATTGTTTTCTTTATTCATTTCAATCATACACATCACTTTGGGTGAGAACTTAGTTTCTGTAAAATAGTTGAACAGATCTTTCCAAGTTGCCAATAAAATGCACAGTGCACATGTTTAGGTTGACCATGACCCTACTTGTGACAGTGCTAGACAGAAGTTCCTAACAGTTGCTCTGTAAATTGAAATGTCTTTTACCAGTAACTCTTAGATATGTGAAGACAGCTGTTGTTACCATAGATCAATCACACCCTCTGTCTTTCCCTTTTCCTGTAATGTCTGATTTGATTTGTGATACATTTGTTTAAACAGAATGCTAGAGCTGAAGAGTTGTTAGGTTTCCCTTATGCATCTTTGCGTCTCCCTTTTTGACACACGGGGGAAAAAAGGAGCCCAGAGAGGGCAAGTAACACTCAGCTCTCTTGACCCAGTGCTTTAGCAATTGCACCCTGCCACCTCTTGTTGAATTTTGCCCAGAAGATAGTTGGCAAAAAAAAGAGGTGAAACTTGAAACTTGAGTGATGCTGCTTGTTTGCAGTTTGCCAGGCAGCTGTTACTGTACATGCAGGGTAAGGGGAGAAGATAAAACCTGGGATTGAGATGAAGTTTCTCCTTGCTGATCTGACTTTGCCATGATTCTTGATCTTTGCTTCACAAAGATAATTGAGTACTTGCTGCCCTGAAATACTGAGGTAAGTCTCTTATTTGTATTTCTTTCTACATATGTATGAGAAATATTTACTTGGGTCTACAGAGTAATTTTCTAGTATTTATATTTTAACAAGGCTTTTTTGGAAAGTAAATTTGCTATCGCTGATCACTTGCTCCCATGCACACATGCAGCATTCATGTAAGTATTAGATATTTTCCCCATAACAACATTTGCTTAAGCCTTCAGTGAAGTGGGGGAGGGATTGTACTTGTTTTTTTTTTTTCCTGCTTTTGCTGGTTATTGCCCAAACTAATGGGTTCCATGGCAGACTTCCAATTTGTATCAAGGGCTTCAGAACTCCCACACTTCCTGTAGCAGCTATTCCAACTTTGCAGTCATTTAGATCCTCTTCTGTATACCTTTTTGGAAATTTTACTGACTGGACTGTTACCAGAGAATGGAGTGGTATAGGGGTGCCATTAGTTTCCTTGGTTTGCCCTTTTGGTCTTTAATTTTCATGAGGAGGCCCTCTTTAGGGCTTGGGAATTGGCCCATTTTTTACTCATCTGAGTCCCAGTTTACCTATGTTTAATGGTAGGTGACACATCTGAATACTGGGATCCGGAGCATTAGTTCATTGTAATTTAGTTTTGGCCATCTCGGTGGGTGGTGATTTTAAGATAGAAGGTAGAAGTACTTCATATCCTCATATGATGTTAACTATAAAGTTTTTAACGTAGCAACCGATTACAGTCCATTCTTTCTTTGGTCATTTCAACTTCCATCAAAAAACATAATGTACATTAAGCAGTTTAAACTTGCTATATCCACTTTTGTCTAATTATTACACCAAGCTCAAGATTTATGAAGAAATGCTTGAAAAGCAAGTACTTCTCTGAGTCCAGGAATGCCAACCAAATAAATTTGGGAGGCCAAACAGCCACTTTTAGGGACACGTAATTCTTATCAGTCTGACAACTTGCTTAAAGCACCATCTCAGAGTTCTGTTTCCCCTGGAATGACTCAGGTGTTGGGTGGACAAGGCCAGGACTGACTTGCAGTGTTCTGGAATTTGAACTGGCCTAGAAATATTGTCATAGACTGAAAGAGGCTGCTGCGCTTTGGAAACCTTTTTTCCTACTACCAGCAGGGCAGAAGAGGGGAAAGTTAATTTGTATTTATTAAAGTCTTATTTTTAAAAATTAAAGTTGTCAGCATTCGACTATATACTAACTCTGCAGTCTTGGCCATTGTAATTTGATGGACCAGACATGTATAGGTACTTTAGGATTGATATTAGCACAGTTTGTGTCTATGTACTAATTAGGTAGTCAAACATGTTGATGGTAACAGTGGCCAAAAGTACATCTGTACTATTTCAAGTGTTTTACAGTAATCCTCTCCCCTCCCTGGTCCCCGTTTCCCCCTAGGAATGTTTGTAAAACCTATTCTACATGCTTTCTAAGCATTATGTTTCAGATAATTAAATATATAAATAAATATATTGAGCTATATTTAGCTGATGTTGATGAGTAGCTGTATCCTAAATGTTTTAAAAGATCATATAATCCAGGGATTTGGGGTTTGGGGTGGGTGAGTGATAGGATTTGCCTTTGCAAACAGACCTTTTGAACAATTACTCCAGTCCCACTTGGAAGCTCTTCTTTAGTTCCAGGTGAAAGTAATAACTAACACGCAGCTGGAGTCAGTCTGTACCATTATTTCAAGTCAAGGGATTGTCTTCTTTCAGAGAGTCAGAGAATATTCAGCAGAGCACATTGCAAGAGAGAAGCTTATCCCTGTTAAGACTGCTTGTCCTGGGAAGGCCCATTGGCAGGGCTCTGTCTTACAGGGAGGAGGTCATAATGACCAGGAATATGGCTGTTCCTAGGTAGATCGTATGGATTCTGGATATAGCTGGAGTTATGACCGCGGCCTTCTTGGACCACACTGACTGTGGGCTCTAAGGAATATAGTGAAAAACGAGTTCAGAGAACAGATTAGCTTCGGTTGCCTTGTTGGAGGGAAGAGAGTTCTATTTAACTGGGTGGGGGCACAGTAGCCAGGGGTTATAAATCTGTGATAAATGTATGAGGGTTAGGACTGAGACTTGCTCACAAGATGTAAAGCCTAAGTGAGTGTACTGTCAGAATCCCAAGCTCTGGTCAAAACCAAGAGATTTTGAATATCGTAGAGGTTAGGGGTCTTATCAGTGAGCCCAGGGACATGGGTTAAACTGGGAGAAAGTTGAAGGTGATTGAGGAAGTTAATGTCTGTTCTGATTGTTTTTTTTTAAACTGGGATTCCTATCAACTATTGGTTGAAGTGTATGTGTGTGTGTACCCACTCCCCACTTCCTCAGTATTACTGCTTCATACTAGTCCTGGTGTTTTTTTAAAGCAGAGTTGGCCCAAGAATTTGATGCATGAGAGGGAAGGGCAGTCCTGGGAAAGACAGTTCACCTTGAATCCCTTAAAAAGCAACAAAAGAAGGGTGTGTTTTCAAGACAGGGTGAGTGGAGAGGGATTGTTTTTACTTCAGATGCTAACTATTATCCTAATTTTGCTAAGTTACTTATTTGAGACACCTACCAACTTCATATATATTTTTATTAGATGTCGACAAGGATGGCACATCTGTGTACGGAGACCCCCTGTGCACAGGCGACTTCATTTCTACATAGCTGCTTTCTGGAAGCTTGCAGGTGAGGATGGGTGGGTCCTTTATTGTGGCGTAAGGATTTTCACTGCTATTCAAGGAACAAGTGCTAGAACTGTACACGGATTCTTTCATGTAATCTGCAAGGCAAGAGAAATTTCTTAGGACAAGCAAGGACATAAGACTTAATTTAAATACCAGAAGCAGACTGCAGTGGAGTTCATGTGCTTTCAGGATCCTGGAGCTGTAAAAGCCTGTGATAGTCCAAGATTTACTTATTAAACATGTTGAATGCTTTCCTAGGTAGGCAGAGTTCTTTTTCTAAAGAAACTTGTTTTTGGAGAGATAGGACCATTTTTGTTAGTAGTCAGATATAGCACAAGAAAGAGATTAATTCAACATACTCAAAATGTGCTTTCACATGTATTATTTAATTTTTACAAAATCCTGCAAGGATAGTTGGTAGTTTGCATTTTGTAGGATGAAGGCCCAGAATGCATTTTAATGGGATGAAGGCCCAGAGAGATGAAATGACTTGGCTAAGGACATACAGCTCATACTTGGCAGTGCCAAGACTTGAATCTGTGCCTTGGGACTCTGTAGCCCGTGCATTTTCTGTGATATTCTCCTGAATTCTTTTTGATATCAGAAGTAGATGTGTGTGTTGGTTGGTACAGGTGTCAGCAATTTGGCAATCTCATGGCAGCAAACTGGCTGCATCCTGCTCCAGAAGCTCGTGCTTAGAGGTGGGGCAGAGAGAGGTGTAGAGTTGTCAAAAGCACCTTGGTCTCAAGCTAGCCTTTGGAAAGTTCCTGTTTTCTAGCAAGCCTGCAATGCATCCTCTGGGATCATTTACCATAGTTCTCATGAATGCTAAATGAAGCCTATTTTAGTAGTAACGTTTTTTGATACTAGGAGAACTTATGCTTCCTCTCCTGCCACCTCTCAGGCATGCAAAGTCCCCAAGACTTCAGGGCATGTTAGGAGGGTACAAAAGGATGCAAACTAGTTTCCAAATATGAACCGAGGTAACTAGCTCTACTGGAGGAAGAAAGTTCTTTTTGTGACTGGGAGTCACAGGAGGAAAGAGTAGCACTTCCTTCCACCGCTACACCATTCCCCTTTTGGAGAAGATCTCACTGCCTTCTGTAGGTTGTCCCAAGTGAGTCAGGACTTCATTACTCTTACTCTAGGTAATCTGGCAGCTGTAGCCTCATCTGTCTGTGAGGCTCTGCCAGCTAGGGGGTTGCAGGGGCTTGGTAGTCAAGAGTGATCTAAGAGGCGTCAGCTCTAAATTTCTACAAGTGGTAGCAGATGATGATATTCTTGGATGATCTTTCAACTAGAATCATCACAAATTACATTTTGGGCTGCTGTTTATGCTTCCAGCCTTCAACTTGAGATGAATGGAAAAGTAAAAAAGTGAAAGTGATAATGTAAGTCAAGGGGTAACTAGATGTACCTTGGTCCAGTGAGAGCAGAACACCCCATGTGGCTGAAGTAGTTGAGATGTGTCAGTCACAAGTAGTCTTTTCTCCCCTCACAGGTGACTGGGAGGGCATTTACTTTTCTGTTACTAGTGTAGAATTATTGATGTCTGTTTCAGCAGGTAACATTTCCTCAATCTTGTACAAAAGTACATTGCCTCATTAGTTCCTTCAAGTGTTCACAACACCCTGTGGCGTAGGTAGAGCACTAATATTCTCCCCTTCCTCTTTATTGCTTATGAGGAACTTGAGGCTTAGAGTGGGGAAGTGACTTCCCCAGGGTCACACTGCTTATCAATAGCAAAGCAAGCTCTAGAACCAGGCTCAAGCACTTTCCATCACAACTTAGCCCATGGTGGAGAGGGATATTGGCTTGGTCCCCTCTTAGACTGTGGCCTCTTTATAGCATAGAGCCCTGGAGAGGAGAAAATATTTGTGCTAGATAATGAGCAGTCCCTGCCAGCCCTAGCAAGGACTGAAAGGGGGGCTAGATCATCCCAGCTGCTGGTGAGGCTCACATGGGGAAAGGTGGCTGCGGGTCCAGGGTCATAACCTACCTGATCCACATACATTTGCCTCTAGTGAGTACTCTGTTTCTTTGAACTAGGGAGTGGGGATAAGTCCAGGAACCCTAGTAGCATGGCTCATTGGTCCCACTTTGGGTGTTCCAAACGTAATCAGCCAGGGAGTAAGGAAATATGACTCAACTGCTTATTTGAAAGCTGAGGACTGGAATTGCTTGAAGAAGGGCCGTTTCCTGAGTGAGAAGTCTCCTAACACCTCTCCCCACCTCCTGTCCCAGACACATCCTTTGATTGGCAGCTGTCTCAGTTTCTTATTTTCTAAAACTTAAGGAACACTGATAGGTCACTTTGTGTGGCACCCATAGCTAGTCTTTCAAGTTAGGTCATGAAACTTGTGACATCTGTGAAGGAGGCAGGAAGGACTAGTATTACCTCTTTAGAAATGAGGAAACTGAAGCTCATAAAATTTGCTTAATGTTAGTTAAGTACTCATAGTTAAGACTCAACCTCTGTCTTCTGATATCCCATCAAGGTGTTTTTCCCTTACATCTTGTTCCCCATGCTCCTTTCCTGTATATATAAATGTAAACTATATCTGCAACAGCTTCCCCTAACTCTTAACAAGGAACACCTTTTATCTATGGGGCCAAGCCCTGCTGAGAGAGAAAGGCAAAGCTTTTAAGCTTTTTGTGGGTATCCCATGACTGATTCAGTTATGGCCGTGGGAGAACCTTGAAGCTCTAATCAGTGCCTAAAAGAGCCTCAGCTAGCCAATAGTGCCCCTTTTCTCTTTTCCACCAGAAAAGTCAGGGCCCCTTCCAACTTGGGGGGAATAAATTGTTAGCTCTGCAGCAGGGGATGCACCTAAATGGATAAAAGAAGTTGGGATTGTAGGGGAGGGGATAAGTCTCAGGGAGAAGCTGTATCTTTCATAAAGGGGCCAGTAGTAAAGACAAAGGATGGAGGAGTGTGTATTGAGATGGTGAGTGGAGGGTATTGAATTATGGAATAATCTGGACTCTATTTCTGAGAACTGGAATTTGGGGAAGGGCTAGGAAAGCCGGAAAACTCCACTTCAGGGAGCTATTCTTTTCTCCAGCTGAGTCATCTACCTGCCTGCCCAGAGGGAGAGAGGGCGTGGTAAGAGGAAGAATAACCAGCTGCTCTAAGATACTTCCTCATTCTTTTAGAGCTCCACTCTACCCCCCATGCCAGTCCCTGTACTTCAGGGCATTTTGCAAAGGAAGGGGAAGCATCCACCAAGCTCTGGGGAGTCACTCCTCCAAGGCCTGTAATTAGCATCAGCACTAAAGGCTTAGCCCTATAATGCCCTGCCATTTGCTCTCATCTAGTTTCTACCTCCCCAAAATCTCACATAGCCATATACTATCAGAGGCAGAAGGGGCCTCTGAAATGAGCCTAATATAAACATCTTCATTTTGAAAAAGGAAGCAGCAAATCCAAAGGGGGAGGTGACTTTCCCAGGCCATCTTGACCCAGGCCTTAGGCTCACACTAACATCTGCAATAGTTAAGGCCAATATTTCACTGTTGGGGAAAACCCAGGCACTGAACATCCATCTTGCTTCTCAGCTGACTATTCATTAGAAGGCTACACCGCCTTCTCTCTTTCTGGGTCCTAAGTGAGCATCCTTCTCTTGATTGAGAGAGAAGGCTATGTGGAGAGGAAAGGGGAGATCTCAGAAGGAGAACCACATTAGCTGAAAAAAGCTTTCAGGTTGTCAGTGGACCCCAAACTACCTTGGAACCCAAGGCGACTACAGGAAGAGACTTGGTTAGATTCCCAAGGGGCTTACAGGCGGAGAAAGTGGAAGCAACAGTGAGATCCAGCATTTCAGGATCATACAGGTGATGGCGAGTATGGGGGAGGATTTCTTCTACAGCAGTTTGAAATGCCTGACAGACAAGGAACTGAACATGAGGCAGCTGTAGAATCACTGTGCTGAGGGGGAGAAGGAAAAGGGGTGACAAAGGTGTTTAAGGGATAAAATGAGGTTAGCACAACAGTGTGGTGGTCTCACATGACCTCCAGGATGAAGGTGAGTGGAGGGCTTCAGTAAGTAATGGGAGAGAGGCAGCACTGAGTGAATTAATGACTTTTAGAATGTCAAAGCTGGAAAGGGCCTCAGATGGTGATAGTACCACCCTGTCCTAGTAGAGGAAGAAACCTACACCCAGAAAACAACACTGACCTAGTCGGTGCCACACAGCAAGAACTAGACTGGAACCCACATCTTGTAACTCCCAGGCCAGCGCTCTTTCCCATTGAGTTCAGAGACACTTAGACTTTTGACTCCTAGCAGCTTTGATTTGATCTAGCCCACTGGTTTTAGGAAATAATTTCATTCCTGGTACAAACTAGTTTCTTAAGTGTTTATTTGGGAGTTGAGCCAGTTAGTGGGGTTTACTCCTTGTCATTGATAAGTACCTCTGTAAAGTTTTGAACTGTGACATTCCATTTTCCTCATTTTGAATTCTTGTTCTGATGTGTTGGTCCCCAGCACCTACTGGCACGTCTGCCTGCATAGCCCGCTTTCCTCTCTAATGGATGACTGCAGCCAGGGTGGTGAAACAGTCTGCACCCAGGCCCCACTATCTGTATGGTCCCACGAGACAGGAAGGAATGGTGCCGAGGCAGACAGTGCTCTGCTTAGCTTGGTTTCACATTTGTGGTTGCCAGTCTGAAAGGAGCTACTGTAATCAGTGTGCAGGACAATGAAGTGCGTGGGAAAGTTGTGTGCTCATGTACTGACGTGTCTGCGCCTGTCTGAGCTTATTTACGACTGAGTCATGCATATTCTCAGAGCTGGAAAAGCCCTTAACTGTGTTTTCTGCCCAATCCTCACACCTCTGAGAAAGAAACTGAGCCCCAGGTCACAGAACTAAAACAGTAGAGCTGTTTGTTGTTCCTGTATCTAGCCTTACTTGCTGTAATGGTGCTTGCCTTCTTTGGATGGTTTAGGTCAGGGGCTGGCAAACTTTTGAGATGGAAGAGCCAATCCTGTCCCTTACAACAATTTAAAAATTATTCGAGAGCCATAAAACAAATGAAATCACCATTATATGAATAATATCCTTTAAAAATTTTACAAATGAAACTATGATAGCTTTATTTTTCATTTTTAATTTTACTTTAGAGCCACATGTACATACCCAAAGAGCCGCATGTGGCTCGCGAGCCGCAGTTTACCGACCCCTGGTTTAGGTCAAAACTCACAGAAAATTGCCAGAATGAGGCCCCCAAGGGAGCAGTGTCCTTGGGCTGGCTAGGAGCTTAGGGCAACCTCTTGTCCTCAGATGGTTCTCTTGAGCAGTATGTATCCTAACACGTGCTGATGGAGACTTGTCCTTCCTGTTCTCTTGCTCAGAACACAGTTCTCATGACCATCACCTGCCCCTAGTTCACCCCATGTCTAACAGCCACCCCACCAAGAACTGTAGACCACTAGCTCTCCTTGGTAGGAAATGGTTGTGTCTAGGATGTGTCCAAGGTAGAGTCGGAAAGACCAGAACAGTAATCCGGGAAATCTGGGTCAGTCTAGACTAGAGGTTCTCAGTGGTAGTTGGGTGATATGCTACAACAACTACCCTAAGGTACTCTGCACAGATGTACATTCTAGGGCCCCACTCTAGATCTACAGTATGAGAATCTTGGGGAGATAAAAACCTGTGTTTTTATCAAGCTTTCCAGGTGATTCTGGTGCACAGCTAGATTTAGGATATCTATTGGGACCTCTGCTTTCAGTCATCTCTTACTCAGTTTGGGGGAGACTCTTAAATAGACCTCAGACAAAAGAACAAAATAACAGCCCTATTACATGGGTACAATCCTTTACAATATGCAAAAACATTTTCCATCTGGGATTTTATTGAATGCTTATGACAACCTTGTTAGATAATAACAGGACAGGCATAATTATCTCAGCCTTGCAGACGAGGAAAGTGGGCCGTGGAGAGCTCACAGTCTAAAGTCACAGTTAATAAGTGACAGAGTAGTAAATGACAGCTTGAAAGCCATCTATTTCACACATTCTGTCATTTAAACCTAGGGCCTAAGCCCAGGACCAGGACCTGCCCTTTCACCTTGGTTCCCTTGTAGACTTCCTAGAAGGCTGATCTCACTTGCAGTTCCCATGTGTTGGGATTATTTCTGGGTTCCCTGCTCTCAGGGGGCAGAGATCTCTAGGGTGGAGTGCCATACAATATTAGGGTATCGTTTTCATTCTTTGTGCCCTAGAAAGCCAGCAGGTGTAGGGTGGCATTCCTTACCAGTGCAATGACAGGAGGCCTCTGGGGCAGGTAGATTGACTTTATTTCAGATTTTTTAATCAATTTAACTCATACTAATTGGTTGGATAATGACGTTCTCCATTTCCGAAGACATTTAGTTGGCATCTATAAAAAACCCTCAGTGTTTGTTAAGCAGGTGCAACTGAAATTGAAAGATGAATCCAGTATTATTATGGTTGCTCCTCCTGGGCAGAGCTACCCAGCAGCCCCAGGTCCTGTGGTCTTTTAACTTTTTGCGGGAGGTGGGGGTGGGGAAGAGAGACACAGTTTCTCTCTGGTAGAATTCCTGGCCATTTCAGGTCCACACTCTTTATCTTGCTAAGCCCTTTCTAATGGGATGTCAGGATTGGATACTCTACCTTTGAAGCCTTTGTCCATAATGTATGTGTTTTGACGTCTATCCATTCCACAAGCACCTGCAGAAAGATAGCATAAGAAAAAAATATGGGGGTGAGTGAGGTTTACTTAGACTGCATGTGTTGTTGGCTTTATTTTTTTCTTTTTCTTTCTCCCCTACCCAGAAAATAAATAGTTCTTTAGTGCTAGAAAATTATTCTGGGTTTCATTTACTCTATCTAAATCATTCTGACCATACAGGAATTTTTAAAAGGCTCATGAGCATTAACGGTGATCTACAGCGCCCCCTGGCGTGTTCAGCAGTCTTCCTCTTTAGCCTGCACTTTAAGGGGAATGTATTTCAGGTGATCAAAGGCAGTTCTGATGCCACCTGCAGTCATTATAGGTGAAGTTCAGGCTGCAAAAGTACACGATAAGGAATAGTCAGAGCCAGTTCTGAGCTTGGGGGAAGGGTACATGACATTCCAAATCCTAGTTGTTGTATTTTAGTCTCGGGTTAAAGACTCTTTACTTCTCACCTCTGATCCCGCCCCCCCTCTTCCGGATCTGAAGCTCCACTGCTGGGACCCAGAGAGGGAGGTGGACAGGTGGCTGAGGTTCTTGATTAATCTTTATAGGATGTACAGTCATTCCCATTCCTTTGGGTGGACTGTTTGCACCTAACTGAGAGCTGTCTTGATAAAGTATTACCAATGTTCTTCAATCCCAAGGATTTTTCTCCCTTTTGGCTCCCGGTTTAACCTAGGCTCCCACAGCGATGGCGCTGAGCTCCAGCCGTAGGCATGACGTACAGGTTCCAGGACCGAGCTCAGGTGCATTGCTGCTGTTGATCCCAGAAGAGAAATTGTCTGGCTTGTTTAAGGTTGGGACAGAATGACACTGGCTCAGAGTCAAAGCCGTTCTATTATCAGCTTTTAACTGAGGATACAATACCAGGCAAGGCCTGAACAAGTGCTCACTAAAGTACAGTTTGGCTCCACGTGACTCTCATCAGTTTCTGACCAACCCATTGCTGTTTGGATACTTGTCCATACCTCCTCCACACAGAGTCCCCAAGTTTAATTAGCCGGAGTCTACGCCTATCTGCTTGCTTTCCACACATTTCTGAAAGATAGGGCAGAACCAGGCCTGATTTCTCAAGTTTGCTATTTTTCTACCAATAGGTACCTGTGCCCTTTAGAAACATGACTGCAACAATCTGCATCCCTGCAGATTCAACCCTTTATACCAGACAAGGGCTTCCTTTGCCCTCCCTGAGGGAAGGAGGCTGGGCTGCTAACTTGTCCCCTTTTCATAGAACAGGAAACAGAGGCCCAAAGAGGGGCAGTGACTTCCCTGAGACCACACTAGCAAGCGAGACGTTGAGTTGCAACTAGAGCCCAGATTTCCCCAAATATTTTTCCCATTGGCCACCAGCCTGTCTGAGTGTAAGCCAAAAGCTGTGTGGTGACTGTGGCTACATTGGTGGAAGACTGAGAGCTCAGAGCAGAGAGAAATCTGGGCTGAGCCCCGAGGATGCTCCCATGTGGAAAGAGATAACAGGCTGGTGGCAGTGTGTGTCTGTATGTGTGCGGGGGGTTGTATTTGGTGGGGTTATTGAATGCCCTGGATACAGCCCAGGGACCCCATAGCCAAGAGCACAGCCTCCTGGGTACAGGCCCGGGGTCTTTGCCGTCCATGCCTACTCAGCCAGCAGATGAATTTAGAATCTTCACTTTTGTTAGTATTATTGGACCTCGGGACCCACAGGGGTTAGTACAGCTGCCTTTCCTTTGAGTTCCAGAAACCAGCTAGAGCCCAGGTTGTCCAATGTGCTAAGGTCCTGCCCTAAAGGGGCTGTTTGTAGGGAGGTCACATTCTCTGTTCATTCATAGCACTCACTGTGGTGCGTCCTGTAACTCCCACCCACATCCTCCCATTACAGGACTGATTTTCCAAGTCTCCTTTTGGCATCTTGCCCAGGCCACCAAGTTTGAACCTGATACATGAGCACAGAGAACGTTGGTTGACACATCCTGCCCCAATCTCTTCAGATCCCTGCTCAACAACCCCACCCGAGGATCAGTGAGAGTTTGGTCTGGGCCACAGGTGGGTCTGGGGTCTTTATCTGGGGGACGCTGGGCTTTCTGGCCAGAGAGCCAATTGCTTGTCATCCACACCCACAAGGGCCCAGAGACCCCCCAAGGTGTTGCCGTCCCCAGGTCATTTCTCAGTGGTTTGGGATTGTATGCTGTGGTCTGCAGGGAAGGCAGCTATGTTGTGTCCCTGTCACCTAATACCTGTAATCTGTCCACATCCACTGACCATGATGGGAGCAGAAGGGGGGATGGGGGATCCAGACAGGCTCGACTCGTTAGGGGACTGGGCTGTGACTGGTCATGTCGGGAAGGAGCGGGGCTCCTCTTGCTGTTGAAAGAGTTCTGGGACCAATGTGGGGGAGGGCAGGGATGGGGGATAGGGCCAGTGCTGGGTCTAGACTGGTATGAGAGCCTCAGGGGCCCAGGGGTAGAGGGTAGGGCTGGGGGGAATCTAACCTGGTGAGTGTGGCTCAGCGTGACGGCTGAGGTGTCTAAGTTCAATGTAGAAGTCCTCGGGCGGATACCTGGCCTCCAGGGCACTGATCTGGAAATGGGAGTCTAGTGAGAGGAATGACAGGGAGGAGCCATTATTCCCAGGGCCCTGGTAAGGCGGGAGTGGGGGTGGGGGTGGGGGGCAGGGTGGGGCAGGCCAGGAGGAATGAGGGCTTCTTCGTGTCGCATCCAGAGGGGCTGGCTCGGGGGTTTGCTAGAGTGGAGGCCACTGGCCTTGCCTCCCCTCGCCCCTTCCCCGCTACCCCTACCTCCCAAAGGAGTTGGTGTCCACCTGGCCAGTGGGGCAGAGGGAAGAAACCCTTGAACGGGGTACCTTGGTAGGGCCTGGCTCAGGCAGGGGCTCCTTTTCCAGATGACGAGTGCATCTTTTGCCTTCATCTAGAATCGCCAGATCGGGGGCCCTAGCTGTCTCCCTTGTCCCTGGGTAATAGCCACCATCTCCCTACCCCCT
This sequence comes from Hipposideros armiger, assembly GCF_001890085.2. Taxonomy (NCBI): domain Eukaryota; kingdom Metazoa; phylum Chordata; class Mammalia; order Chiroptera; family Hipposideridae; genus Hipposideros; species Hipposideros armiger. Next base: position 557,436 of record NW_017731460.1, read on the forward strand.
AGTATAGGAATAAAGAGGGTCCTGGGCTTCATTTGCTTATAAGAGCTGAAACAGGGACTTGGGTTTCCTCCCCACACCCTGTCTCCCTGGGGGAAAACCATGCTCAAAATTCATCTACTAACTCTGGGAGCTGGGACAGGGCCCCGTCTCAGTGTAGAGAAGTTGAACAGGGTGCGACATGATGGCGGGGGACCACACTCAAACCACTACTGACCTAACACGTTCACATAGCTGTAGGGGGTCCAGCCTGCTGTGTCTCTGTCAAGGGACTTGTTACTGAGCTGTTTGGAGAGTAGGAGAGCCAGTTAATACCTAGTGCCCCTGCCCAGCCGTGTGCACCCACCCTGTGATGGCCCTGACCCACCTAGGTCCTAGATTGCTGAGGGTAAAGGGAGAGCTAGGTGTTCTAAGACAGGCCACCATGGTGTGGCGGAGGCCAGCGGAAGCAGAATATACCCTGAGCTAAGCTGGCTGAAGCTGTAGGGTTCCCAGGCTCTTGGGGCAAAGGACAGGAACTGGTCCTCCCAAGAGCCAAGAACTGGCCTGAGCCAAGCTGGTCCTGACAGGAAAGTAGGTCAGCTGGGTGGGACTGAGCTACAGGAGAGGCCCGGGGCTCTGGAGTATCTCAGCGGCTACGTGAGGCTGCCTACCACATCACTGTCACCTCTGCCACCTGATCTGGGCTGAGTGTGTCTCCCTTTCACATGTCCAAGGGAAAGCTTCAGGGTAAGGCATACTTATGGTGCAATCTTTCCTCTTCCTGCATTCTCAGCACTATGAGGCAAGGATGGTGTTCCTCATTTCACAGGTGGGGACCTGAGTCCTTGTGGGCCCTCCTTTTGGTTATACAAGGAGTCAGTGGCAGAGCTGGGTCAACTCAGGTCTCAGCTCCCAGATCCACATCCTTCCCATGTCATCATAGCTGTCTGCTTTTGCTACATGTGCCCTGACTATCTGCCAGGCTGAGGAGTCCTTGACCACACAGAGCCACTTAGGGCCCCTGGGGTGAGGTGAGTCAGGGTCACCAAGTGGGCTACTCTGCAGAACGCCAGCTCCTTCCTGGCACTTTCCTGTTAGAATGAGACCAAGAATGACGGGGCCTTGGCCTCTCATCCCTGGCATCCTTTGTCTTTAACCTGCTACAGCCTTAATAATGTGGCTCTAGCTAGTCAGGGGCCTCCTCCTGGGCAAGTCCATATCACCTTCCCCCAGCCCAGCTCCTCAGACAAGCTGAATGCTGAAGCTAGGAATGGGGGTCTGAGCTGGGGAGACACACTGGAAGAGGGGTTAAAGCTATAGGGCTGTTTACGGGGCTGATGGCCACAGACCTTGCCTACGGCCCCAAGGGATCCTGCATGCAGCGCTTGCAATTTCATAGGAAATCTGAGGCTGAGCATTCCTGAAGAGAGTGGCCTTGGGGTGCTGGCTTGCCCTTGGGACTGTACAGTGTGTGTGTTATTGTTAGGGGGTTCAGGCTGCATTGCCACCAGCTCTGTGGCAGCAGGTATTGTCTGTGGGCTGATGGACATTTTCTGTGGGGCAGACAGGGAGAAAGGCTTGCCGGAGCTCTAGGGCAGAGACCTGGAGTATGAAAGCTGCTCCTGCCCATGTTCCTGGTCCAGCATGTTACAGGAAGCCAGGAGTCTGGTCCTGTTGTGTGTGTGCACATGCTTAGGTGGGTTTCAGGAGGTGTGTGCGTATGGGCCCATCAGACCTTGTGGTCCTTGCGGCTCTTCTTCCTGATTTCTGAACCTCCCACTCTGCCCAGAATGGGTCCTCACTACACGTGTGTTCTGAGACATCCTTGCCCGAGGGCCTATAAGAAGACATCTTGCCACCAGCCCAGGATTGTGCTGGTAGCTGTGAGGGAAGGCCCACAGGACTCACTGTGAGCAAGAACACTGGCTATAGCTGATGTCCGGGTCCCACGTCCCTTGTGCTGGTTCTGAGTGCAACCAATGATGTGGGTGTGTACTTGATGACGTGGTTTGTCAGGTACGAGGACTTCAGTGGTTGGTTACCTGAGGAATAGCGGTTACTTTCTAACATGCTGGTTGCCCACATATTTTGGTAATGTACTGCAGCGATTGGTGGTAGGTGGTGTAGTGTTTTGGTTATATGTGTTAACATGTGGCAGAAGTAGCTACTTGGTGTATATGGTTGTGTGTGACAAGAAGGCTACCCATGATTGCATGATCACATGACTTGGTACCAGTTAGTTACATATAGGGTGTGGGGATATATGTTATATTGAATGATACTGTGGTTTGGTTACGTGTGAGGCCTATTGGTTATATGGTGCTTGGTGGCTCCCTGCTACATGCTTCAGAGTGTTTACATGTCCCAAGGATCACGGGGCTGTGTTTAATGTATTGGCATTTGGTTCCACATGGACCCTCCAGGTGGAAGGTGTGTTCCGTCCTGGGTAGAGGTGAAGGCTGAATGGGAGGATAAGGGCTGGGGAGTCAGGGGCCCGGTACCTTTGTGGGGCTGTTCCTGTCCAGAGTGCTGGCCTGGCTGGTGGCAGGCCCCCCGCACGCCAGTGCGTGGTAGCTGGAATTGGAAAAGCACTGGGCATAGCTGCTACTTTGAGACAAATCTGGGAAGAGAACAAGGTGCCACATACCATCATACTCTTAACCCTGGCATGAGATGCCCCAATACTAATGCGTGGGCTGGGCAGCCTTGAGAGTGCTCTGCAAAGAGACAGCCAAGTCCCCCCCCCCCCGATTCCTAACATCCATTGCCCCCAGAGAAATTCGTGGAGCCTGATTTGCCCCTTCCCTCGTGGTGGCCCCTGCAGCACGCAGGATGCAGGATAGTCCTGCCAGTGTGGAGGGTGGTACCAGGAGCTGGAGCATGGGTGAGGGGGGAGGATTGGCTTTGACAGCCTCAGATGTACGAGTCACTGCTTATCTGTGCTGATCCTCCCCTGCCCACCCCCAGGGTCAGATCCCAGTAGTGAGGCCATAAAGAGAACCCCACTCCTCTTGACCCCAGTCCTGCCCTTCTGCCTTGTGGATTCCAGGACCTCTCAACAGGGCTGGGGAATTCCAGTGGAATGGCGTGGGAAAACCCGGCCAACCTTGCTCATTATAGTCATAGAAGAAAATCCCCAAATCTTCTCTATGGGCTTGGATTTCCACCAGAGGATACTATTTGGGCTGAAACTGGAGGGTGGCTGGGGATGTGGATGGGCCATGCAGGCCAGGGACTCAAGGCAAGGTCTGCATCTGGGCTGCCTCTGTCGATCCTGCAGCAGGACCTTGGCCCATGGTAGGCAACGCTTAGCAGGAACGGGCTGGTGTGATGTTGGTTTTCTAAACACAGGGTGTAAGAGGCTGCAGGTCAACCACGAGCTATGGAGCCAGCTGGAGTGAGCTGTCATCCTTGTGCTCACCCAGACAGGCCTAGCCTCCTGTGGCCCAGGGCGATGGGCAATTTCAGAGCATTTTGACCTCTTCTGTTTAAATAAGAAGCAAAAAGCCTTCCTTATTTCTAAGGCAGCAGTCCAGAGTTCAGGGGCCCAACAGCCCTACTCACCCCACGCAGACTCCCATTGGAGTTGTTGCCACATTTGTGGACAGACTGGATTCCAATAGGCCTGGCCAAAGGGACATTGCCCACACTTTCACATCTCCCCCAATTCAGGCAACATCCCCTTCCATTGTATTAATAGGGCCCTCCTAACTCTGGGAACTGGGAAGGGGGGTTACTCTGAGGCCTTCACCCAAGGAAGCAAAATTAGGACCGGCTCTTGACACTGCGCCCCAAGGCCAGTTTCCTGAGGTGTCCCAGGCATCAGGCTGGTGAGGGATTCCCCTGGAGGGTTTAGGAAAGTCACTGCTTAGCGGGGGTGCTCCTGTGGAGGAAGGATGGAAAGCTCTGGGGAATTGGAAGGAGGCTCCTAACAGGCCCTCAGTGCTGGGGGCCCAGGAAACGACACCCCATGGAACCCCATCTACCTTTCCCAAGTGGGCTCCTGCTCTCCACTCCCACTCTCTCTCTAGGGGAGTCTGAGCATCCAGCCCCAGCCGCCAACCCTGCAGGCGCGACCACCCACCTTCAGCAGTAAACTCGGGTGTCCCCAAGGATACAGTGTGTGTGTGGAGGGGGAGGAGGTGGGACGCTGGGGCCACAGCCCTTACCTGAGAGGGAGTAGTCGGTGCTTGTCATCCTCATGGCAGGTGTGTAGGAGACGCGGGGAGCCAGGTCGCGGCCTTTCTCTTTCTGTCGCCGTCGGCGCCAGGCGAACAGGCCCAGCAGCACCAAAATGAGGAACAACAGTAGGACGATGCCTGTGACGGCACCCACCGAGTGCCGCTCTGCACCCAGCGCTGGGCTGATCTTGGTGTAGGGGTTCAGCTCCTCCATCATGAGGGCGGCTGCGGGCGGAGGGCGGGCCTGAGCGGGGGGCAGGCCTCCGTGCCCTTCAGCCCGCTGCTCCTCTACGGCTCGGAGACCTATTGTTCGATCCCTGTGGTCCCAGCTCTCACTGTGCCTGTTTCTTCAACTATCTAAAGGGGCTGGAGTCCCAGGGAACTCCCAAGGAACAAATATGAAGGTGGGTGTGCAATAAGATAATGTTTATTATTTTACTCTTTTAAAAATGAGTTACAGATATTAACTCATTTAATCTTCCCAGCAGCCTTATGAAATAAGGACTATTTAATTCTTTTTCATAAACGAAGAAACAGAGTCCCTGAAAGCTTAGGTAACTTGCCGAAGATCACCCACAGCTAGTAACTATTAGTCAGGTTTCTCAGGAGTTGGGAAAAATGACCCAGCCCCTCTCCCTGTTGACCAGCTATGTCACTTATTAGAGTCCTCAGTTTGCTCATTCGGAACATGGGGACAGCAATCCCACCCTCCCCAGGGGACTGAGCACCATAGGACAGACTGGCAGTGAAAGCTGTGAGCGCTGTGCCCAGAATTACTGCCCACAAAACCCTTCCTGGTACATCATGTGTAGGCTAACCCTCATCATAAAGCAGTGTCAAGCTCCAGTGTGGGTAACAGCCCAATCTCACGAACCAACAGCAATATATAATCCCTTACATGTTTGTAGCACTTTACAAAGGGCTTTTATGAATACAAAACCATTTATCAAGTGCTCACTTATGGGCCAGGCACTGTGCTGAGTCCTTCCTCACTACTGCCCTATGGGAGGAGGGGGCGTCTTCTGGGCTAGACCTGGAGCCAAGGTTGAGCCCCTTTGGACTCCTTGGCTCTCAGCAGAACCTTGTGCTGTGGTGGAAAACGGATTAATCTACTCTTCCCACTCTGCATGTGCAGTCACAGGCCCAGCAAAAGGAAATGACCTGCCCAAGGATACCTAGCAGGTTGCAGAACCGGATTGGCAGCTCTTCAGACGGCCAGCTGCCCTTTCCACAGCACTAGCTTGTGGTTATTCTTGCTTGGCTCACAGGAAGCTGCCAAGGACGACACAGGGAAGCTGTGACAGGCCGCTGCTCCATATGCCCACCCAGTACCTGGAGCCTCCGACTCCCCACTCCTTCCCCTGCAGCGCACCCCACTCCTGCTCTCTTCCCAAATGTGAATAAAGGGAAGTCATAAAGTGTCCTTTACAAATCCAGTTGTTCCCATTGGAATCTCCCAGAATCTGCTTCCATGGCCCTTTCCACAGCCCCCTGCCTGGGGGGACTGCCATCTGTGTATTACCTTGGTCACACCTGATTCCTTTGAATCCAGAGCTGCAATAACAGGTGCCAGTGACGTGGTCACAGGTGGCATTGTTCATGCACTCACACAGCTGCTGACACCCATAGCCGAAGGTTCCTGGAGCGCATCCTGTGTAACGGGGACAGGAGTTGGGCTAGACAGTAAGACGCAGTCACACTAACCCCTCCCAGCCCCTGTGTGGGCAGCTGTGCCTATTAGCCAACTCTGCCTGTTCCCTGCTTTGATTTGATACTTGGGGGTAGAGAGCACCTCTAGCCCTGAGTGCGGGGACAGCCACCCGTTTGCTCACTTGACACACTTTTGCAGCATCCTCCACATGCTGGGCCCTGAGCTGGGTGCCCAAGGGGCTTCGAAGAAGAATCAACACCTGTCTCCCCGCTTGCCCCCTCAGGCCTCTGCTGTGCCTCAGTATTTCCCCACCCCCACCCAAGCAGAGGAAGAAACTACAAACACCACTGCAGGCATGGCCTTCAGCCTTTTCCCTTGGGAGCTGCTCCAGGAGTCAGAGGAGCAGGTTTGCAGAGCCCCGAATGCGTGGACCTTGAAAGGGGAGGCGTCTCCTGCAGGAGACTGAATCCTGGCAGCGACACCCTGAGTCATGGGTTGGGACAGCTTACTCTGCTCACAGTGTCTCCCGGTGAAGCCTGTGCGGCAGGTGCACTTGCCACTGATGTGGTCACAGCTGGCGCCATTCTGACACTGGCACACACGCCCACAGTCCTTCCCATAGAAAGCTGCTGGACAGCCTGGAGAAGAAACGGTGGTGGCCACTGCAGGGGTGCGGCTGGGACCAAACCTGTTTTCTGCCACCTCTCTGAGCGTTGAGGTGAAGACTAGTGAAGCCATGTACCCAAGCCATCTCCACACTCTGAACCCTCACAATGGGGGTGGGGGTGGGGAGTCCTTTGGACAAAGGTGCCTTGGAATCAGAGGCCAGACTAGGATTCACCTGGCTTTCCAGCCACAGGTCACTCCTCTTCACTCTGGGCCCCGCTGTCCAAGGAGGGTTTCGTCTTGATGATTGGTAGGGTGCCTTACAATCCTGACCTTCCAGGACTTTGGACCCATCAACCCCCGAATCCAGCCAGGCTGCCAATCCTAGGGGTGGGAAGGCTCCGGGCCCTGGTGCCCACCTCCTCTCTCCCTCCCTGCAGGCCTAGACAATGCCCGAGGCAGCCAGCAGGCTGCAGCATGGGATTCAGAATAGCTGGGCGGCCTGGAGGCGGGGCTTACGCTGTGTGCAGAAGAGTCCTGTCCAGCCAGGGGTGCAGTGGCAGGCCCCATCCTCAGCGCTGCAGCTCGCCCCGTTGTGGCAGCTGCAAGTGTGGAAGCAGGCGGGGCCCCAGAACCCAGGTGGGCAAGCTGGGGGTGGATAGGATGCAGAAGGTGAGGGCAAGGTACAGAGAGGAGCAGGTGGGAAGGGAGGGAGAGGAAGAGAGGAAGAGAGGGCGCATGTCAGCCAAGATGCCAAGTGGCATTTCCTGGCTTTCATGGGGCTTTTCATGATTGTTCCCAGAATTCCTCCACTCACCTCTGGGCCCAGTCACCCATGATTCCCATTACGCCCAGATTCTCTGCCCACTCTCCCAGCTCTGAGGGCTCCTGAACCTTCCCTCTTGGGACTGATAATTTGGAGTGTGGGTAACTAAACACTGCAGTTGACTCTGTGACTACTGTGTGTGCTGAATTCCCCATGAGGTTGGGAGCTTTCCCAGGTAGGGACTCCTGGCTGATGAGCTCTCTGAGGTTGGTACCTGTGTCGCCTCCATCAGAATGGAAAAAGGCCAGACTATCTAACCGGGACCTCCCTAAGGGGTACCGGCTGGGTCTCTGCCCTTAGATCAGGAGGCCCCTGTTAACTCCATACAGATTGGGTACACCTTACATGAACAGCCCCCACACTACCACATCCAGGCTTATGATGTCCAGGACATCACTCACATGGGCCACCCAAAGGACACACTGACCCTCTGAGGTGACTGCCCCGGCCACTCTTCCCTACTCCCAAACTCCAGCATGCCAGTCCCCGCCCCCTCGTCCTCTCCATCCAAACGTAAGGGCTACGCCTTGCTCAGCTGCGAATGGAGTATTAATTCTCAGTATTAATAGCATTAATGGTACTACCAACAATGTCAATACCAGCCGTTAATGCCAGCAGTCAATCCTAATAATTCATGTTAGGTAGAGAGCTAGGTGGGACTCAGGTGGACAATCCTATCTGCAGAAGGAGATTGTAGCCCTGGCAGGTGGAGGCGCCAGGGGCAGAGAGGTTCTGGGCAAGGATTGGGCATTTTGAGGCGTGACCCCGAGTGAGGGTCATTCCCAGGGGGGCAGCAGCTTACCCTGGGCGCAGTCCTTGCCAATCCATCCGGGGAAGCACTGGCAGGAGCCATCAATGGGGCTGCAGGTCCCATTGTTGGCACAGGAGCAGAGCTGGGCGCAGTCCTGTCCAAAGCGCCCTCCAGCACACACTGTGGGCACAGGACAGCCTGGCACCTGCCCTCTCACCTGTAATCCTCAGACCGCCACCCACAGCTTCAACCCCAGAAGTTCCCAGGCCACAGCCATGGTCACTGTGGGGTCACAGATCTAGGTGGGAACTGCCCACCTCAGCTCCCCCATCATCCTTCTCCATTTGCACGTGAATGAGTTCCCCTCTTGTGTCCACAGCTGCATTCTTTGGGAGGCTCTATTAATGATCCCCTCTGCCCGGAGCAGGCTGAGGCACATGGGGTAGAATCACTTGACTTAGGTCTCACAGACACAAGTGGAGAGGCTGGGAACCCCACGGCTGCCCTCGGTCCAGTGCTCCCAGCACTGCTGTGCAGCCTTCCATCTCAGAATACCACAATCTGCCAGCAGCACTGATCCGAGGGCGGGAAACGTAGCTGGAAGGAGATGGACAAATGCAGGTGGGAGGTCTGTCTGACATTAGATTATGGGAGGACTGGCCTTGAATTTCTACCCCTGTGCACCTCCGTCTCTCTAAATCTGACCTGTTCCTCAAACCTCAGCTCAGCCACCCCCTCAGGAGAGCCCCCTGGGTCCACAGGGTGCTCTCTTTTACTGAGCTCCCATGGTTATTTCCACTTTGAGTCACTTGTAGGATTTGGGTCCCAGCCCCTCCTGGAGGAGTCACTCCTTGGTCCCTGGAGGAAGGGCTGATTTCCTCCACTAGGCTGCAAGCTCCTTTAGGACGAGGTCTGAGTGTTAATCGAGCACCTACCTCTCATTTCCCCTGCAATTCATCCTCTACCTTCTTCCTACAACTTGAGCTCTCTAAAGCACAGCTCTCTCTGTGGCACTCCTGTGCCCTGCTCAGACAGCCTCGGTGACTCCCCATGGCCCCGGAATAAAATCTGGATCCTAGAGATCAGTAGCTTCCTACCTCACCCAGACACATAAGCCGCTTTCCAAATACACCTCATGCCTTTCCTCCTCTGTGTGTTTGCCCCAGCTGTTCCCTTCCAGAAATTCCGTGACCCTCATGTCCAGCTGTGGAAATCCTACCCTGCCTACAGGACTCACCATAAATACTACCTCCCCTAGAATCCCTCTGGAGGAGGCTGCTAGTCCTTCAATATCAATTTTCTTTTGAGTAGAATCGAGTTTTAGTTGGGCTCATGGCCACCTGGGATAAAGACTTCATTTCTCGGGCTCCTGCACAGCTGGGTGTGGCCATGTGCCTACATTTTGGCCAATGGTAAGTGGAAACGTGTCTCTTTTTCTGTTCCTCCTTGTTGAAGGATAATAATGTGGATTATGGATAAGAGCTGTGGGTAATATGTCTGGAGCTCAAGCAGGTATCTTTTATCAGCTGTGGAAGCCATGTGCTGAGGATGGCTGAACAAGATAGGAGGGTCCCTGACGTCTCTATAAGCTACTGTACCAGTCCCCAGTGGCCTACTTCCAGATCTCGTGTGTGTGTGTGTGTGTGTGTGTGTGTGTGTGTGGTGGTGGTGGTGGTGGTGGTGGTGAGAGGGAAACAATGCTTGTCATTTTCAAACCAGATAGTTTGGGTTTTTATATCACTTAGAGCTGAACTTAATCCTACCTGATTCACCCCTCTTTGCTCTGGGGGGCTATGTGTCCCTTTTTGAGCTTCCAGAACACTCCATTACTTTCTTCCCTGGCCTTCGGTTCCTGTGGCTTGTGAGCCAGTTTCAGGCCAGGCCTGGGTTCCACTCATGTCTGTGACCCCCACAATGCCTGGAACAACAACAGGCACTCAAGGCATGCTGGCTGACTGTGTGGAAACAAGCTGACTACCTCTTCCCCCAGGTTCTGCTGGGAAAGGCTGAGCTCAGAATTTCCCCCTCCACCGCCTCTGTGGCTGTACCCCTATGCCGAGCAGGAAGAGCCATGGCTGGGGGCTTCTGCCCCAATGGAAGTATTCTCTTGAGTCTCTGGAACGTACATTATCTGAAGCAGTGTCAGCTGGGCACATCCTGTCTCAATTATTTGCTCTTTCCCTGGAGGCACGTGTGCCTAGCCGCCCCCTCCAGGGCAGGTGAGCCCCATCACAGGGGGAAGACTTACTCAGATGCAGAACCAGCTGAATGAACCAGCCTTCCAAGCAGCTTAGCAAGCATCCACATCCATTGAGAGTCAGGTGGGGGCAGCACATGGCCGCAAGAAAGTCAAAGATGGGCCAGGGTCCACGAGAACAAAACTTCTTTATGGTATTTTTGTTATCCTGTATTCAGGTCTTTGTAGTGGTTAGCAATAAAATAATTTAAAAAGGGGGGGGAAAAGAATTTTTCCCTCTAGACTACAGGCTTTGCGAGGGCAGGGAACCTGGCTCTCTTATTCTTTGTTGGGCCTGAGTGCCCAACATACAGCAGTGCCTGGCATACAGCAAACACTCAGGAAATGTTCCGGAATGGCCAAAATAAGCCTGAGGAGCAGTGACCTTCCCTCGAGCTCTGCTGGAAACCCCTGTCTCTTTGAGCGTCTCTCAGTTCCACATGCTCTCCTCAAAGCCCAGTTCCAGCCAGCCCTACATCCTTGAAGAAGGCTTCCTTGCATTCCTGTTATGGGGGAGGAACTCCTTAAATCCCTGAGGCTCTTGGTTGGCTGAGCCACACAAAGGATCACTGGGAGGTATTTATTGAAGCAACTTCTCTAGGGCCTAGGCTTCTCAAACCTTAGGCTGCACTCTCTCCTTCATGCCACACTGCCTGGCACTCACATTGCCAGTCCTCCCCCAACCAGATTGTGGGCACCTGGTGCCTAGGACAGTGTCCACTCTGTGCCTCTCCTGGACATGATTAGTGGTTGGGACAAATATTAATAATAAAGGCAGCACAGTGTACCAGGCTCTCCAGTCCAAAGCCTTGGGCTTGGGTCTTAGTTTTATTTATGTATTCAACAAGCATTTCTATGGCACTTAATATGCAGCAGACACTGTTCCAAGTGTTTCACAAAAATGAGTTCAATAAACTTTGTAATACTATCATTATTCTATATTTTCATTATTACTCCCTATTATTAATTCTACAGATGAGAAAACCGAGGCACTGGGAGGTTAAGTAACTTGCCCAAGTTCACACAGCTGGGAAGTTCTACCGCTTCCTGGCTGAGTAGCTTTGCGCAAGCCACATCACCCTTCTCAGCCTGTCCCCTCATCTTTGAAATGAGGAAAAGCCTCGCCCACTGGGCTCCAGCTGTGAGCAGGCTGGCTGACTGGGAACCTGTGTTCCTGGCAAAATCCTTAGCTCCTTCCAGGGCAGGTGCACGGCCAGGAGGTCAGGAGGACGACACACATCTCACCTGTTTGCACCTCCTGCTTTAACTACCTGAAACGCATGTGGCCCAGCCTCCTATTCCGTGCCTCTGGGAGGTGCTCGATTTGGGGAGCCTCTCCCCCAGTCGTGGCCTGCTGTGGGAAATGGGGTGCCAGAGCTGCTCCACCTACCCATACCCCTAAAACCAACTCTGAGCTTCTCTTATCTTTGAAGTCTTTCTCACACACACAAGGCTGACAAATTCACCCATAGTGCTGCTAATGTGATCAGTCTAATACATTAATTGGTCGACTTCTTAGCTAAATCAAGAGTGAGGCAAAGAGAGGGGTTGTGGAGAGAAATGGGGGCTGGTGAAAAGAAAACATCTGGTTATATTTAATCTATGTTTAATGATTCTGCATAAGCAGTGTCTGTAATTTGTAACTCGCTGGAAAGCTGGTCATTAGAAAGTGTCAGTTCAATTTTTTACAAGGTTGGAGACTTAACCAGGGCAGTTGCCATTAATAGCAAGCTCTATTAGATCTATATGTGGAAAATACTCATTAGGCCAGCGGGCGATAAATCAGACATCACAGGATCTGAGAGTTACTCCTCGGGCTGCTTGGGTCCTAATTTAGACCCAGCTTATCTGTATTGATGGCCGGGTCTCTGATGTTTAATAAGTAAACCTCAACGTGTCAGGTTATGATTAAACTGTCCTAGGAGGGATGCAAGCAAATGAAACTGTCACATATGTTTCCCTGGGGCCCAAACTTCTCATGACCTCAAAGCATCATGGAGTAAACTTTTCACTCATACATATTAACGGCCCATACTCTTACAAAAATAGCCCAGCTCAGTGGTGATCATTCATCAAAAGAATCATTTCCCCCCCGGGAGGTAGCGAGCTCTCAATGGAAGTATTTAAGCAGAAGCCAGATGAGAGTCTTGCACAGATGACCTTGAAGTTGCTTTTAGCTCTGAGTGTACCTTAGTGTAAGATTTCCTTTGCTCTTTTACAGGTGAGAGTGCAAATTCTGCAACCTTGTGTTCAAAGCTGTTCCGAAGGCCCCAGACGACCTTCTCAGCCCCTTTCTCATCCCCAGCTCGGCCATTCTTCAGACCTTCCCTGCTGCTGGACAGTCGCATGTCCACTCCCCTGTGCTTTGCGTACGCTGCTCCACCTGAATGCCTGTCCTCCTTGTCTGCCTTCCCGGCTAAGGCCCAGCTGGAGTCGTGCACAGCATAGAGCTGTCCCCCAAATCCACATGCCTCAGCCTAACTAAGCCATGGACAACATAAGCAATGGTGTGTGCTCGAGCAAGTGTCTACCTTTGCACTGGCTGCTAAATATTCAGGAATTCTGTGACCCGTGTTCAACCTTTGTACCTTGGAATCAGCGATGGTGGGAATATTTTATCATGGAAATTTGCAAATGCTACAAATCATGGTTTTCCCCCCACAGAGAGCCAGTTTAGCAGCACACCAATGCAAATAAGCTTTCTCTCCCCTTTCAACTTCTGTTGAGTTGTAAAGGTTGGCTGGAGTTGGTGTTGTGAAGGATTCTGCAGCTGAGGCAGGAAAGCTGGTGGTGTGGAATTAGTGGTGCTGGCCTGAGTGCGAGGGGAACAGGGCTGGGAAGTTGCCATCTCCAGCTGAAACCGGAACTGCCTCTGAGCTCCCACAGCGTTCTCTGCCTTTACTGCTTGGCACTCAGCATCAGTCATTTGGGGCCACTTCGAATGCTGACCTCACCTATGCTTATTTCATTTTCCATCCATTTAGCATGGGCCTTTGGGTCAGAATTTGTTTCTCACCTCTGCCACATGTTAGCTGTGAGACCATGGAGAAGTGATTTAACCTCTCTGAGCCTGTTCCCTTAATTGCATTATGGCTTTGTATCATGCCCTGTGGGACCCAATTCTTAGAAAGGTAGGCCCCAGCCCTGAAGAGGCAAGGCGCTGCCTCCACAGAGTATGATGAGCATCCCCAAACCCTTCCTTTCTTTCTTGCCAGTACTCCCCACCTCCCCAGACCCCGCCTTCCCCTGGAGATAGTACCTTGGTTGCAGAGGGCTCCGGAGAACCCGGGAAGGCACTCACAGGTGCCGCTGACATGGTGGCAGGGCCCGCTGCTGTGCACGCAGAGGGGGCATGGCTGGGTGCAACCGTGGCCGTAGAACCCAGGGGGGCAGACTGGGGAGCGAAAGGGAGATGTGGTCAGCAGCCTCGGGGGCCTCAGCGAGCCTGGCCACCCCTCCAATTCCACATAGTGATGAAGGGAGGCTCCTCAAAAGTATGGGGAGACCTACACCCACCCCACATCATGGAGGGTCTGTCTCTTTCTGCAGCGAGGACCTGTGGTCTGGTCCTGTTTCCACTGAGGAGCCAGGCTGGACCCTGAACTTGGGTACAGAAATGCCAGGGAAGGGGGAGAGGGTACTAGAGCGAGGGATTTGATGAGCCTGACTCTGACAGCCCAGACTCTCTCAGGCCAGGACTAGTTTCAACTGGGGAGCGCCGGGGAGGATTAACTGCCTGAGGTCTGTAGGATGGGGGTCTCAGCCTTACTTCTCTGGCATAAGGGTCCTCGGAAGCCAGGGGCACACTCGCAGCTCCCATCCTCTGGGGAGCAGGAGCCGCCATTCTCACAGCTGCAGGAGACGGAGCAGTTGGGGCCCCAGCGACCGGGCGGACACGTGCTGTCACAGCGGATGCCTGTGGGCCAGAGGCAGACTCAGGTCAGTGGTGCAAAGAGTGAGGGCAAAAGGAAGAACGGTGGGAAGAGGGCACCATGCAGTATGAAAAGGTGGAGGCAAACGCAGTGCATCTGGGAATGTGGAATTAAAACCCAGCTGAGGCTTGGACACTCAAGGAGGGCTTCCAGGAAGAGGTGACGCCAAAACTGAGTCCTAAGGGCCAGGGAGGACCTGACCAGGTAAAGGAAGCCCTATGTGCAAAGAGCAGGAGCCAAAAGAGAGAATCATGCTTTGAAAGAAAAAAATAGTGGTGTGTGGCTGAACCACAAAATATAAAATGCGATATGGCAAGAGATGAGATTGTGGGACTACGGGACCAGATCATGAAGGGCCTCCTTCGTTTTTGACATATTAGTTGGTATCCAACGGTAGGCCTGGAAGAAACCAACTATGGGGCCAGTAAGTGCTGTTTTCTGGGGGACTGCACAAGCTGGGAATGAGCTACATGACCACCCACCTTAGCCTGGGAACCACTAGTCCTCCCTGGGTTCTTGCCAAGCAGCCCTGGGGCAGGGGCCCAGAGAACGGGTGGGATCTTTGCTGATTCTTTTGACCACCGTCCTCAGTGCAATAGGTATTTTATATCATATGTGCACACGTAGGTATAACAGAAACCACGGCTTTGAAAAATGACATTTACTGTGTGTGATGCACTCTGATATTTTCTCTGCACTATGATGTATTCTATTCATTAAGGGAAAAAAAGCTAGTTGTGACCCAACAAATGGATTTAATGATCCTCACTTTGACAAACGGTGGCCTGTGGGGAACGGATGGAATTTCTCAGTAAGAAATAGGAGCAAGGCCCACACATTCTTTTTGAGCTGAGGGAGAGGAAAGATGTGTTAGGGTTGATTACAGCCAAAGGCTAAGGAAGGAATTTTAAAAGGCTTGAGGCTGCAGACCCCAGCTCTGGGGTGGGGCTTGCTCCCAGGCCAAAAGGCTTCCAGTCTGACTGCATTAATTAGATGAATGGACTGGGTGGGCCCTAGAGACCAGTGTGGCTTTGGATGGTGACTATCAGAAGCTCAGAGAGGGACAGAATTTGTTTAAAAATCATGTCTGCCTTGTTACCAGGACAGGTATTATGAGGAAGAGAAAGAGGGAGGAACGACACTCAGGCCCAGTGAACAGAGCCAGTCCTAGTAGTGGTGGGAGAACAGTGGGACCAACTTAGAGGAAGGCTGGAATTGCACAAGTCCACCTGGGCTGCTGGGGAGAGGGGAGGGAGGCAGGACCGCTGGAGAGAACGGAGAGGAAGGGTGGCAGCAGGCTACTCATCGTCCAGTGCCTCAGTCTAGCCTCCCGCCCTGCTGCCTGCTGCTCTGCTCCCTGCCCTGTGATGACTCCCTTTCGCAGCAGGCTGCAGGCCTAAAATGCCACTCCCCGGGCAGTAGATCTGTGTGTGGACTGAGCGGGGAGCTTCTCCCTAGGGAATGGGGTGTTTCACCAGGGAGAGTCTGGTAACCACATTTCATCCCGCGATGGAGTTCTCTCCCAGTGGAGTGTCAGGTGCTCAAGAGGTGAACTCTAAGCTGGCAGCATGGATTGACTGACGGGGAGCCTGGGGAAGGGGAAACCATGAAACTGGGCAAAACCAGAAGCCGTGATCTGCCCCAAGGAGTTCTTTTGCCTGTGGGTGTTGGGAACCCAGGATACAGACTGCAGGCCCAGGGACACTGCTGTTCCTGGGGGGCACAGCGGACTAAGGCAGACCCCACCTGTGCGTCAAGCATTCTGTGTGGGCTGACCAAGCACAAGTATCACATAGAGACCCTGCGCTTTCCTAAAATCTATATGCATATGTCACCGTGATTAATAATACACACTGCCTGCAAACGCACCCCGGAACGCATGGCAGCTGGTTGCTATTGTTTTCCCCCAACTGGTGGGTATTAAAAGTACAGGTGCTCTCGTGTGGGACCCTCCAAACGTTCTCATGTCAGAAAGGGTCCTCTTTCTTGGAGATTGAGAACCGCAGGGAGCAGGTGATGGATTATGGTCAGATTGCAGGTGGCAGCAAGGGCCCCTCTGGGTTCTAGAATTTGGCAAGTATTCTATTCTAGGCCTGGTTCTGTGGGGCTGGGCTCCTGTATGAGGTTCTTCTATGTCCTAATAGCTCTCTGGAACTTAAGACATTGGGACCTAAGTGGGGAGAAGGGTCCAGGGTGCCCCCCGCCCTCATGTGTGGAGTGCCCAGTTCTAGAAGGGGACTTACTGGTGTGGTCAAAGGGGCTGACCTTGGCCTGGGGGGAAGCTCCCCAGCTATAGCTTCTGAAGAGGCATAGCTTTGTCAGTTACCTTCTCTAGGCCCCATTTCCCTATAGTTGAGGGGGGATAATAATTCCCCTTAGAGGTCTCTACCTTAGGGAATCTCCCTGCTTTATTTTTCAGCCCCCCACCCCCACCCCATATCTATGTTGGTGGGTAAAGCTAGGCTGAGAATCCATATATTATGACCTCAAGTTCATGCCACAAGGCCAGCAGCAGCTCAGCAGCCGGCATCCTTTCAGGGGCTGCTTAGGGCCCTCCTCCAGAAAGCCTTCCTGGATGTCTGCCCAGGGATTCAGACGTCTAATTGATAGTCACCCGCCTCCAGCTTTGTCCTCAACTATTATTTGAACGTTTGAAGACAGGGACTATGGCTTCCCAACACTTCGGACCCTCTGTATTTGGTGCTGCTAATGGACAAAGATGCCTTCTTGGTCATTTTTGCATCTCTGGTGCCCAGCAGGGTCTGGCACACAACAGGTGCTCAGAGCCTATTGCTGCTGTTGAATTTTGCCATTTATTGCTGGGCCTGACAGAGTGCTGGGCACGTGGTAGCTCGAAATCAAGACTTGGTATTTGCTGGAGTCAGGAAATGCTAACTGAATAAATGAATGGCTCCCCCTGAAAGTGCAGTCCTGTGTCTCCCATCCTCTTGGCACTCATGTCCTGAGACCTTGGGCAACTCCCTTTCTTCATCTGTGGCATAAGCAGATTGAAGTAGATCATCTCCAAGGTCTCCTTCACTTGGAGAAGAGAAACCATATATGGTTATAGGCCCGTGTCTTTCAACTTATCTCAATAAACATTTAATAAGCACCTACTACGTGCAGGGTAAGTCGAATTAGACATGGTGCCAGTTGTCGAGAAGCCTGTGATTTTTGGTGGTGAGGGGAGAAGATATGCATACACTTAGGGCAGAGAAAAACTGGTGTTGAGCCAAAGTACAAGCGATACGCCAGGGGCTGGGGAGGGCTCACGATCCAGAGGCTGTGGCCTGTATCCCACCCTCTCTCCCTCTCTCCTTGGTCCCCTTCTGCATGATAAACCTCAGGATATCAATCGTTCCTTTGAAATGACTTCAGGACCATGCTTGGGGAAATTAGCTTTAGAACAGCGAGGCTTTCCTGAAAGGTTGTCCATCAAAGACAGAATTTCTAAGCACCAGATGTCATTAAAATCTTAGCAGCTCACTTGAAATTAAGGCAATGAAAAATTAAAGTGGAGTTCCACTTGGCTCCAGCTAGGAGTCTAGGGTGCCAGTGTACCAAAGGGCAGGGCAGGGAGAGCCAGGTGGAAGGTGCTGCAGAGGAAGCACTGTCCCTGGCCCTGGGCTGCTCAGCGACTTCCTGCTTGTGGACAACGAGGCTGCTGAGCAGCCTGGTGGAGATTATTTATCTGAGGACCTACACTGCCAGCAATGCCTGTGTTTCTTTCTCCTTGATTTCTAGCACCTTGGGACTGGCTAGTGGGTTAATTCAGGGAGCATATCATTAGTAAGCACTTCCTGCATTCAAGGTTTACATTTACTGAGCACTTACTATGTGCCCGGCTTTGGTAGCATTTACAGCTATTAACTCATTTAAACGTCAAAATGACCCTGTAGTTAGGAGGATTATAATTATATGCATTTTATGGGTGAGGCGTTCAGGCCCTGAGAAATGAAAGGACTTGCCCAAGGTCACAAACCCAGGCAGCCTGGCTCCAGCTCCAACTCCGTATCTCAGTGGGTGGCCGGCAGTGGACAGTGGTGAACAAAGCAGATGTGTTCCCTGTCTCCAAAGAGCTGATGGTGGAGATGGGGAGGCAGATAATAAACAAATAGTTACTCTAATCCGAGTTCAGTGACAATTGAGGTATACGCTGCCAAAAGAAAAACGTAGGGTATTATGAGAATTGATAAAAGGGGTTTTTATATAGCCTTGGCCAGGGTGAGGGATGGGTTGTAGCAGGGAGTGACAGCCTTGCCAGAGGATGGAAGCTTTAAGCTGAAATCTGGATGAGAATGCATTACAGGTGCAGAGCCAGGGCAAGTGGCCAGGCAGAGGGACTGCACGTACGAAGGCCTGGGGTCTGAAAGGGGGATGGCCTGGGGGGCTGGAGGGTAGTGAGTGACGGGAGGGGGCAAAGGAGAGGTGGAGGAGCTGGGCGGGCCAGATCACATGGGCCCAGGGCCACAGTAAGGATTTTGGATTTCATATGCGGGCCAAAGGAAGCCACTGAGGCATTTTGAGCAGGGAGGACTTATGTGAACGGACCTGGGTTTTGAAAAGTTCCCTCTGACTACGATGTGCAGAATGGATGCAGCTGGGCAAGGGGAGGCCCAAAGACCAAGGAGGAGGCCGAGGCAATGCCAGCTGAGAGATGGTGCCCGGTGGACCAGCGTGGTGGCAGCGGAATAGAGAGAAGTGGATGGATTTGCAGGCTGACAGAACATATGCAGAGGCAAGGAGTCTGAGCCTGGGCTAAGGAGAAAGTGCCTTTCCCCGTCTCCACCATGTCCTCTACAAACACCTACACCCACCTGGTGTCAGTGATTCTTTACAGGTGTGCCCCCACCCCTGACAAGAGAGCCTGCACATAATATTTCATCAATATTAATCAATATTTGTTTACTTGAATGGAATGGAATGGAGGACTGAAGCCCAGAAAATAAAGGGAAAGGGGCATGTTTAAGGAGCAAGAAGAAGAGGAGAGAGCGAGAGCAGCCAAAGGAAGTAGGAGAATATCAAGGACCCAATTTCACAGGACCTGGTGGTGAGGAGGCAGAGGGGGGTTACCTGTCCATCCGGCCAGGCAGCAGCAGTGGCCTGTGACAGGATCACAGCCATCAGCATGGCTGCAGTCACAGCGCTCACTGCAGTTCAGCCCAAATGTGCCATCCTGTGGACAGAAGGGGAGAAATGAGCAGACCTAGACCCCCATAGCTTCACATACTTCTGTTGGATTTTGATGACAAAACAGCCACTGTCCCCCAAGGTCGCAGAGAGACTAGGGCTTGGGCACAGTGGGAGCACTTTTTATAAGTGGGGATCAACATGGTCATGAGACTACTCTAAATAATTTTTTAGCTGCATTAACGAGAGTATGGGGTTTGCAAAGAGTGAGGTGACGGTCCTGCCCTACTCAACCGTCAAGCTCAGATGGCTGGAGTGATCATTAATTAAAATTGCAAATGAAAATGCCCTTTATAAATTGTAACATTAATCACGTGGGGAAGGACTGATTTGTTTTTTGGTACTGGGGAAGAAGGTGGCGACCAATATTTGTTGCGTGCTCATTAGGTATCAAGAGCCTTATATAACTCGTTTCTCTTAAGCCTCACGACTCTATATGATGGTTCCATTATATTCACAATTTAAAGGTGAGAAATAAGGGTAGAGAGGGGAAGTATCATGCTCAAGGTAATATAGCTAGAACGTGGCAAAGCTAGGATTTGAACCTGGGACTGTAGGACTTATTCAACAATATCACATCAGTTGGTTTAACTTATTTGTATCTTAGACTGAGATCCAGTGATTAAGTCTAGGTGGTTATTGCTGGATGATGCTTGGTGTAGTCCTCCCATACTCCAGTCAGAAAATTACAGACTGCTGGAAGCAGAAAGAAGCTTTGACACGACCTATCAAGGAATGGCCCCTGTGATGGATGAGTAAGGCTGTCCTGTAGCGCTCTGTTGTGGAGGATTCTGAAGCTGCATCTGGGTTCAGGTAAATATACGAGAGTCAACTAATAATGTTTACCGAGAGCAGCGAGGGAAAAGGATGCCACTTCACCACCCCTGCCAAGCATTTGCCGTTTTATAGATGAGAGGGCTGAAGCCCGAAGTAGGAAAGTGGCCACAGAGAGACTGAGACTACGGCTGAGACCTGATCCAAGGGTTCCCCTCACCACGCCTATGCTCTTCTTTGTGCAATTCTGTGGACAAAATCACCACAGGGAAAGGGCATGAGGGGATGCTGAGACCACCAGGTCCTTCCCGGCACTGGGCACTCACCGGGCAGGGCAGCTCGCAGGTGTCTCCCAGCCAGCCAGGGGTGCAGGAGCAGGAGCCGTTGGCGGGGCTGCAGGCCGCCCCGTTGGTACAGGTGCAGCTCTCATTGCAGTTCAGGCCCCACGTCCCGCTGGGACATGGCAGGGTGCAGTCAAGGCCCTGCCACCCTAAAGGGAGGGAAAGAGGCTACAACCTCTCCACCCAGGCCCAGCACAGCTTCCTGCGCCTCCCCCGCCCCAGCTCTGGACAGGGCATTCCACCCAAACCACCACTTCTCTGATCACTGGGTTAGGACACACATTCCATGTCGAATCCACTCAGAAATATGCATGGCTGTTAAGAGAGCCAGGGCTAGAGTGCGCGCCTCCTGCCTTCCCGTTCTGTTTTTGCTTTGGGCTGATAACCCCACCTGGGGCAGGGAACCAGCTGAGGTGGGGAGGGCTAGCTCTGCCCAGAGTGGGGTCAGCCAGCCTATCTCAGGGCCCTTTGTTTTCAGGACAGCCTGATTGCCCATCTGAGGCTGGTCACTGGCCTGTTGGCCCTCAAATCCATCTCTCGCCATCCCCTGTTCTGTTCTGCGTCACAGGGGGCCAAGCCCTGCAGCTATGTCCCAAGCTCCCCCTCGCCTGGCTCCCAGAGGGGCTTGCCAATGGGAGACCTGGCCCACAGACTGGAGGGCGGGAGCAGGAGAGGCACCAGGTGTCTTCTCTTCCCTCTCTGCGCTGGGCAGGGCCTCTGGTGGTGACTGTCTCCTTCCTGCTCCAGCACTACTGTGCAGTCTCTGTCTGTGTCCCAGCTCCCACTAGGTGGCCCTCACTCCTAGGAATGGTAGCAGTTCCTCCCAGAGTTGCTAATCTCCGGGTAGCTCGCCTTCCCTTGTATGCTCTTCTCACACCACACGGTAATGAATCCATTTATTACATTCCTGCTATTCAAGTCCCTGGCATGAGTTTCCTTGGCTGGAACCAGACCGACAGGCTCCCTGACCCTGCATGTGTGTGGATGGGGCAGGAGCCGCCCAGACCCCTCAGCTGGCGGACCCCCTGGGCAGTGTGCATATCTGAGGGGGATGGGATTGGGAAAGAAGGCACATTACCTTCCTTGCAGATGCAGGAGCCATCTACTGGGGAGCAGGTGCCACCGTTGTTACAGCTACAGACGGACGAGCAGTTGGGGCCGTAGGTCCCTGCTGCACAGGGGACCGCACAGACCTCTCCCTGGAAAAAGAAGTGAGTTTTGAAGCAGAGGTTGCCCCGTGCTGGGTGACTGTGGTAGGTAGACTAATGTAATGACCTCTGCCCTTCCCCTACCCAGGATGTCCATGATCTAATCCCTGGAACCTGTGGATATGCTACCTGACATGGCAAAAGGGACTTCACAGACATGATTAAGGACCTTGAGATGTAGAACATGGGTTATTCAGGTGGGTCCAATCTAATCACACGCATCCTTAGCGGTAGCCTCCAGATGGCCTCCACCTGCTTGTATTGGCTTTGAAGATGGAGGTGGGGGCCACAAGTCAAGGAATGCAGCGGCCTCTAGAAGCTAGGATCAATGCTCGTTTTACAACCATCAAGAAAAGGGGACCTCAGTCCTACCACCCTCGTAACTGAATTCTGCTAGCCACCTGAAGGAGCACGCAACATTCTCCCCTAGAACCTCCTAAAAGGAACACAGCCGCCCACACCTTGCCTTCAGTCCTCTGAGACCCATACCAGACTTTGGACCTAAAGAAATGCAAGATAATAAATGTGTTTTAAGCCACTACATTTGTGCTAATTTGTTACAGCAGTGATAGGAAACTAATACAGTGCTCTCACCAGTTGGGGGAGGGGTCAGGGTTCTAGACCACAACTCCAGGATGGGCAAAGCCCCCACGGAACTTGTCCATGAGTCTGTATCAGGTCACAGCAGCATAGAATTTGACCCTTTGCCTCTCCAATTGGAGTCTCACCAGCAATCCCATGACACAGATAATTTCTTATCCCCATTTACCAAGTTAAATGTAATATAATAATAATAGCTAACGTCTATCAATATCAGGCACCGTGCATACATCATCTCATTTAATCTTCACAAGACCCTTGGGAGACAGGAACTATTGCCGCAACATGATTCCCACTTTATAGATAGAACAATTGTATGGAGAAGTTAGGTAACTCAGCCCAAATCTAAAAACGGTTGATCCCTCTTTGAACTCAGTTCAGCTGCTTAACCATTCTGTTATCAGGTGTCATCAACCAGCTTCCCTAGAAAGCATTCTCTAGATGGAGGTTAGTGAGCTCTTGAGAAGAGCCCTTGTGAGGGGAAGGGAAGCAGCTTGGGCAGAGGGAGAAACTGAACTGAGGTGCACCTGTAACAACGGCCTCAGCTGACCCGCCAGGAAGCTCTGGCACTGGGATGGCCCTTAGGAGTGTCCCACCAGGGGAAAGGGAGGGAGACCTCAGTACCCACTCCCATCATTGGCTGTCCACTGCCCCGGAGAAGAAGGCATGACTTCAGGTGAATTGGTGCTCTCTGCCTGCGGGCTGTTTCTGGAGAGGGAGCAGCCGGGAGCCACTGAGTTTCCTGCAGCTGGGGAGGACGCAGCGCCTCAGCACTGAGCTGTGAATCTGGGTGGCACACACGGCTTCCACTACACCAGGCCTCCTGGGGTGGGCTGTTGGCTCCAGTAGGGAGTTCACGGTGAAGGCAAGTCACAGGGCAGGGGGGACCAGGCATGGGGACTTCAGAGGCCTTGAGCAGTGGCAGCCTTCAGTTAGAGAACAATGGGGTAAAGGCAATCCATGTGGGAAGAGTGCAGACAAGAGAGCTGGGGATGTCCTAAGGGCAGCTGCAGGAGGGTGTTTGTGCGGGGAGGAGTGACGGAGATATTTAAAAGGGGAGTTGAAAGCCCTGACTGCCAGGGAAGGAAGTTTGGGCTTGCTTTCTTGAGTCCCCGAAGACATGCCTTTCCCACTCAGAACCCACTTGGGTGCTGTCTGCTCTGGAGCCTGTGGTCACTGGATGTTGAGTTCCCACTGCCTCCCCCTAGGGAGTGTCTCCAGCCAGCTTCTCAGGCTTACTGTGTAAATGCTGACGTGGAGATGGGGCCCCACTAGCTGTGTGACACTGGATAGGTTACTGCCTCTCTGAGCCTCAGTTCCAGCATCTATTAAATGACAGGCTTGAGGTAGAGGACCTCACCTCTCAACTCTAAGCATCCCAGGCAGCTGGTCTCACTCCCATTTAGGCCACAGAGAACCCAACACATGGGCTCTTGGTGATAGAGGCTCCTCCCCAGCCTTTTTCTCCTCCTGTCTCACCTGCCTTGGCCCGGTCAGCGGGGAGAGACTGGGAAGTGCAGAGCCCTGCACCAGAAGCTTCCATGGTTCCCACTCTTTCCCCTGCCAGTTCCTGGCAGGCCCTGACCAGCTGGAGTCTGTTAGTACTCCCATTACCCAGACAACTCTAATTTCTCCAAGACTATAAATAGCCCATAAGAACATATTTAAGCTCGGAGGGCCTTGGCCCGAGTGCAAATTGCATGCACAGTTTATGGTTTTCTCTGCATGACTTTACATTGAGAGTGGTTTCTCTCCTGGCATCCTCATTCGTGTCCCCAACCCAGGTCCTCCCGGGAGGGCTTAAGGTGCCGGTGCACCTGGCTGTGGGGCTCAAAGAGGACTCTCCACCCTGGCCCTGCTCCAGGGGGCCAGATGCTGAGCACCTAGCTTGAAATACCTGCTCCCCAGAATGCTGCCTCTGAGCACCCGTCTGTCTCAGTGCAGCCCATGCAAGGACATGGATGGTCAGCTTGGTCTCACAACAACTCGGTGAGGCCACCAGGCTGGGTGGACTTTCTGCTTTCCAGAGCAGGACATGGGGGCTCAGAAAGCGGCGGTGACTTATCCAGGGCCCCACGGTGTATTAATGAGGGTGAAAGAGAAAGAACCAGACCTTTCTTCTGGGGTGGGGTTGGGGGACGGGATGCAGAGCCCAGTGCTTAGAGAACAGACTCCGGTGCCATCCTATTATGTGACCTTGCACAATTCACTAAACCACTCGGGGACTCAGTTCCTCCATCTGTAAAGTGAGACTTAGAACATCCCTACTTCACAGGGTTGTTAAAGGATTGGTTATCATATGCGAAGCAGATAGTGCTGTGCCTAGCGGGCAGAAAGCACTATAAAAGCTATTACTGCAAAGAAATAATATCTCTTATGAAAGGAATACACAAAACCCTCCAAGTTTGCAGCAGAAAGCAGCGCTGGAGGAGGGATCCACCTCTCACTCTGAACGAATGCTGGACCAGTGCAGAAGAGAGTCCCTTCCTGCCACCTCCTCCAGGTTGGCTCCCTGGTTCCCTCCTCATAGATGAGCAGGCTGAAGCCACCACATACCAAGGGAATGGTCTTGGGGGATGGACTGACCACTCATAGAGGGGCTGCAATATGCCAGGAGCCGTTCCGAACACTTTCCCTTTGTTAGCTCCTAATGGCAAAAAAAGTCCAAATGGGGAAGTGGGCAGTTTCTAAAGTGCACAGGTCTGCCCTGAAGGAATGTGAGCCCAGTATAGCTAACGACGACGAGCACTCCTCTTCCACCTCACTGTCCTGACCGCAACCTGTTTCAAACACCTCCACAAGCACAAGTACTAGCAGTTCATTTTTTTTTTTTGGTCAGGTTCCCTACTCTCTGGTCTCTGATCTGGTCACGCCTGGTGTGCAGTTGATTGGCCATCTCTGGTGACTGACATGAACAGCAAGCCAATAACCAGCCTAACTTCTTGCGTCAGAGTGGCTCCTGGCCAAGGCTTGGTGATTCCCAGGGTTCCCGGGTGCCAAACCCCCAACACACAGGCCATTCTCCCATTCACACACCTCCCTGGTTTGGGGCACCACTAGCAGGCCTTAATCATGATGCCCTGTGTGGCGTCTGAGTCTATAGGGGTCATTATCTATGTCTGCACATGTTTAGGTAGTCAATGTACACACCTGTGAGGTTCAGTGTGTTTATCTCAGGGTATCTGTTTATCCCCCTGTGTGGATTCGGGTGTACATTTATGACTCCTTCCTTGTCCTTTCCCTCCTGCTGTGCTCCCGCCCCAGGCCCCCAGCCCTGCCCTGGTGGGAACTGGGTGCGCACACAGCTACCATCATCCTAGCACATTGCGGGGCCTGGTTGGCTCACATGCCTGCCTCAGTCCTGGGCTGTGAGCTCAGGGAGACGGGGATCTAATTTTATTCACGTCTAGGTTCTCAGGGCTGGGGATCCTGCTGGTATATAATGGGCCCTCGGTAAATGTTGTTTAATTGAAATGAGATGTTTGTGTGTACACACTAGCTTCTACTGTGGACAGAGTCAGAAGGACTGGGCACTTTCCATATGC
This sequence comes from Hipposideros armiger, assembly GCF_001890085.2. NCBI lineage: Eukaryota > Metazoa > Chordata > Mammalia > Chiroptera > Hipposideridae > Hipposideros > Hipposideros armiger. Next base: position 583,256 of record NW_017731460.1, read on the forward strand.
TTTCTCTCTCACGCCAGGCATTTCAACCAGTGTTTGCTGAGTGGGGGCCAACTCTGATCCAGCCCTGGTAGTGGGCCCCAGGGGCACCCTGGAGCCTGAGGCTTGTCTCTGTCCTGGGCCACTCCTGGGCAGTGCCCACCACCATACTCATGCCTGCATCCAGATGTGTGAATTTGTCCACTTATTTACTCTCTCCCCGGTTAGACTATAAGCTCCACGAGAAAAGGGATCTTATCCGTCTGGGCTGCCTAACATCTCCAGCGCAGAGCCTGGCACAGAATGGAGGTACTCCATAAACAGTGTTGGACAGATGAGTGAGGGGCCCTGGGGGGCTGGGGTTCTGTGGCTCCCATCACACACAGGAAGCAGGATATTGACTGGGCTAAGGATGCGACCCATGCCATCACCCTGACTCTGGGCCTCCCTGGGGCTCTTGTGAACAGGGAAAGTCAGGCCAGATCCTGGCCTATGGTTCCAGGCCACCCCACCCAAACCCTGCTCAGCCAGGATAAGGGTCAGAAGTAAAGCCAGAAAATTACCCTGTTGGCCTCTAGTGCACCCACTCAGGGAGACAAGACCCTCCGATCTGAACAGGATCCTAGAGGTGATCAAATTCACTGCCTTTATGAAAAGGAGACTGAAAGTCAGAGTGGGCCCACGAGGCAGAGCTGGGACTTGCAGGCAGGGCACTGGCTACAGGGGCTGCGCTTTGCAGCCTCCCCGTCCCCAACCCCAGCCCAGTGCCTGGCTCGGACCAGCCCTGAATTCACATTTGTTGATCTCTTCACACTCCTGGAAAAAGGACAGAATGTGAGTCCAGGGTTGTAAGTTTCACTTGGCATCTGATGTGCCTCACACAGCCTAGCACCTCAGTTTACTCCCTCAGCCAGGAGTGCCCTAAGGCCCTTCATGGAAGCTGTTCCCCAAAATCTCCATCCAGAATTCCTATACATCTTACTGCTAGAAAACAGTCTTCTCTTCTGATGGACTCATGCTCATGCTAGGTAACAGACAGGCCTTGGTTTCCTTATCAATTTTATAGGTGGATGTTGAAATCAGTCAGTCTCCCTAGCTTTTCACCACCAAGAACCCTTGTTAATATCCTCCCTCTGCAAAACCTCAATTGTAAAAACACTGCTGTCACTCTGTAGTGTTTAAGGCCAGTCACGTATTTAACAGGTACAATTTGGCCAGTAACCACCACATGCCATGTGACTCTGGCGGCAGCATCTTGTCCACCAACCATGACCTAGAAATTCCCATGATGTCACCTACAACCAATCAGAGCTTCTGATCAGCGTACGCTAACCTGGGATATCACATAGAGTTCATTTAATTCCAATTAAAAGCAAAAACAAACAAAACAAAAACCTTGGTGTTTTAGTTAGTTTCATTACAGGTAACGGAAGATTGCCCGTAGGCTTTATGAAATGTTCAAAGCTGCTCTCGGCCACCTGCTACAGCGTTTGCAGGTGTCTAGCTGGGAACCACTGGCTGGGTCATCTCTAAGGGTCCTTCAGCTCTGACTCACTGAGCATCTTCTTGCCTGCAGCAGGGGTCTTAACCCAAAGGAGTGAGGAATGGTGGGAATGTAGTCCCGGGGTGAGGGAGTGCTTCTGGGCCTCTAAGAACCACACCAGCTGGGTGGCCACCTACTCTGCTAATACGTGGCCTGGGACTGGCCACACGCCCATTCCTAATGGTGGGGGAATAGCCCATCGTGCCAGGGCTAGAAAGGATGGTGGGAATCTCTTAATCCATCTGCCTTGTTTTACAGGTGAGGAGACTGAGGCCAAGAGAGGGCAAGCGACTTGCCTAGGATCACATAGCCAGTGCTAGACAGAGATGGGTTGGGAACTCGAATTTCCTGGCTCCCATTTTAAGCACAGGATGCTGAGAGCTCAGAAATGGGGAAATTCTGGGATAGCCTGTGCTGCTTTGCTTGTATCAACAGCACACTCACCACCTAAGTGCAGGGCATCCAGAGGACATGGCTTTGACCTTGAGAAAGGGCCACCTGCTAAAGCCCGGATGCTTTGGCTCTTTCTCAACACTTGGAAGTTGATGTCTGGGTATTTTTATATCCTTATTTAGCCTCATCTCGCCTCCAAAGACCTCCCCATCCCGCCTGCCCCCCAGCCGAGGAAAGGGAGCCCTCCACTGTCCATAGGGGCAGGTCCCTGGGGTTTCCTCTTCCGCTGGAGGGCGCCTGCCAGTCCTGCTCAGTGTCTTCATCCTGTGAATGGAGGATGGATGTGAGCTCTTCCTCCCATCCAAAGGCCTGTTAATTATAGATGCAGCATTGGCTATTAACATTTTGAACTTGATTTGAAAAAGCTACTGACAGAATGGAACCCGGGGAGCTGGTCTTGCTAAAGAGATGCAAATCTCCCCTCCAGCCTGCCTTCCAGGGGCCTCCTCGCACAATGTGGCAGCACAGGCCCAGACCCCGGTGAGAAACGAGTTATATGTTCTATTAAATGTGTTTCAAATGCTATTTATTGGATGTTCTCCCCTGTAACATGCTGCTTTGTAGTTTGGCCCTGTTTGGGAAAATTAATCAACAGCTGGGCTTCTTGCGTTGACCATCTATTTTCCTTGCAACGGGCAAGAGGTTAATGAGTATTTTTTGGAGTGGAAGAAGGAGGGAGACAGAAAGTGGTTGACCCTCCCTCGCACAAAAATGGGAGGCAATTGTGCGAGTTTGTCTCTGGGTCCCCTTAAATATATTCTGTGGGTGGGAGGCAGTGTAAACGGAGTGGAACTGAGTTTTCGAGCTCCAGGTCAAGGTGGTGGGTGTGCTCCTGCCAGCCTGTGGTAGCTCAGCAGAGAGGACTCTGGGACAGGAACCAGGGGAGTTGGCCTGGCCCTCCTGTCTTGTTGTTGGAGTAAGGATGGTTTAGGCAAGAAAGGGCCTGAACCTGGGGTCAGAATGATGGGTTTGAGTAAGTCAAAAGCACGGGCTCAAGGTAACTTGGCCTCATTCATTCATTCATTCCATAAACATTTGTGGAACATCTACTGTAGGCCAAGTACCGTGATTACGGTACTGGGTCGAACTAACCATTACACTAGACTACCCGTGACCTCAGGTCCCTTTCAGCTCGCATATTCTTTAACTTTCCCCCTGCCCTCCCACTTCCAGAGCAGACTTCCCTGTGACTTGCTTTTTTGTGGCACTTACAACAATTGCAATGAATTAAAAAAAAAACCCCAAAAAGTCAGCTCATCCACTAGATTGTAAGTCCCATGGGGGTAAGGACAGGGTCTGTTTTATTCAACCGTGTGGCCCTAGCACAATGTCTCGCCCACAGTCGGTGCTCAATGCACATGTAATGAATTAATTCAGTCATTCAGGAAATGTTTTTTTTAAGCGCTATGTGTCAGACGCTGTGCAAGGCCAGGGGATGCACGGTGAGCAGAACAGATCTTGTCCCTACCCTCACGGAGTTCACCATTTAGTGGCTGGAAGAGGGTGGGGCCCAAGATGAGGCTGTGGCACAAGAGGGGAGGGGTGCAGGGAGCCTCCCGTGCCTCCCTGAGCCTCTGGTTGCTCCTGTTCCCCCTCTCTCCCCTGCTATCGTGGAGTTTCAGGGCACCAGTGCAGGCTGATTTTGGTGTCCAGTGTCATGTCAACGCCAGTGGCATACATTGGAGTGTGCTTTACTGTTTACGAAGCCCCTTGTCAGACAAGTGTCTTCTCTGCCATGCAGAGTGCCAGCTCTGATCTGCTGCATTCCCCCTGCCCACCCTTCTCAGTCACCCCCACTCCCAGCTCCAAGGGCTTAGGCAGTGGGACTCCCAGGTGGGGAGCCGCCTTTGTGATTTTCCAGGGAGAAAGGGTAACACATGGCCCACAAGGCAAAGAGAGAACAGCTTGGACCAAACACCAGCCTCAGAGGCCTCTCAATGCAGAGCAAACCTCGCTGGACCTAATTAGTGTGTCACTGATAAGGCAGCAACTGACAGTGAATGCATGTTGGGAAAAAGAAACTCTACATAAGGCACGAGGAGCAGAGGGCCAGAGAGATGGGAGGGAGGGAGGAATGGAGGCCACTTGTCACATACATTCCTATTCCTTCCCCCTGGTGCAGAGGGGGAAATGCCTGGGTCCTTGCAGCTGAGTCATTCTGTCTGGCTCCCATGGAGGATGGGTAGAGACGGGCTGAAGGCTAGGCCTGGAAACCCTGGGTCTGTCCAAAATGAATAGGCTATCAGTGACCTGAGACTGCTGTATACAGTTGTGCAGGCTGTGCACAGCACAACTCTGGAGGTGCCAACCACATGACAGTTATCATAGTTTGATGTGTGTGAGTATGTTTTGTTAGCGGTGTGACAGCTGTGGGGTAAGCTTAGCATCTGCATGTTTGACATTCGGGCTGATCCTAGCCACACAGCCCCGGGGGCTTTGAGCATGGTGTGCATGGTATGGACATGCTGGCTCTACATTGTGAGCGTTGGATATATGGGGTGCATGTGTGTTGCAGAACCCAGATCCTCTGGGGTGATGGCTGGGTGGTGAGAGCTCAGGGCAGTGGCCTGCAGAGCCAGAGTCTGACTATAGTGATGATGATTATGTCCCAAGTAAGAACCAGATTGTGGGGGACAGAGGGTCCCACAGAAGCCATTGGATGTTTACTAAGGTCTAAGCAAAATGTGGCACATCCACGACTTAGGGGATGCTTCTAAACTACCTGTGCATTATTCCACGAATATTTATGATCTAACTCTGTGCTGGAGACTGTGAGGCCTGGGAGTGGGCTGGGGTCAGGAGGGTGGCAGGATGGGGGAAGGGCAGGGACACAGGGATGAATCAGATAGACCTGCCTCCCAGAAGCTTTCTGTTTAGTAGAGAAACAGAAACATCTGCTAGGACAGAAACATCCACAAGGTGCAACCAGAGTTGGCGTGCCAGCATCGGGCAGAGGGACAGCAGTCGGACAGCAATCTGGAGGTCAGAATGGCCCAGCCAAGAAGGCCTGGAGTGCCAGGCTTCAAACTTTGCCCTAAAGACATAGGCTGGTCCCAGAGAGCAGGCAAGTGACTGAGTATTCCACCTATTTTAGGAACCCCCTCCCCCAAGGCAGGGGTCTGGGCTACTCCTTTCTGTTTGAGAGGTTGAGAGTCCACACTCAGGCAAATCCAATCACTTATCAATTGTGGAATCATTAAAAACAAACAAACAAACAAACAAACAAACAAAAAGCCCATCATAGACTGAATGCAAAGAAAGCCCAGAATCTGAAACCTGAGGGGCTCTTACCAGGGGATGAGAAGGGAATGGGCATGGGAAAGGTTGCCTCTACTATTCACAGGATCTGTCCTTCCCGCTGCCCAGTTCCTATAAATTATTTAAGTCTTAATAAAGCTGGATTTTTATGGCTCCTGGAGGTTTCTCAGCCAAGTTCTCATAGAAGGCTTCACTAAACATAATATAGGCCTGGAATGTCTCCCCATTTAAGGCCCGAAGCCCAGGGGTCAAGTTTGAAGGGAGCTTAGTTCAGATCAGACCTCCCTGTAGGAAGGGATGAGGTGGCTTCTGGCCTGGGACAGAGCCTGGCTGGGGCTGTGGGGTTCACAGGGGCAGAGGGAAAAGAGGGGAGCAAGGCCTCGGAGGGAGATGCGGCAGGAGGGGTTCTTCTGGCAGCAGTTGCCTGGGGAAGTGGCTCAGCCCTGGGCTTGAGGGGAGGGACGGTGGAGATGCTCAGAGTTGTGCCACCTTGCTGAGTCTGTTTCCTTGTGTATAAAATGGCAACAACGGCGTCTAAGCTTAGAGAGCTGTGAGAACTCCTAGGGTGATGGGTATCAGAGCATTGTGTAGTGGAAGGACTGTGATGCAGATGAGGGTCCTGGTGATGACTGCGTGCTCCATCCATACCACCTGAGCTACCTGACAGATGCCTGACTGCCCCATAGTTTGACACCTCTTCCAAACTCAGCTCCTGTAGCTGGAGCGCCACTGTGGCTATGGTTAAGGTTCTACCCTGGTGGGGGGCAGCAAGGATCACTCTGGGTTTGCCCACGGAAAAGGCAGGTCACAGAGAGGTGGCAGAAGGCTGTGTCAAGTCCTGGCACCTGACTCCTGGGTTCAGGTCCTGGCTCTGACACTTTCGGGACCTTGGACAACTTTTTTATTTTTTTCCACTTTCCTTGGGTATAGTTGAGAAACCTGGGGCAAGTTATAAACCTCTCTGTGTTTCAGTCTCCCTATCTGCAAAATGGGCATTATAGTAATACTTTTCTCCAAGGGTAGCAGTGAAGATGAAATAAGTTGATATACGTAATGTTCTTAGAACAGTGCCTGGCCCGGAGGAAGCGCTATAAATGCTTTAGGCATTTTGATTATTACACATGGCCCAATAAGAGCCTAGGCCCACTGCAGATGTAAGAAAAGACTCAGATTTACCTGCTCTGTGCCACTCTCGCAGTGCTTGCCTTGATTTACCCTCACAACCATCCCGCAGGGTGCTCTACGTGAGGGGTGAGGCTTCAGAGGTGACCCTCTCTAAGCCACGCAGTCTGTGAGCAGCAGGGCTGAGATGGAAACTCAGGTTTCTCTGACTCAAAGCCCCCCCAGAGCTCTCCCCATTCTGCCAAGCAGCCCCTACTGAGGAACCCTGGGCACTGATGAGAACCAGCACCTACTGAACACCTACTGTGTGCTGAGTTCTCAGACTGTGATGTCACCATCTCCCTACTGTGCAGGTCAAGTCAGCACCATTTTGTAATCCACCCCAACTCAAGACTACACTGGCTCCCTCTCGCCTGCTGAATTTAGCACAGACCCCACCCTGGCATGTAGGACCCAGCCTGCTTCACGCCCACAATTTTCCTTCATATTCCCCACACCCCTGCTCACCTGGGCCTGAGGGCTGGGGAGCCCTGGCCTGGCTTCTGGTGCCTGTCACAGGGAATTAATATTCCTCTCCAGAACTCTTACAATAGGCGAGAACCATTGTTTAGTAGTGTTTTCAGAGACAACTCTTGAGGGTTTTTGTTGTTGTTGTTTTCCCCCATTGTTAGTTTTCTTATCAGCCCCACCTTATGAAATAATTTATTCATGACCTTTTCTGCAACATCTTTCATTTTCCAGACATAATCACATCTTCTGGCATGAATCCCTTCCCCTCCTGGGGTTCGTAATTACTCCTGCAGATGCGATTATTGGTGCCAATGACTAAGTGGGGAGGTGGCGGGGAGGGGCCCTGCGGGGTGGGTCTCGGAGCTTGAGGGCAGGGGTCGCCAGAGGGGAGTGGGTTCTGCCTTTGTTCTGGACCTGCAGCCTTAGTGGGAGGTTGGTCTGCAGGCCCTGGGCCCCCTGCTCCCCCTCATGCCTCTGGGTGCACACACACTGGCACTTCTTCTAGTCCTTCCCAACAGTTTGTTTCAGCCCAGCTTTATATCAGACCCAGGATTTAGGGAGCAGGGTTTGTGCCCCCATTTTGCAGAAGATAAAGTTAAGGCATAGGGAGAGGAAGTGACTCGGACAAAACCAAACAGTGAGTAGGTGGCAGAGCCAGGGTTGAAGCCCAGGCCTGACTCCCGGCTGGTCCTCTCCTTAGCACTGACCTCCCTTCCGTGCCCAGCTGTCCTGAGGTGAATCTGGCCTTGGAGCCATAAGCCCTGTGTTCTAGGCCCAGCGCGGTCATCTTAGACAAGACTTGTAACCACTCTGAACTTCAGTTTCCTCATCTGTGAAATACAGCTAACAATACTTGCCCCGCTTTCCTCACAAGACAGCCGTGAGGACTGATGAGCTCAAGTGTGAGATGGGTGGGCCCCAAAGGAAGAAGGGGGACTCAGCATCCCAGCCTCCCTCCCCTCGAAGACAAAGGTCGAGAGGTCACTAGGTGGCAGCTGAGATGGTTGTCCCCTTCCTGGGGAAAGGCCTGTGAGTCTCAAAGCTGGTTACTTACCACATTTCCACAGCCCTCTCCTCTCCAGGCATTTAAAAGTGCAGGCTCTGGGTTCACACAGCTATAGTCTCAGCTCCTGGTGGCCACAAATCAACTAGGAAGGTTATTTCACCCCTCTGAGCCTGTTTCCTCATCTGCAAAGTGGGGATCCTAACAGCCCCCACATACAAGGTAGTTGTGAAGATTAAGTAAATAATGGATGAAGAGCAGAGTATCTGGCTGACGGTTCCAGTGTCAGTGCCCCACAGGCGGGCCGTGCGGTACCACACGGACTTGGTCGTCCACTTTCTCCAGACGTCTCAGGGAAGCTCCTCTGACTCCAGGCCCCACCCTCCGGCATCTGTTGGGGGGAGGCCAGGATGGGGAGCCAGCAGGGGCAGAAACCCAGTGTACATTAGCGATGTGGACAAAAAAGGCAACTGGGAGCGTTTAAAGCATGGATGCCTCAGACCTGTCCCAACAGCTCCTGCCGCTGCACAGAGAGAGCTGCAGGGACCAGACCTGAGACCAAAGGCCCCAGGAATGAGGGTACTGATAAGGACATGAGGAATATGACAGGGAGAGCGTGGTGTGACCTGGGGAACATTTATTTTTTAGAAGAGAAGAATCAGCAGTTTTCCCTAATAAAGCCACAAACCGCAGGGGGTCCCAGAGGGGAAGGCTAGACTCAGCCTTAGTGACATAAAGCCAATTTCCCCAACTTTGCTCTGTGGATTAATTGCCAACATGATTTAACACCCTAGGGAGCCCCATCCCCATCCCTCTCTGACCTGGGAAAAATCAGTAGGCGTCTGCTCTGGGGACAGCCAACTCATGAGATGGAGGCAAAGGTGGGAAGAGCATCAGACTGGGAGTTATGTCACCTGCTTTCCATCCCAGTTCTGCTAATGATTTGCTGTGTGACCTGATTAAGTCAGTTTCCCTCTTTGGACCTTGGTTTCCTCCTTTGTAAAGTGAAAGGATACACGAGGGAAGGGCTAACACGTTCTTCCAGCGCTGCCATTATGAAGAATAATCCCCATTTTGTGTTCACACTAACCCTGAAGGGCAGGCATTATTCACCCACTTTATAGATGGGAAACGAGGGCTCAGAGAGGCTGAGCACATTATCTAAGTTCACACAGCTACTGAGCTACAGACTTGGGATTCTGACCCAGCCCTGTCTGACCCCAAAGTTCATACCCTTCGCCCCCAATGTATTGTCTCTACTACTATCTGAGGAACCCCGACACTCATTTATTGAGCATTCACTACATGCCAGGCTTTGTTCTAAGCATTGTACATAGTTTATATCTAATTCAATCCTAAGAATCACAGTCTCACACAGTACCTTTATTTACTCTGCTTTATAGATGAAAAACTAAGACTTGAGACGCTTAAGTAACTGGGCCATGGCCACCCAGCAGGCGGTGGCAGAGCTGGGATTTGAGTACCAGAGTTTGTGTACGTATGTGTGAATACTTTTGGATCATTTCTGCTACCCTGTACCACTTAGGCTCCTCTGCTTGGCCATGGCAGCTAGAGGGTGAATTCCTCATCCCCATCGCAGCATCCAGGAAAATCTTTTATTCTAGTGATCAGGAAGCTAGTGAATGGTGGGGGATAAGAAGCTGGTTTTCTACTCTTAGGGCTAATCATCTGCAGACCTCAGTTTGATGAACAAAACAATTAGAACAGGACAAGCACACACATTATATATATGTCGCCTGGCTATAATTTTCAGACCACAGTCCCTGCTGGCCCTACAGCTGTCCTTGCTCCCTAGTTCCAGCTTAGGAGCCACACAAGAGGCAGACACGCACTGTGCTCAGCTTGAGGGAGGGGAGGTGGGCTGGGGGAGGGTGACATCTTTAAAGGGCATCACAAACCTTGGAGGAAAATTCAATCACTGCTCCACTGATCTGGATTTTCATAACTCTCGCCCCCCTCTCCTAGCTTTCCCAGCCAGAGCAGCTGAGGTTTGCGTATGACCTACCGACAGCACAGAGAAAGGGGAGAAAAATGTGGAAACGAGTTTGTTCATTTGGGTGATGGAGTGCCCGCTCCCCTTGCCAGCACGCAGGGTTCAATAACAGCAGACAGGGCTTCAAAAAATTGCAGCATAAATAGATGAGCCCTTTAAGGTAATAGAAATTCTGTCATCCAGGGGAGAAATATAGGCCTGGAATCCCATGGGAGGGGACACCAGGCCCCTCTCCCCCACCTCCTATGCTTCCCATCCCCATTATAGCCAGAGCTGAAAGGGAGCATCTGTGCTGAGGAATGACCAGAGAGCCCCTTATCTCCCAGCCACACGGGCTCCATGCAGGGAGGAGGCACCCAGGAGGGGGTCTGGGAAATCAAGTTTTTGCAGCTTTGGCAGTAGCCTCACAGGCTCTTCGCTCCAGGTGCCAAGGTGGCAGCAATTAGTCTTAGAGCAGCACAGGAGACTTCACCAGGCTGGCTACGTAGATGAGGCCTAATGACGGAAGATGGTCAGGGGAGGAGTGCGGTGGGGCTGACAAACTGGCCTTCTCCCTCGTGACAAGAAAGTCTATTCTTGGTTCCGTGGCTGCCCTTGGGGAACCCAGGAGCCCTTGGCAATCCTGCAGCTCCCAGCCAGGGGGAAGTTTCATCTAACTCTGCTCTGTTCCTCACACCCCCATTCCTACCTGTACCCTCAAACAGGGCACTCAGGCCCGAGCCGGTCAGCTTCTTCAGGTGGGGGGGGACCCTCTTGGGGTAAATCACAACAACAACAACAGCAGTGGCAGCATCATCCACAATAATAATAGCTAACACTTGTTGAAAGATTACCACTATGCCAGGCATCCTAAGTATTTTATATGTACTAATTAATGTAATCAGCTCAATAATTTGATGGACTTTGTTATTCCCCTTTCATATATGAGAAAACAGAGGCACAGAGAGGTAAATCATCATGCCTATGGCCACACAGCTTATAAGCAGCAAAGCTGGTATATGAAGGCAGAGAACCTGGCTCCAAGAGTCTTTGTAACCACTCTACAGCACTGCGTAAGGTGGAAGCTCACACCATTTACCCTGGGAACCCGGAGATGATGTTAGGGGACAGCTGCTTCAGTCCCACTACAGCTACCTGCTTATCTGAACTGCAGAGAAGCTAACGAGTAGATTCAAGCCCCAGCCCGCCTGGTAAGGCCTGCTGGGAAACGCCATGAATTTCTTTCTATAAAGTTCAGTTCTGAAAATTTCTCCTTTAAGGACACTGCCCTTCCCAAGAATTTCATTCATTTCAAAAAGTGTATTGAGCAAGATAGTCACATGATAAGCATGGTGCAGGGTGCAGTAGGTGCAGGATTGGAGGGAGACAAGCCCTGAGTATGAACCATGTTCTGTGGGAAAAGAGGAGATGGAAGGGTTAATTCTGAAGAGAAGAGTATTCAGGGAAGACTTCATGGAAGAGGCAGACTTCTAGCTTAGCCTGAAAGGCAGAGGAGAATTTTCATAGGTTGAGATAAAGATAGTCAGGTGGGCATTCTAGGAAGAGAAAAAAGCTTGAGAAAAGGCACAGGTTGAAGCCCCAAAGCAGACACATGTTTGGGGAAAAGTGAGTTATGTGTGGCTACCGCACAGGTTTGTGGCAGGACTTAGCAGGAGATGAGGTTAGGGTGGACTAACCAGTTTTGAGGGCAGGTTACAAAGGACTGGGGTTTGAGCTTTATTTGGTAGATAATGAGAGGCCGTGGAGAGGGGTAATGTGTCTCTAACCTCCAAGTGGATAGGCAGCTCCACTCAGTGCCCTCGCCATGGTTCTGCTACTCCCCTAGCCTGGGTGGGTGGGAAAAAAGGTCCTCACTTTCTAGGTCATTCCCCACGTGGACACTCCCAGGACTCTGCTGGCCTCAGCCCCCTGTCATGTGACCCTCACTCTTCCCTCCTCACCTTTGTTAACCATGGTGTTCTGACTGGGTGAGGATCCTGGGTTCTAACAAGGCGAGAGTAACCTTGGGGCAGAGACCTGTGGGGCTGTCCAAGGTGCTGGAACAATGCCACTCCCAACTTGAAGCACTTCCATTAGAATGACTGGCTCCCACATCATTGTTTTTTTAGGGTAGAGAATTTCATTCCTACCTTACAAATGAGAAATAGAAGCCTCAAAGGTTGGCACAACCAGACTAGGAACTTCGTTTCTTGCCTCCCAGCCCAGGGCTGTTTTCTGCCACCCGGCAGTACCAATGTAATTCAGCAATGCATGCCCCAAGTGATTCCATTGTTGCTGCCATGCTAGCATGGAAAATGCCCAGAGTCTCTTCCCACCTCCACCTCTATGTCCACTTCCTCAAACACTGATAGGCGTGTCCACCCCACAGTGCCTCCTGAGACTGGCCATTCAGAGTGCTTGGGCAGACCTGTCTGGATTAGCAGCTGTACATGTTCATGGCTCTGCTCTGATGGAAACCCCTGGGTGCGGCTCATCCAGACACTTTCCTGAAAGGGGGTGCTGAGCTTGGGGGAAGCAATGCTCCACTGCTACTCTCACAGTTCACCAATAATTACTACCATTTTTACTGGGTGTCCATTGTGTTCTAGGCTCTGAACTGTAAACTTTCCACAATGAATTGTCTCACTCTCATGGCCAAGTGTCCTCTCAACAGATGAGGAAATTCAGGCTTAGGCAGGATAAGTGGCTTGCCAGTAGGCAGGGTGGAGATTGAAGGGCCAGAATTTGAACTCAGATTTGTGTGGTTCCACAGTGACCCGTCGATCAAAGCCTGTCATCGCACATATGAGAGTTCAGTGGCTGCCACCACTACTGGCTTTGTGATGCTGGGCCAGTCACTTATCCTGTTTGAATTTCATCTTCATTTGCAAACTGAGGAATGTAAAAGTGTATCTCCATAGGGCCCTTGTGAGGAATAGAAATGAAGCATGCAGCAAAGACTCAATAACTGTTTGCTGCTAATATGAATATGATTGTTATTGGGTACAAGTTCTTGATGGCTGGATGGGTGTATGATTAGACTTTCCATATCGCCCGCTGGGAAGGTGAGTAGGAAGGAGGAAGAATGTGGGGGCCAGCACATCCTGAGTACCAGGAAGGACTTGCTTCTGCCCTATATGCTCATGGTCTCAGGGGATGGGGACCACGTGGCTGGAGCAGGTATGTCACTGGGGTCCCAGGGGTGGTTCTGCACTACTTTATCAGCATTCCTTACATTTATGTTGAGCCTGAGACCATTCCTAGCCCTCAGAGACTCTGCTTTCTTAAAGCTATCCCAACATCCTCCTTAGGGAACCCTTGACAGGGAGAGGATAGCAGAGGATGTGGCCATGTTAGCCACTCACGTCCAATAGCAAGCAGGACTGATGGGACTCCCCTCTTACAGACAAGGAAACTGAGGTCCAGCAAAGTGAACTGACATGTCCAAGTGACATAAGCCTCGGATCAAAGTCTCCAAACACTGAAGGCTCTTTTAATTAGCCTCTAATTGCCCATCCTAACAATCTTTCAAGGGAAAAGGCAGGTACATAAATTCAAAAACCAACCAATAAATAAGGGAATTGCTAATTATTATTGATCATGGGACATTTGGGGGACAGTCTCAGCCAAGTCTGTTCGGCTCATTGCCCCAATCCCCCACCCCCATCAGAGATGACTAATTGCAGGAAGTCCCGTTCATTCAGAAGCTGGGGTGAGGGCAGCAATAATTATTTCCCCCTTGGAGTCATGTGCATGCAAGAATGAGTCATGCTGACTGAGAAAACTGACTGTTCTGTAATCACCTCCAGCCGCCCCTGCTCAACATGCAACAGGGCCCAGGTATAATGAGGCTGGGCGGGAGGAGATGGATGGAATTCGTGTGGTCTCACCAGGGCAGCTTGGCTCACTATCTTAGCCCCAAGCCCCAGGCAGGAGGGACTCCACAGCTAGGTGATTCCTGTAAGTGCCAAGTCCCCCAAAAGTTCAAGGGCAGGAAGCCATTTGCATCCCAGAAAGGAGGAAGAGAGGCGTGGTCTGGTCCCTTGACTGCTGGAGCTCTGGCCTGGGAGCTGTGGGCACACAGACACCAGCCTCCCTAGGCCCTTCCAGGGTCCTGATTTCCCCCTTCTGAGGAACAGTGACTAGGCCGGCAGCTGAAGGTAAAAAATGGGGAACAGGGAGGTGAGACTCCCAGCAGACCCACACACAATGTATATAATCAGGCCGTAATAATCTCAGTGAAACCCCTTTGTAAACACACACACACACACACACACACACACACACACGCACACTCGTATACACATATCTCCTTGCTCCTAGTTTCCTTCATTTTCCCCAGAAGGGTGTGTTTCCTGCCTTGGTCCATAGAGTCTGCGCAGTAGACCATCTTATAAATCAGTTGGGCCATCTCTCCCTACAAACTTATCATTTACAGATGAACACTGGGGCTGTGAGAGGGGAAGTCATGTGCCCAAAGCCTTAAACCTACCCCAGTAGCCAAGCTGGGACTGGAGTCAGGATGCCCACTGGCCACCTGGTGTGGTCAGTTGACTTTAGCTTCCGTCACCTGATCACTTGGCTCCGTGAGATTCTAATCCCAAACAACGCTTCTCTCCTACCCAAAGCCCAAACCTAGGGCACGCCATTTTTCTATGGACGTTATAGACAAAGCTCATATCAATAAAGGTAAATTAGAGAGGAAACCTGCAGGAGGAACAGGTTTTTTTCTTTTGAAGAGTGTTTGAGTCCTGAGACCCACTGGGCACACCCCATCTCCATCTTTGAACAGGGTTCCACTTCCACTGTCAAGTTCCCTAGAATCAAACCTCATAAAGACCAGCATAATTCATGAGGAAATACAAATAGTAAACAAACATGTGGGGAAAAGGTTCACTCTCCCTAGTAATCAGAGAAATGTAAATTAGAGCAACATTGACGAGCCATTTTCTACCTATATAATTAGCCCAACTTAAAAAAAAAGAATGTTAGGAAAGTTGTTTTGAAATAGGTATGTTCATACACAGCTGGTGGCAGTATAGATTTCTACAACCCTTGAGGAAAGTAATATAGCAACATCCATCAAGAGCCATAAATAATTATGCCCACTGACCCTGGAAATTCACCCTAAGGAAATCATTCAACAGGAGGGGAAAAGCAGTTTGTAGGAAGATGCTCAGTGCACCATTTGCTGGGAACGCTGGAAACAACTTAGTATTCAGCAGGAAGGGAATGGCTGAGTAAACTGGGGGTATATCAGCTCCCGCAGTATGATGCCGCCATATAAAATGATAATTAAGAAGCCCGAAGCAGCAAGTATGGGTGAAAGAAAGCAGAATGCAAAACTGCCCATGTGCACTGTGGGTATTATGATATAAAAATACAGATGCTCCTCAGCTTATGATGGGGCTATGTCCTGATAAACCCACCGTGAGTTGAGAATAAGTCAAAAACGCATTTAATACACCTAACCTGCTGAATATCATAGCTCAGCCTGGCCAACCTTAAACATGCTCAGAACACTTACAGTAGCCTGCAGTTGGGCAAAATCATGTCGCTGCTGGTGCCCAGCATCACAAGAGAGTATGGTACGGCATAGCACTGGCCCAGGAAGAAATCAAAATTCAAAATTGAAGTACTAAATGTTATCGCTTTCACACCATCATAAAGTTGAAAATTTGTAAGTCAAACCGTTGTTAAATTGGGGACCGTCTGTATCGTGTGCGAAACGATATGGACATGGAGGCAGTGGGCACGAAGACAGCTGGTGTTTCAGGGTGACGGGGACAATGGAAAAATCTCCTCTATTACTTTTACAATTACAAGCCCCAGCAGAACTGGCCCTTTGAGAACAGCCTTGGGGGCTCACTGGTCATGGAGCTCCTGTCCCTGAGGGGGACACGGAAACATTCCCAGTTTTCATCCCTGGGCATAGGGCCACACTCCCCAATTCCACCTAGAGGTAGGAGGAGTGGACCCCTCATCACCTGTGTGAAGGTGGGGGGCACTGGAGCCATGGGAACCCCCTCCCGTCTTACCATGAAGCCTGGGGCACAGGTGCAGCTCCCAGTGATGCTGTGGCAGTCGGCGCCGTTCTGGCAGGTGCAGGGCAGCTGGCAGCCATCACCATAGTAGCCAGCAGGACAGGACTCATTGCAGTGGTGGCCAGACCAGCCTGGCTGGCAGGTGCAGGCTCCAGTTACTGGGTGGCAGCTGAGCAGCGGAGAGAAGGATGAGAAGCCGGTCTGGTCAGGGATGTGGGCATGTCCCGTCCTCTGCCCACACCAAGTCTGGTCTGCCCAGCGTAGCAGGACCAAAGGGGCTCTGAGGCGAAGTTGCTTAATGCCTCATTTGTTTGTCAGAAGAACCTAAGGTCCTGTGGTCTTATTAGACCCCCAAAACTGAGACTCATGGTGGTTATATAATTTGCCTAAAGTCACATAGCAAGGAAGTGGCAAAATCAGGATTAGAACACAGGTCTCCGGACTCCCAAACAAGTGCTCTTTATAATACAAATACACAGAGACCAAAGCAGAAGACAACCTTTTGCAGTCCCTTCCCTGATGGACTATGGGGTCCAAAGCTTCACCCACTCTGCACCCAAGGCAGATGCCTAGTGTGGGGACAGGCACACGAGGGATGCTGTGAGACCCAGTGGCATATCACAGGTACTCAGTGAACATCTGAGACCTCAGGGTAGATGCCTGCCCCCCACCCCAATGTCTGCATTGGAGAGGATACCCTCTATTTGCTTTGCCAGGGCTCTTTAAGAGTGAGGGAGATCGTCTCCATCCCCTGCCTGTCTAGGTCAGAGAAAGGACCACTTGGCTATAGGCAGGAGTTGCCTGTCATGACCTCTAGAGAGTGGGGCAAACTCTGATTGGCAAAAGTCTGAGCCAACAGCCAATACCATTCATGATCAGAGGGGATATGGGGTGTAGGGACTGTGCTTCTCAGAGCTCCTGCAGGCATGTAATTGAGTGATGGCCCTAGCTGCTGTGTCTGAAATCCATCACTACATTTGCTCAGAGGCCACACACACACACACCTCCCCTGGGCTGCTCCCAGCTAGAACACAGCAGGGATGTTGAGGTTGGCACATTCCTGGAAGATCTGGGACTCCTCTGATGGGCAACTTTGGCTCAAAGACTTAGCACCTTACCAAACTTTCTTAGAGCTGTGCTGCAGCCTAAGACTTGCCTCCCTCCCCTCTCTCTCCCTCCCTCCCTTCCCTCTTTCCTTCACATGGGTCAGAACTGCATTGCAGTCTGTCGCTCTCTCCGCCTCCCCAGCCTCCTCCCCATTTCCCCTCACAGCCCTCTCCTTAGTAAATCTCTTATACTTCACATCTCCTCCTGGGAGGACCCAGAGCACACTCTAGAGAAGATGCTGGATGGTAGAGATAAACCTCTTAGACTCCCTGTGTCACGTGCTTCCCTGCACCTGAGTCCAGCTGAAGGGATGTGGTTGAAGGAAGCATGCTCTGGGCTGACAGGAGGAGCCTGGGTACAAGTCTCATCTCTGCGAAGTTCCACAGGACCTAGGCTTTGTCTCCCCGGATCACTGGTAGATCTCCAGTGCCTGGCTTATAGTCTCGGCCCAATTAAATATTTGGGAATGAATAATACTTTTATTATAAGTAATTATTTTCTGTGTTGCTGACTTGTTTATCATCTGTCTCCCCTACCAGGTGACAGCTCCTTGGGGGAGGGCCTTCTGTCTATTTCACCCCTGTATTGTCCCTGTCATGAATCAGCAAGGTCCCTGGCATGCTGGAGATGCTCAGTATATATTTGGCAAATGAGATAATGAATAAAGTAACTGTGTGAAGCCCAGCCAAGCTATTTCTCTTCTGGGAGCCCTGGTTTTCTCACGGAAAATGAGAGATGGACAGGGGCAGACATCCCTGAATAGTTAAGTGCAAGTAGCTAATAATCATTTTGGAAAATGTTGAATTATTAACTAGTCTCATTAATAATCAAGTCAATAATGAGATATCACGTTTTCTCTATCAAAACAGTAAAAAACCTTTTTTTAAAGGAACAGTATTCAATGCTGGTAAAGGTTTCTGGAAAACAATTTTGGGATATGTATCAGGAGTCCTAAAAATATTCAGTCTCTTTGGTCTTGTAATTCCATTTCTAAGAATCTATCCTAAGGAAATAATCATAGTTGTGGGGAAAGATTTATGCACACAGATGTTCCCTGAAGCATTATTTATAACAGTGGGAAATGGAAGCAATTTAAATAATAAATAATATGTGACCAGGGTATTAAAGCACCAGGCAATTTACACACATATTTCTAGTCATCGGATAAGCCTGTGAGTTAGGCATAATGCTTCTATTTTAAAGATGGCACTTGGAGGTTATGTGACTTGCCCAAGGTCACATAGCTTACTCAGTGGCAGCTGGAATTCAAACCCAGGTCTGTCTGACCATACTCCGTCTGCTGCCTCATGCCGCCTCTAAAAACAGGGTACTGGGTAAATGAATTATGACAATTCACATGAAAGGATGTTAGAGAAGCATTCAAATGCTTCCCAGACTATTTAATGATATGACATAAGGTTAAGTGAAATAAGCAAATCATATATAAAGTCATGATCTAAAATATGAAAAAAGCGATACAGATATATACAGACGTGGATGATAAATGAACAAATTACAACAAAATGGTTTTTGTACTCCCCTCTGGGTTGAGAAATTATGAGTGATTCTGAGTTTTTTCTTTAAATTTCTATCTATTCTCTAATGCTCCCAAACTGAGCCTCTATTATATTTATAAATAGATGCAAAGCAATAAACATTGTAAATATGTAAAAAAGAAGAATGCATGTAAGAGATGAGCGTTTGAGGACTTCCTGACCTTCATGGTTCCAGAGAAATTCCTCCCTGAGCCCCATACTCTAAGGGGGAACAGTGGCCTGCATGGGTGTCATGGGGCAGGGTGCCCCACTGGGTGGCACTGACCTTCAGCCAGATAGTTGTGGGGCACTCCTCTGTTCCAACACTGAGCAAAGCCCTTAGGCATAGCCTTTCTCAGTTCCAACTTTCTAGGGGCCTTCTCTGAGGTTTTGGTTTAGGGTTGGAGGGACCGGCTCAGTCACAGTCGTGGAGACTGACATGCGTGGACCCAGGAAATAACCTGGCAGGCAGCGTTGGCTGCAGAGATCAGCTCTGCCCAGCCTGGGTAATTCTAAAGAGTATCAGGCATCCTTCTATCCTTCCCATCAACAGAATTTCTCACTACAGGTCCTGGCGATGGCGGGAACACCACCCTGTGAAATGCATACTAGACACACAGTGAACCAGCAAATTCTGACTTCTAAGCATTCCCACACTGCCGGCTTTCCATCGCAGCTGCCAGTGTTTTGTCTGCTCAGGGGCGTTTCTCTGCGCCAATTTTACTTTTCGCTCTGATAACCAGAAAGCTCAAAACCAAACCTGAAATCATTTCTTTCTCTCTCCTTTCATGTTCCAAAATTCTATTTTAATAAGCGAGACCTCTATTTTCTTAATTTGATTGCTTGTCAAGTATCATCATCAAAATCCCCAAATCCCTTTGAAAAGAGAGTAGGGAATGACTGTTGACTATGACTGAGAAACGGGCACCTTCATCACATCTCCCTGCTCCCTCCTCCCAGTGGTGGCAGAGACATTCTCGGGGTCACATGGCCGGCAAGTGACTGGTGGGTAAGCTCAGGCAAAACTCATGAACATCTGACCGATAGGCTAATGTTTAGGTTTGCTCTGTTTCTTTTTCCTCGCCTTTCTCCCATTTTCCCCAGACATAGATTAATCACAAGTTAACAGGAGGCTGAAAACTGAACAACACTGGATTCTTTTCAGGGTGGATTTTTCTGCCTCTTCCCGCCCTCACTCTGCGGTTACTATCAACGTTGCATCTGTTGGCTAAAACAAATCTTTCAAAGGTAATACATGATCGTGGCTGCTGGAATTTGTCTGTGACAATCCAATTGTGAAGGGGACATGGAAGAGGCCCAGCACACAGACACTCTCTTTCTCAAGGTTATTCTTTATGAAGGGGGATGGTTTGCTTTGTGTGTGCTACAAAGCATTTATAAAGGGAATGAAGCGTTGACGAATCTTATCCGCCACCTCTTCCTTCCCGAGGCCTGTGGACTTGACCTCTTTGAAGCAGCCTCTCCAGAGGGGCACAGAGCAGAGGGGCTGGGGCTGGAGGAGTAGGGTTTTCTTTGGTTGGGGGCTGGGAGTACTTGTCTCCCTAGGAAAGACGGTCACGGCCTTGCAAGCTGGCGTGGTGGGGCCCTGTTGTAAGCTCTTACCACAAAAATAAGAAGCCGGGGAAAATGAGGCTAGGCTTTTGAGAGTCCCATGGTCCATCTCTTGAGAGTTGGATGGAAGCGTCGCTTTCAAAAACCACAAGAGAACATTTACCCCCACTGGGCTGATGAAAGGTGATAGACAGATTGGGAAACTGATACACAGAGAGGTAAAGCAAACATATCAGGACATTTGCTCAGGCAGAGGTAGTTCTGAGGCCGGGACTCAGGCTCCACAGGCCCCACCAGAGCCTGCAGCTGAACTGCTTTGGGATTAGGAGTTATAGAGCTGTCCCTCTGCTTTTCTTGGATCCCAAGAGAAGGCTCCATAATGGGACAAAGTTTCATGGGAAGAGAAGAGTGGCCTGTGTCCACACAGAGGGAGAGAGCTGTTCTCTGTGTCCACGAGAACAAAGCCAGTGCTGTGGGAGAGACAGTTCAGTTAGACCAGAGGCTCTCAACCTCGGGCAATTGTGGCTCCCCCCACGCCACCAAGGAAACATTTTTGGTTGTCAGAACTTGGGGGTGGGGTGTTGCTATTGGCATCTAGGGGGCAGAGGCCAGGGAAATTTCTCAGCATCCTATAACACACAGGACAGCCCCCACCACAAAGAATTATCCAGCCCAAAATGCCAATAGTGGTGAGGTTGAGAATCCCTGAATTAGCCTGAACACAAACTTTATAAATGTTGGGGGCTCAGTTACTGGGGCAGTGTGCCAAGAGAAAGGGGTAAAATATATTTTCAAAACAGGGCAGACATCAGCTCAGGGGCAGAACCACCTGCTCTGTGCCAGGCTCTGTGCAGGGCTGAGGCTGCAGAGATGGACAAGCCAGGCGCTCCTGCCCGCAGGGAGCCCGGGCTGTGACACAGCTCTCTGCCAGGAGGCAGTCATGCAGACACCGAGAAGCCCAGCCTGGGGGGCTGGTTGCCAGGAGCTCTCAGTGCCCTCACTCCTAAGCAGTGCTACTGCCTCCCAGTCCCTGAAACATGACGCGCATTAAAGACAGTAAAGCAAATAATCATCAATATTGGATGGGCTGAGATTAGCGACGGAGAAGAGGGAGTCCTTTTAGATTAATAATGCATCGAGGACTTCTTCAGAGGAAGGATAAATTATGCAGGGCATGGCTGCTCAGGCGCAGGAGGAAAACAATAGCTCTTTAATTTGGGGGTTGGTTGGATCTATGTGGCAGGGACTCACCCTGTATATGACCTCAGCAGCAGCCTTGATTCCTGTACTGGAGAGGGTCCTCCCTCGGCTGCTGTGCAGGGGTGGGGATTCCTAGTGCTGTCCCCCAACCATGGAATAGTCTGAAGTAGCAACCCAGCCCACTGACCCGCCATGCAGAACTCCTGTGTTTAGAGCCTTAGAGCTCTCGCCCTGCCCGCCAGTCCAGATGCCACCTCCTCCAGGAAGCCTTCCCTGACCACCACAGCAGTCTCCAGTGGTCTCAGATCCAGGAACTAAGGACTGAGGACAGATTCTATCTAAGCCATAACAGTCACTAAGATGCCTCTGTATGCAGTGATCAGAGGCTCTTGGGTGATTTGTGGAGAATCAAAAGCTGGAAGTGAAGAGGGGCCGAGGCGAAGTCCTGGCTGTCCCAGAGTCAGGGCTACAGATGGCAGCAGCACCCACTGCTTGGAGCAGCCAGTCCTCCCCTGAGTTGTCCTGTACCCTTTGCCACTCAGATAAGAGGCAGCCACATAAAGGGCTGTGGAGGCGTTTGTCTGGGGGCTGGCAGCTTCATTTATTAGCAGAGGGCAGGGCCCGCTGGTACACGAAGCAGGAAGTGAAGGGAGATGGGAGGAGTGGCTCAGGGCAGCTCTGGTTTCTCTGCTTCCCAGATTTTGGCTCATCTGGAAGCAGGGGTGAGGCTAGCTTCAGCCCAGGTGTCCCCAAGCCCCAAAGGACACAGAGTACAGGAGAAGCTGGCCCCAAGACAAGGCCCTGACAAAGGGCCTGGTCTCTTTCCCCCGTGCTCCTCCACACTAGCCAGGGCCTGCTGGGACAGCCCTCTCCAGGCCCAGCAAGCCACACTGATTTTTAAGGTCCCGTCTAGTACTGGTCTTTTGTGGCTCCTGTTTCTGCCTTGGCAGTCCTGTTTCTGGGCTTGGGGTTGGGGAAGCTCTTGGTTAAATGTGGAGCATGTGGAGGTGAAATATTCTCTAGTACAATGCCTCCAGAGCCTGTGGCATCCCAAACCCGGCCATCCCAGCTCCCCCTTGACTGTGTGGCTCGACCCGACCCCACCCTACCAGGCTCCCTCCTTGTTCCTGGGTGTGGGGTCTCAGGTTAGCCCATTTTCAAAGCTGACAGCCAAGTGTGGTGACAGAGGCAGGTGACCTGCTTCCTGGTCCTGTCTATGTGGCCTGGGTTTTCCCTTCTTTTCACCAAAGTGGTCAGCAAAGATGACTGCGAAGTCCCAGCTCTCTCCTACCGGGATGACTAGGCCGGAGGTGGGGATCTGTGCCCTGAGAAGCCTCCCTCTCCACCAGGGCCCACCCCCACCGTCTCCAGCTTGTACCTGATGGTGTTGCCGGCATCACAGGGGCAGGGCAAGGTACAGCCTGGGCCGTGCAGGCCCTCCGGGCACAGCCGCTCCTGGCAGCGTGGGCCTTTGTAGCCAGGTTCACACTCACAGGCGCCTGTGCTGGGCGCACACTGGCCCCCGTTGTGGCAGTCACAGCGCTGTGAGCATTGGAAGCCAAAGGTCCCGAAGGGGCATTCCTCTTGGCACCTGCGGGACAGCAGAGCAGGGCTGAGGTTGTGCCCCTCACCTGCCCTTCCAGATCTATCCAGCATGCACCCCCCAGCCTCCAGGCCTGGGCCTGGTGTGCTGCAGCCCCTCACGGCCGCCTCCCCTCTTCCTCCTCCAGGAAGTAGTCCATGGTTTAGTCACCCCAGCTTTCCCCTTCATGCCAGGTCCCCTCAATTCCTCAGCACTGAGTTTGTACTGTTATATTTCATTAATTACAGAACTTACGTGTTTTTTCATTTTTTGATTGCAGTAAAATACACATAACATAAAATTTACCATTTTAACCATTTTACAGTGTACAGTTCAGTGGCATTAAGGACGTTCACACTGTTGTGCGACCATCACCACCATCCACCTCCAGAACCTTTTCATCTTCCCAAATTGAAATTTCTGTACCCACTAAACATGAAACCTTATGTTTTAAAAATATATTTCAACATTTCTGAAATCAGTTAAGTCTTATAACTGATGGCATGTCATAGTTTAATTATCAGTGTTTTTCATTCTTAGCAGTATATAAAATAATGACACATCTTACAATTGGTGACAGCTTACATTTGATGAAATGGGGTAATTTTATTTCTATTCACTGTCTCTGTTTTTTTGTTGTTGTTTTTTTGTGAGTCTTTGGGGCAAATGTATAGTCTCCCTTTATCATACTAGAAGGTGTGTCTCCTCCGCCAGTGTGCAATTTCCCTGGGTACAAGAGGCATTCTTTCATCAGACAGGAGGATTCCTCTTCCTTGGACTGGCGATCCCCTCAGGGCCGGGCTAAGCCTCTCCCAACAACTGGTGAGTCCCTCAAAAAGTAGGGCTGTGCCCTCTGCGTCCTTCCTCTGCTCAGGCCTGGTGCTTGGGGCTTACAGCATAACGATAATTATTTGACTTATAGACGCACAGCTGTTGGCTGTGGATTCTCTGTGGGAGGGTGTGACCCCTGCTGTTGACTGCCTGGCTTCCCAGACATATTTCCCAGGGGATGCAAATTCATTGTCACAGCAACTGAATCCTGACACATTAAAGGGGGCCTGTGGGGTAAAAAAGGTGAGTCCTGTGGCCCAGAGACAAGCGGGAATGGCCTCTGGGGTTTTGGATTATCCGTGTCCCAGCATTGCTTCGATGGTGCAGAGCATGGAGAACTGACCCGCACCTCTGGCATCTGCTCCCTCATCATAAATGGGATGATAACAGTGAAACCTCACTGGGTTGTTTGAGGATTAAAGGAGATAATGCGTATAAACATTTAGAAAGGCGTCCCACACACGGTAAGGGCTCAATTAGAATTGTTACTTATTATTTATTACTCTTGTGAATATTGTTTTCTGTAGTTCTCATAACACAGCCCATCTGACCTCCTGCCTCAGATTCTGGAATGAAAAAGCTCTAAGGGAAGAATTCCAAAATGTTGACAATGGAGTGGACTTGAGGAATTCGAAGTGTTTTAATTATCATGTTTTCCCAGTTTTCAGATTTTCTACAATAATTGGGGGGGGGGAGCCATAAAAGATGTTTAAAAAATATACAGCCCTAGGTTCTTTATTAATCTCGGAGAGTCTTGAGTTGGAACCAGTGCTCTCCGCAATCGGGCTGGGAGGCCCTGAGTCTGGGTGACCTCCGTTGCCTGTTGCGAGGGTGAGTGGCCAGACACCAGTGATGTGGTAGCAGCAGCCAGCATGGGCCTGGGGGTGGAGTCGCCAGTGTGTCGGGCGTGAGTCTTGGTAACACCACGTGGGGGTCCTCTGTCTCGCTTCTGTCTTTGTTGCCTTGAGCCTACCCTGACAGGGACCTGAGGAGGGTGATTGGGTCTAGACTTGAGGACTTCCCTCACAGGAAGATGCCACACACTCTCCCCTTCTCAGAGCCACTGTGGCAAAAGGACTCTGGCAGATTGGAGGGGCAGCTGGGGTAATGACAGCTACTTCCACGGGCACTGGACAGAGAAAGGCGCTTCTAGCTGCTCAGGCCCTAGAGCTTGTCCCCAGGCCCCTGAAGCAGCAGATATTCCCATAACCCTTACATTACAGTTGGGGAGGCTGAGATGCAGACAGGCGAGGTGACTCTTCACCACCAGAGCTTTTTCCTGCAAATCTGGCTGTATTGTAGCCAGTCTGAAGCCTCGTGAAAGGAAAGAGAACAGAAAAGAGAGGGAGGAAGAGGAAAGAAAGAAGGGGATGTCTAGAGAAGGAATGGAAGGTGGAAGGCAGGAAGGAGGAGAGGAGGCAGGATAGGGTAGGTAACAAGGGACACTGAGGCAGAAGGGGAGGACGCAGAGCGCTAAAGAGCTAGAAAATCACTACCTGAATCGCTAGTCCCTGTTCAACCTCAGAATGGACTTTTCTAGAAGTCACGGAGCTTGGTTCTCCTCAAATGTCTCAGACAGCAGGGGAAGAAACCCAAGCCAGGAGACGCCTCTTGACCCCTCTTCCCTTTCACTGGAACATTCCTGTTCCCTCCCACCCAGCAGCACAGGGCAGAGCCTGAACAGTGAGCCTCCTCTGAAGGGCATTTTCCCCATCCTGCCATATTTATGAAGCGACTGACTCCATAGCCCCAGAAAAAGAATCTGGAAATGAAATATTGACAACCTAATCCATTTACATAATCAGCCTCTTTTTTTTTTCCTGCTCACAATTTAAATAACTTATTTATTTAGAGATCAAGCAATGACTGCTAATGAATTTTACACAAAGCACGCTAATAACAGGGCCTGTGGAACAGAAGGGTAATCACAGCAGGAATTAGTTTTCTACTTAAACATCCTTCCTTTGCAACATATCAATCTAATGTGTCTGATATTGCCATTAACAACCAGATACATTGCTCAATTAAATTACAAAATGAGCTGCAAAGCCCTCGTTATGTTTCGTGTTTAATTTGCACTGGATTCGGCCTATCTGGGGAGGCCTGCATTATTACACCCACTCAACTTTAATATGCTCGTGATGATTTGGGGTGGGTTAATGCAGCTGTCACCTACAAAATTAATGGAGGCAATTTTACAAAATATTAAATACCAGGCGGCCCGTTTAGGTGAGAAACCCAAATGTTACCTGGCCCCTCTATTGAACTCTTCTCTGTCGTTGATTGGCAAAGCTTGCTAGAGCACTCTATGGCTTTTGGGATTTCTCTCTGCCCCAGGATCATGGGCTGGGCCCCGACAAGAAGAGTGACTAGGATTACTTCTCCATTTGGGACATCCTGGCATTCAATGTCAAGAGTGACAATGAGACAGGGCCTACTGGTGTTGGGTACAGCCATTTGGAGCCCTGGGTCTGCTCGTCTTCAACACTAAGTGGGCTGTATTCTTGCTCATGTGAAAGTGGACTGAAACAAAGTGGTCCTAGTCTGGTTCTAGAGTCTTCCAGCTCCTGTCCCTGCTGGTTCTGAGTGTTTCCTTATTGGGGGAGATGGTGAGGACGGGAAGGTGGGCTCACTGCTTCAGTTCTTTCTCCCCAACGTCTATCTCTGACAGAGTTCAGGGAGGGATGGATCCCCGGACGTCACACCCCATGTTCTGTGCTTGGGAAGCTCATGGAGGTGAACCCTGGCTCACAAAGAGATCAGATCTGGCTTGAAGACTTCAGGCTAGGGGTAAGCAAGCCTACTCTAACAGTGGAAAAGCTCTTTTCAGCGTATCACTAAGGGTTTAGGGCTGACTCCAGTGAGAGTTGGAGGAGCCAGTTATGGTGGTCAGCCGGGACTCATTGGCTGATTCAGCCCCCATCCCTGCTTCCTGATGGCACCTGGGCAAGGAAGGCAGAGGAATGGCGAACAAATATTCTCCTTGCCTCACCTTGTCTGGACAGAGTAAAAAAACCCAGGGTCAGAGATGAAACATGAATCCCCCAGAACCAGGCAAGGGTGTGAGAGCCTCCTCTCCCCTGCCCCGCTCTGCTTTAAGAGATGCCTGTGGGTGAGAGAGCGAGGGAGGTGGCTTAGTCTGGGTCCCACAGGCAAAACAATCCATCTCTGAACTCACTCACCACCAGACACACTGGTCGTTGTTTCTCATTCTCCCACAGCACCTACCCTATCATCATAGCATCCTTCCTACTGTGGCAAATGTGCCCGCACGGTAATTCCTTAATTATGCGTTTTGTGGATTATTCATTCTGCAAGGCTGGTTTGATCGCAGGACATTGGTGTCCTTGTTCAATTTGCTTTCAGGCCATCGGCCTTCAGAGGAAGCAAACTGATGTCATGATCCATTTGGCAGAACCCACAGTAGGAATAAAAATCCCCTTCTAGGAGAAATCGTGCAAATGTGTAAACTGAATTGGCACTCTCAGCTTCTTTGGATTGTGGGTGCCATTGCCTCCCTCCCAAAGGGCAGGAAGTAGAGATGGGTTGTAGGTGCTCACCTGCTTCCCCAAGAAAGTCAACGCAAGTTCAGGGCTCAGCTCACTGGGCTGGGGGAGGGGGCACACTCAGCAAGCCAAGGGTCAGGGAGGATGGGTTGATGCATCTCTCTGGCAGGAGGACTCAGAATACTTTCTGAGTAAGGACTGGGAAAGCTGGCAGGAGAATGCTGTGGGCTGGTAAACGTCAGCTGTTCTCTACAAGGCTGCTGTGAAAATGAGTGATGCGAACAGCAAGGACAATAGTTAGCATCATCCTTACCGGTCCCCCATGTATCCGGCTGTGCAATGGCATTGTCCAGTCACATGGTCACACTGCCCTCCATGGTGGCAGGGACAGTCTTGGCTGCAGTTCTGGCCAAAGGTCCCTGGTGGGCAGGGCTGTGCGCACACAGCTCCCTGAAACAGAGGAGGGGAGACACGAACAAGTGGTGATTCTGAGATGCAATTCTGGAACCACTCTCTCCTGGAAGTGCCCCAGCTACTACGGCCCAAAGGTCCACCCCATTCCCTCAGCGGGACTTTCTCCTCAATCACAGAAGCATAGAAAGCTAGATATCATGGCTCCAAAGCCAGTTTAGAGATGGGGAGACTGAGGCCAATTTTCTCATTCAATTATTCAGCACACATTTATTAAGTGCCTGTTGTACACCAGGCACTGTGTTAGACACCAAGAATATAAAAATACAAGTAAGACTCGATTCCTCCCAGTCTGCTGGGGAGCTAGACAAGAAAACAGGCAACGAAAGGACCAGGCGCTAATTGCTCTCATGCTGGTACACAATACAATGCTGAGGAAAAACAAAGAGGAGACTGTGATTAAACATGGTAGTCTGGAAGCACATTCATCTCCATTTGTTTCCTAAATCCAGCTACCGTGAGAGTAAAGAAGGAAAGCTATAAACCTACAAGGACAAAAGGAATGGGAGAAGAGGCCACAGAAGACAAGAGATGTCACCTGTTAGAAGATGGAAGAGCAGAGGGAGGAACGGAGCTGCTGAGGTTTCTGCTCTCTCAGCAAGGCTAAGCGCCAGCGAAGGGACAGTGGGAAGACATCGGGTTGCTATGGAACCTCAGTAAAGCTCAGGAATCAGAGACACCAGGAGCCTCAGAAGGCCAAGGTGCAGGTGCGGTGAGACAAGAGAACTGTTCGAAAACTTATAAAAGAGGAAATTAGACCCCAGATGTTTGCCATTATTTCAAGTAGCCAGGTGACTTTCCCAAGACTGGCAGTTTCCTTTTAGACAGGTTGACCTCCATAGGCTTTGGACACAGGGATACCAAGCATAGCTGGGGGCGGGGTGCTGAGAGAAAGGGGATGCTGTGGAACCCTGCCTGCTGAATGAGCAGGCCCTCTGGCTCTCCTCCCCCCGCTCTCAGCTCCTAGAATGTTGATTCCCAGATTCTGCTCCCTCTGGTGGGATTCTAGGGGACTCTTTTCCGGGGACACAGAGCTCAAGAGGAAAGACCTACGGATAATGGTATGTGAGGATCCCATCAGCCAACAACCACATCTCCTCCTACTCCCAGGCTTCCAAGCAGATTTTCTGAGGCTTAAGGTAAAACACGAACAGGTGGCCAAGGATCACCAGATATTGGAAATGAGGCTCTAACATGAAAGATTCTAACATGAAGACTTCTAACAAGAAGGCTGTAACATGAAAGGAGACCAAAGCAGACAAATAGACAAAAGGAACAATGCAGGGAGCAAAGAAAACAGGAGAAAAAGCCCCTGTCACAATGAAAGTGAATATCCTTAGGCAATTAGATGAAGATATTTGTATCTGTGAAAGAACAGAGGGCTAAAAAGGGGATATCCAGAGAACAGTAAAAAGTTCTAAAAATGTAAAAATAAGATGACAGAAATTTTTAAAAATTGCAATAGAAGAGCTGGAAGATAAAGGTGAATAAATCTTCTACAAAGTAGGCTGGGGCAGGGATGGGGG